>NC_056630.2:170693191-171046941 GCF_002870075.4 Lactuca sativa
GATCATGAAGACTTGTATTTTTTTTCATTTACATAGGTAATTATGATTGGTGCTCTGTGATTTGGGAAATATTTTTGTGGTCACCATTCAACATTTTATGCCATCGGTCGGGGAGGGTGTGACATCGACTAGAGGTTCTAGAGACTCTAAGGAGGGAGATGGTATATGCTAAACTCTCCAAGTGTGAGTTTTGGTTGCGTGAGGTGCAGTTTTCGGGGGATCTTGTCAATCAACAGGGTATATTGGATATCCCTAGAGATAATAAGAAAGGATCATTAGATATTCTGTAATTCTATAAAGATAGTAAATTAAGACTAATAAATATATCCTAAAAAGATAATAAGATAGGATCGTTAGATATCGTAAAAGATAGTAAGTTAGGGTTGGTAAAATGCATTAGGAAAAGTTTCTCTAAAAGAAAAATGAATTTTGAATTAATACAACCAAATAAAATCCGAAAACTATTAAAACATGTGCACTCACCAACATAAAGTTGATGTTTTCAAAATTGCATGTGTTCCTAGGATGGAGTAGAGATCATGTCAAGGAAGGATTATGATCATGAAGACTTGTATTTTTTGTCATTTACATAGGTAATTATGATTGGTGCTCTGTGATTTGGGAAATATTTTTGTGGTCACCATTCAACATTTTATGCCATCGGTCGGGGAGGGCGTGACATCGACTAGAGGTTCTAGAGACTCTAAGGAGGGAGATGGTATATGCTAAATTCTCCAAGTGTGAGTTTTGGTTGCGTGAGGTGCAGTTTTCGGGGGATCTTGTCAATCAACAGGGTATATTGGATATCCCTAGAGATAATAAGAAAGGATCATTAGATATTCTATAATTCTATAAAGATAGTAAATTAAGACTAATAAATATATCCTAAAAAGATAATAAGATAGGATCGTTAGATATCGTAAAAGATAGTAAGTTAGGGTTGGTAAAATGCATTAGGAAAAGTTTCTCTAAAAGAAAAATGAATTTTGAATTAATACAACCAAATAAAATCCGAAAACTATTAAAACACGTGCACTCACCAACATAAAGTTGATGTTTTCAAAATTGCATGTGTTCCTAGGATGGAGTAGAGATCATGTCAAGGAAGGATTATGATCATGAAGACTTGGAATTTTTTTCATTTACATAGGTAATTATGGTTGGAGCTCTGTGATTTGGGAAATATTTTTGTGGTCACCATTCAACATTTTATGCCATCGGTCGGGGAGGGTGTGACATCGACTAGAGGTTCTAGAGACTCTAAGGAGGGAGATGGTATATGCTAAATTCTCCAAGTGTGAGTTTTGGTTGCGTGAGGTGCAGTTTTCGGGGGATCTTGTCAATCAACAGGGTATATTGGATATCCCTAGAGATAATAAGAAAGGATCATTAGATATTCTTTAATTCTATAAAGATAGTAAATTAAGACTAATAAATATATCCTAAAAAGATAATAAGATAGGATCGTTAGATATCGTAAAAGATAGTAAGTTAGGGTTGGTAAAATACATTAGGAAAAGTTTCTCTAAAAGAAAAATGAATTTTGAATTAATACAACCAAATAAAATCCGAAAACTATTAAAACATGTGCACTCACCAACATAAAGTTGATGTTTTCAAAATTGCATGTGTTCCTAGGATGGAGTAGAGATCATGTCAAGGAAGGATTATGATCATGAAGACTTGTATTTTTTTTCATTTACATAGGTAATTATGATTGGTGCTCTGTGATTTGGGAAATATTTTTGTGGTCACCATTCAACATTTTATGCCATCGGTCGGGGAGGGTGTGACATCGACTAGAGGTTCTAGAGACTCTAAGGAGGGAGATGGTATATGCTAAATTCTCCAAGTGTGAGTTTTGGTTGCGTGAGGTGCAGTTTTCGGGGGATCTTGTCAATCAACAGGGTATATTGGATATCCCTAGAGATAATAAGAAAGGATCATTAGATATTCTGTAATTCTATAAAGATAGTAAATTAAGACTAATAAATATATCCTAAAAGGATAATAAGATAGGATCGTCAGATATCGTAAAAGATAGTAAGTTAGGGTTGGTAAAATACATTAGGAAAAGTTTCTCTAAAAGAAAAATGAATTTTGAATTAATACAACCAAATAAAATCCGAAAACTATTAAAACATGTGCACTCACCAACATAAAGTTGATGTTTTCAAAATTGCATGTGTTCCTAGGATGGAGTAGAGATCATGTCAAGGAAGGATTATGATCATGAAGACTTGTATTTTTTTTCATTTACATAGGTAATTATGATTGGAGCTCTGTGATTTGGGAAATATTTTTGTGGTCACCATTCAACATTTTATGCCATCGGTCGGGGAGGGTGTGACATCGACTAGAGGTTCTAGAGACTCTAAGGAGGGAGATGGTATATGCTAAATTCTCCAAGTGTGAGTTTTGGTTGCGTGAGGTGCAGTTTTCGGGGGATCTTGTCAATCAACAGGGTATATTGGATAGCCCTATAGATAATAAGAAAGGATCATTAGATATTCTGTAATTCTATAAAGATATTAAATTAAGACTAATAAATATATCCTAAAAAGATAATAAGATAGGATCGTTAGATATCGTAAAAGATAGTAAGTTAGGGTTGGTAAAATGCATTAGGAAAAGTTTCTCTAAAAGAAAAATGAATTTTGAATTAATACAACCAAATAAAATCCGAAAACTATTAAAACACGTGCACTCACCAACATAAAGTTGATGTTTTCAAAATTGCATGTGTTCCTAGGATGGAGTAGAGATCATGTCAAGGAAGGATTATGATCATGAAGACTTGGAATTTTTTTCATTTACATAGGTAATTATGGTTGGAGCTCTGTGATTTGGGAAATATTTTTGTGGTCACCATTCAACATTTTATGTCATCGGTCGGGGAGGGTGTGACATCGACTAGAGGTTCTAGAGACTCTAAGGAGGGAGATGGTATATGCTAAATTCTCCAAGTGTGAGTTTTGGTTGCGTGAGGTGCAGTTTTCGGGGGATCTTGTCAATCAACAGGGTATATTGGATATCCCTAGAGATAATAAGAAAGGATCATTAGATATTCTTTAATTCTATAAAGATAGTAAATTAAGACTAATAAATATATCCTAAAAAGATAATAAGATAGGATCGTTAGATATCGTAAAAGATAGTAAGTTAGGGTTGGTAAAATACATTAGGAAAAGTTTCTCTAAAAGAAAAATGAATTTTGAATTAATACAACCAAATAAAATCCGAAAACTATTAAAACATGTGCACTCACCAACATAAAGTTGATGTTTTCAAAATTGCATGTGTTCCTAGGATGGAGTAGAGATCATGTCAAGGAAGGATTATGATCATGAAGACTTGTATTTTTTTTCATTTACATAGGTAATTATGATTGGTGCTCTGTGATTTGGGAAATATTTTTGTGGTCACCATTCAACATTTTATGCCATCGGTCGGGGAGGGTGTGACATCGACTAGAGGTTCTAGAGACTCTAAGGAGGGAGATGGTATATGCTAAATTCTCCAAGTGTGAGTTTTGGTTGCGTGAGGTGCAGTTTTCGGGGGATCTTGTCAATCAACAGGGTATATTGGATATCCCTAGAGATAATAAGAAAGGATCATTAGATATTCTGTAATTCTATAAAGATAGTAAATTAAGACTAATAAATATATCCTAAAAGGATAATAAGATAGGATCGTCAGATATCGTAAAAGATAGTAAGTTAGGGTTGGTAAAATACATTAGGCAAAGTTTCTCTAAAAGAAAAATGAATTTTGAATTAATACAACCAAATAAAATCCGAAAACTATTAAAACATGTGCACTCACCAACATAAAGTTGATGTTTTCAAAATTGCATGTGTTCCTAGGATGGAGTAGAGATCATGTCAAGGAAGGATTATGATCATGAAGACTTGTATTTTTTTTCATTTACATAGGTAATTATGATTGGTGCTCTGTGATTTGGGAAATATTTTTGTGGTCACCATTCAACATTTTATGCCATCGGTCGGGGAGGGTGTGACATCGACTAGAGGTTCTAGAGACTCTAAGGAGGGAGATGGTATATGCTAAACTCTCCAAGTGAGAGTTTTGGTTGCGTGAGGTGCAGTTTTCGGGGGATCTTGTCAATCAACAGGGTATATTGGATATCCCTAGAGATAATAAGAAAGGATCATTAGATATTCTGTAATTCTATAAAGATATTAAATTAAGACTAATAAATATATCCTAAAAAGATAATAAGATAGGATCGTTAGATATCGTAAAAGATAGTAAGTTAGGGTTGGTAAAATGCATTAGGAAAAGTTTCTCTAAAAGAAAAATGAATTTTGAATTAATACAACCAAATAAAATCCGAAAACTATTAAAACATGTGCACTCACCAACATAAAGTTGATGTTTTCAAAATTGCATGTGTTCCTAGGATGGAGTAGAGATCATGTCAAGGAAGGATTATGATCATGAAGACTTGTATTTTTTGTCATTTACATAGGTAATTACGATTGGTGCTCTGTGATTTGGGAAATATTTTTGTGGTCACCATTCAACATTTTATGCCATCGGTCGGGGAGGGCGTGACATCGACTAGAGGTTCTAGAGACTCTAAGGAGGGAGATGGTATATGCTAAATTCTCCAAGTGTGAGTTTTGGTTGCGTGAGGTGCAGTTTTCGGGGGATCTTGTCAATCAACAGGGTATATTGGATATCCCTAGAGATAATAAGAAAGGATCATTAGATATTCTATAATTCTATAAAGATAGTAAATTAAGACTAATAAATATATCCTAAAAGGATAATAAGATAGGATCGTCAGATATCGTAAAAGATAGTAAGTTAGGGTTGGTAAAATACATTAGGCAAAGTTTCTCTAAAAGAAAAATGAATTTTGAATTAATACAACCAAATAAAATCCGAAAACTATTAAAACATGTGCACTCACCAACATAAAGTTGATGTTTTCAAAATTGCATGTGTTCCTAGGATGGAGTAGAGATCATGTCAAGGAAGGATTATGATCATGAAGACTTGTATTTTTTTTCATTTACATAGGTAATTATGATTGGTGCTCTGTGATTTGGGAAATATTTTTGTGGTCACCATTCAACATTTTATGCCATCGGTCGGGGAGGGTGTGACATCGACTAGAGGTTCTAGAGACTCTAAGGAGGGAGATGGTATATGCTAAACTCTCCAAGTGTGAGTTTTGGTTGCGTGAGGTGCAGTTTTCGGGGGATCTTGTCAATCAACAGGGTATATTGGATATCCCTAGAGATAATAAGAAAGGATCATTAGATATTCTGTAATTCTATAAAGATAGTAAATTAAGACTAATAAATATATCCTAAAAGGATAATAAGATAGGATCGTCAGATATCGTAAAAGATAGTAAGTTAGGGTTGGTAAAATACATTAGGCAAAGTTTCTCTAAAAGAAAAATGAATTTTGAATTAATACAACCAAATAAAATCCGAAAACTATTAAAACATGTGCACTCACCAACATAAAGTTGATGTTTTCAAAATTGCATGTGTTCCTAGGATGGAGTAGAGATCATGTCAAGGAAGGATTATGATCATGAAGACTTGTATTTTTTTTCATTTACATAGGTAATTATGATTGGTGCTCTGTGATTTGGGAAATATTTTTGTGGTCACCATTCAACATTTTATGCCATCGGTCGGGGAGGGTGTGACATCGACTAGAGGTTCTAGAGACTCTAAGGAGGGAGATGGTATATGCTAAATTCTCCAAGTGTGAGTTTTGGTTGCGTGAGGTGCAGTTTTCGGGGGATCTTGTCAATCAACAGGGTATATTGGATATCCCTAGAGATAATAAGAAAGGATCATTAGATATTCTGTAATTCTATAAAGATAGTAAATTAAGACTAATAAATATATCCTAAAAGGATAATAAGATAGGATCGTCAGATATCGTAAAAGATAGTAAGTTAGGGTTGGTAAAATACATTAGGCAAAGTTTCTCTAAAAGAAAAATGAATTTTGAATTAATACAACCAAATAAAATCCGAAAACTATTAAAACATGTGCACTCACCAACATAAAGTTGATGTTTTCAAAATTGCATGTGTTCCTAGGATGGAGTAGAGATCATGTCAAGGAAGGATTATGATCATGAAGACTTGTATTTTTTTTCATTTACATAGGTAATTATGATTGGTGCTCTGTGATTTGGGAAATATTTTTGTGGTCACCATTCAACATTTTATGCCATCGGTCGGGGAGGGTGTGACATCGACTAGAGGTTCTAGAGACTCTAAGGAGGGAGATGGTATATGCTAAACTCTCCAAGTGTGAGTTTTGGTTGCGTGAGGTGCAGTTTTCGGGGGATCTTGTCAATCAACAGGGTATATTGGATATCCCTAGAGATAATAAGAAAGGATCATTAGATATTCTGTAATTCTATAAAGATAGTAAATTAAGACTAATAAATATATCCTAAAAAGATAATAAGATAGGATCGTTAGATATCGTAAAAGATAGTAAGTTAGGGTTGGTAAAATGCATTAGGAAAAGTTTCTCTAAAAGAAAAATGAATTTTGAATTAATACAACCAAATAAAATCCGAAAACTATTAAAACATGTGCACTCACCAACATAAAGTTGATGTTTTCAAAATTGCATGTGTTCCTAGGATGGAGTAGAGATCATGTCAAGGAAGGATTATGATCATGAAGACTTGTATTTTTTGTCATTTACATAGGTAATTATGATTGGTGCTCTGTGATTTGGGAAATATTTTTGTGGTCACCATTCAACATTTTATGCCATCGGTCGGGGAGGGCGTGACATCGACTAGAGGTTCTAGAGACTCTAAGGAGGGAGATGGTATATGCTAAATTCTCCAAGTGTGAGTTTTGGTTGCGTGAGGTGCAGTTTTCGGGGGATCTTGTCAATCAACAGGGTATATTGGATATCCCTAGAGATAATAAGAAAGGATCATTAGATATTCTATAATTCTATAAAGATAGTAAATTAAGACTAATAAATATATCCTAAAAAGATAATAAGATAGGATCGTTAGATATCGTAAAAGATAGTAAGTTAGGGTTGGTAAAATGCATTAGGAAAAGTTTCTCTAAAAGAAAAATGAATTTTGAATTAATACAACCAAATAAAATCCGAAAACTATTAAAACACGTGCACTCACCAACATAAAGTTGATGTTTTCAAAATTGCATGTGTTCCTAGGATGGAGTAGAGATCATGTCAAGGAAGGATTATGATCATGAAGACTTGGAATTTTTTTCATTTACATAGGTAATTATGATTGGAGCTCTGTGATTTGGGAAATATTTTTGTGGTCACCATTCAACATTTTATGCCATCGGTCGGGGAGGGTGTGACATCGACTAGAGGTTCTAGAGACTCTAAGGAGGGAGATGGTATATGCTAAATTCTCCAAGTGTGAGTTTTGGTTGCGTGAGGTGCAGTTTTCGGGGGATCTTGTCAATCAACAGGGTATATTGGATATCCCTAGAGATAATAAGAAAGGATCATTAGATATTCTTTAATTCTATAAAGATAGTAAATTAAGACTAATAAATATATCCTAAAAAGATAATAAGATAGGATCGTTAGATATCGTAAAAGATAGTAAGTTAGGGTTGGTAAAATACATTAGGAAAAGTTTCTCTAAAAGAAAAATGAATTTTGAATTAATACAACCAAATAAAATCCGAAAACTATTAAAACATGTGCACTCACCAACATAAAGTTGATGTTTTCAAAATTGCATGTGTTCCTAGGATGGAGTAGAGATCATGTCAAGGAAGGATTATGATCATGAAGACTTGTATTTTTTTTCATTTACATAGGTAATTATGATTGGTGCTCTGTGATTTGGGAAATATTTTTGTGGTCACCATTCAACATTTTATGCCATCGGTCGGGGAGGGTGTGACATCGACTAGAGGTTCTAGAGACTCTAAGGAGGGAGATGGTATATGCTAAATTCTCCAAGTGTGAGTTTTGGTTGCGTGAGGTGCAGTTTTCGGGGGATCTTGTCAATCAACAGGGTATATTGGATATCCCTAGAGATAATAAGAAAGGATCATTAGATATTCTGTAATTCTATAAAGATAGTAAATTAAGACTAATAAATATATCCTAAAAGGATAATAAGATAGGATCGTCAGATATCGTAAAAGATAGTAAGTTAGGGTTGGTAAAATACATTAGGAAAAGTTTCTCTAAAAGAAAAATGAATTTTTAATTAATACAACCAAATAAAATCCGAAAACTATTAAAACATGTGCACTCACCAACATAAAGTTGATGTTTTCAAAATTGCATGTGTTCCTAGGATGGAGTAGAGATCATGTCAAGGAAGGATTATGATCATGAAGACTTGTATTTTTTTTCATTTACATAGGTAATTATGATTGGAGCTCTGTGATTTGGGAAATATTTTTGTGGTCACCATTCAACATTTTATGCCATCGGTCGGGGAGGGTGTGACATCGACTAGAGGTTCTAGAGACACTAAGGAGGGAGATGGTATATGCTAAATTCTCCAAGTGTGAGTTTTGGTTGCGTGAGGTGCAGTTTTCGGGGGATCTTGTCAATCAACAGGGTATATTGGATATCCCTAGAGATAATAAGAAAGGATCATTAGATATTCTGTAATTCTATAAAGATAGTAAATTAAGACTAATAAATATATCCTAAAAGGATAATAAGATAGGATCGTCAGATATCGTAAAAGATAGTAAGTTAGGGTTGGTAAAATACATTAGGAAAAGTTTCTCTAAAAGAAAAATGAATTTTGAATTAATACAACCAAATAAAATCCGAAAACTATTAAAACATGTGCACTCACCAACATAAAGTTGATGTTTTCAAAATTGCATGTGTTCCTAGGATGGAGTAGAGATCATGTCAAGGAAGGATTATGATCATGAAGACTTGTATTTTTTTTCATTTACATAGGTAATTATGATTGGTGCTCTGTGATTTGGGAAATATTTTTGTGGTCACCATTCAACATTTTATGCCATCGGTCGGGGAGGGTGTGACATCGACTAGAGGTTCTAGAGACTCTAAGGAGGGAGATGGTATATGCTAAATTCTCCAAGTGTGAGTTTTGGTTGCGTGAGGTGCAGTTTTCGGGGGATCTTGTCAATCAACAGGGTATATTGGATATCCCTAGAGATAATAAGAAAGGATCATTAGATATTCTTTAATTCTATAAAGATAGTAAATTAAGACTAATAAATATTTCCTAAAAAGATAATAAGATAGGATCGTTAGATATCGTAAAAGATAGTAAGTTAGGGTTGGTAAAATACATTAGGAAAAGTTTCTCTAAAAGAAAAATGAATTTTGAATTAATACAACCAAATAAAATCCGAAAACTATTAAAACATGTGCACTCACCAACATAAAGTTGATGTTTTCAAAATTGCATGTGTTCCTAGGATGGAGTAGAGATCATGTCAAGGAAGGATTATGATCATGAAGACTTGTATTTTTTTTCATTTACATAGGTAATTATGATTGGTGCTCTGTGATTTGGGAAATATTTTTGTGGTCACCATTCAACATTTTATGCCATCGGTCGGGGAGGGTGTGACATCGACTAGAGGTTCTAGAGACTCTAAGGAGGGAGATGGTATATGCTAAATTCTCCAAGTGTGAGTTTTGGTTGCGTGAGGTGCAGTTTTCGGGGGATCTTGTCAATCAACAGGGTATATTGGATATCCCTAGAGATAATAAGAAAGGATCATTAGATATTCTGTAATTCTATAAAGATAGTAAATTAAGACTAATAAATATATCCTAAAAGGATAATAAGATAGGATCGTCAGATATCGTAAAAGATAGTAAGTTAGGGTTGGTAAAATACATTAGGAAAAGTTTCTCTAAAAGAAAAATGAATTTTGAATTAATACAACCAAATAAAATCCGAAAACTATTAAAACATGTGCACTCACCAACATAAAGTTGATGTTTTCAAAATTGCATGTGTTCCTAGGATGGAGTAGAGATCATGTCAAGGAAGGATTATGATCATGAAGACTTGTATTTTTTTTCATTTACATAGGTAATTATGATTGGTGCTCTGTGATTTGGGAAATATTTTTGTGGTCACCATTCAACATTTTATGCCATCGGTCGGGGAGGGTGTGACATCGACTAGAGGTTCTAGAGACTCTAAGGAGGGAGATGGTATATGCTAAATTCTCCAAGTGTGAGTTTTGGTTGCGTGAGGTGCAGTTTTCGGGGGATCTTGTCAATCAACAGGGTATATTGGATATCCCTAGAGATAATAAGAAAGGATCATTAGATATTCTGTAATTCTATAAAGATAGTAAATTAAGACTAATAAATATATCCTAAAAGGATAATAAGATAGGATCGTCAGATATCGTAAAAGATAGTAAGTTAGGGTTGGTAAAATACATTAGGAAAAGTTTCTCTAAAAGAAAAATGAATTTTGAATTAATACAACCAAATAAAATCCGAAAACTATTAAAACATGTGCACTCACCAACATAAAGTTGATGTTTTCAAAATTGCATGTGTTCCTAGGATGGAGTAGAGATCATGTCAAGGAAGGATTATGATCATGAAGACTTGTATTTTTTTTCATTTACATAGGTAATTATGATTGGAGCTCTGTGATTTGGGAAATATTTTTGTGGTCACCATTCAACATTTTATGCCATCGGTCGGGGAGGGTGTGACATCGACTAGAGGTTCTAGAGACTCTAAGGAGGGAGATGGTATATGCTAAATTCTCCAAGTGTGAGTTTTGGTTGCGTGAGGTGCAGTTTTCGGGGGATCTTGTCAATCAACAGGGTATATTGGATATCCCTATAGATAATAAGAAAGGATCATTAGATATTCTGTAATTCTATAAAGATAGTAAATTAAGACTAATAAATATATCCTAAAAGGATAATAAGATAGGATCGTCAGATATCGTAAAAGATAGTAAGTTAGGGTTGGTAAAATACATTAGGAAAAGTTTCTCTAAAAGAAAAATGAATTTTGAATTAATACAACCAAATAAAATCCGAAAACTATTAAAACATGTGCACTCACCAACATAAAGTTGATGTTTTCAAAATTGCATGTGTTCCTAGGATGGAGTAGAGATCATGTCAAGGAAGGATTATGATCATGAAGACTTGTATTTTTTTTCATTTACATAGGTAATTATGATTGGTGCTCTGTGATTTGGGAAATATTTTTGTGGTCACCATTCAACATTTTATGCCATCGGTCGGGGAGGGTGTGACATCGACTAGAGGTTCTAGAGACTCTAAGGAGGGAGATGGTATATGCTAAATTCTCCAAGTGTGAGTTTTGGTTGCGTGAGGTGCAGTTTTCGGGGGATGTTGTCAATCAACAGGGTATATTGGATATCCCTAGAGATAATAAGAAAGGATCATTAGATATTCTGTAATTCTATAAAGATAGTAAATTAAGACTAATAAATATATCCTAAAAGGATAATAAGATAGGATCGTCAGATATCGTAAAAGATAGTAAGTTAGGGTTGGTAAAATACATTAGGAAAAGTTTCTCTAAAAGAAAAATGAATTTTGAATTAATACAACCAAATAAAATCCGAAAACTATTAAAACATGTGCACTCACCAACATAAAGTTGATGTTTTCAAAATTGCATGTGTTCCTAGGATGGAGTAGAGATCATGTCAAGGAAGGATTATGATCATGAAGACTTGTATTTTTTTTCATTTACATAGGTAATTATGATTGGAGCTCTGTGATTTGGGAAATATTTATGTGGTCACCATTCAACATTTTATGCCATCGGTCGGGGAGGGTGTGACATCGACTAGAGGTTCTAGAGACTCTAAGGAGGGAGATGGTATATGCTAAATTCTCCAAGTGTGAGTTTTGGTTGCGTGAGGTGCAGTTTTCGGGGGATCTTGTCAATCAACAGGGTATATTGGATATCCCTAGAGATAATAAGAAAGGATCATTAGATATTCTGTAATTCTATAAAGATAGTAAATTAAGACTAATAAATATATCCTAAAAGGATAATAAGATAGGATCGTCAGATATCGTAAAAGATAGTAAGTTAGGGTTGGTAAAATACATTAGGAAAAGTTTCTCTAAAAGAAAAATGAATTTTGAATTAATACAACCAAATAAAATCCGAAAACTATTAAAACATGTGCACTCACCAACATAAAGTTGATGTTTTCAAAATTGCATGTGTTCCTAGGATGGAGTAGAGATCATGTCAAGGAAGGATTATGATCATGAAGACTTGTATTTTTTTTCATTTACATAGGTAATTATGATTGGAGCTCTGTGATTTGGGAAATATTTTTGTGGTCACCATTCAACATTTTATGCCATCGGTCGGGGAGGGTGTGACATCGACTAGAGGTTCTAGAGACTCTAAGGAGGGAGATGGTATATGCTAAATTCTCCAAGTGTGAGTTTTGGTTGCGTGAGGTGCAGTTTTCGGGGGATCTTGTCAATCAACAGGGTATATTGGATAGCCCTATAGATAATAAGAAAGGATCATTAGATATTCTGTAATTCTATAAAGATAGTAAATTAAGACTAATAAATATATCCTAAAAAGATAATAAGATAGGATCGTTAGATATCGTAAAAGATAGTAAGTTAGGGTTGGTAAAATACATTAGGAAAAGTTTCTCTAAAAGAAAAATGAATTTTGAATTAATAAAACCAAATAAAATCCGAAAACTATTAAAACATGTGCACTCACCAACATAAAGTTGATGTTTTCAAAATTGCAGGTGTTCCTAGGATGGAGTAGAGATCATGTCAAGGAAGGATTATGATCATGAAGACTTGTATTTTTTTTCATTTACATAGGTAATTATGATTGGAGCTCTGTGATTTGGGAAATATTTTTGTGGTCACCATTCAACATTTTATGCCATCGGTCGGGGAGGGTGTGACATCGACTAGAGGTTCTAGAGACTCTAAGGAGGGAGATGGTATATGCTAAATTCTCCAAGTGTGAGTTTTGGTTGCGTGAGGTGCAGTTTTCGGGGGATCTTGTCAATCAACAGGGTATATTGGATAGCCCTATAGATAATAAGAAAGGATCATTAGATATTCTGTAATTCTATAAAGATATTAAATTAAGACTAATAAATATATCCTAAAAAGATAATAAGATAGGATCGTTAGATATTGGATAGCCCTATAGATAATAAGAAAGGATCATTAGATATTCTGTAATTCTATAAAGATAGTAAATTAAGACTAATAAATATATCCTAAAAGGATAATAAGATAGGATCGTCAGATATCGTAAAAGATAGTAAGTTAGGGTTGGTAAAATACATTAGGAAAAGTTTCTCTAAAAGAAAAATGAATTTTGAATTAATACAACCAAATAAAATCCGAAAACTATTAAAACATGTGCACTCACCAACATAAAGTTGATGTTTTCATTTACATAGGTAATTATGATTGGTGTAGAGATCATGTCAAGGAAGGATTATGATCATGAAGACTTGTATTTTTTTTCATTTACATAGGTAATTATGATTGGTGCTCTGTGATTTGGGAAATATTTTTGTGGTCACCATTCAACATTTTATGCCATCGGTCGGGGAGGGTGTGACATCGACTAGAGGTTCTAGAGACTCTAAGGAGGGAGATGGTATATGCTAAATTCTCCAAGTGTGAGTTTTGGTTGCGTGAGGTGCAGTTTTCGGGGGATCTTGTCAATCAACAGGGTATATTGGATATCCCTAGAGATAATAAGAAAGGATCATTAGATATTCTGTAATTCTATAAAGATAGTAAATTAAGACTAATAAATATATCCTAAAAGGATAATAAGATAGGATCGTCAGATATCGTAAAAGATAGTAAGTTAGGGTTGGTAAAATACATTAGGAAAAGTTTCTCTAAAAGAAAAATGAATTTTGAATTAATACAACCAAATAAAATCCGAAAACTATTAAAACATGTGCACTCACCAACATAAAGTTGATGTTTTCAAAATTGCATGTGTTCCTAGGATGGAGTAGAGGTTCTAGAGACTCTAAGGAGGGAGATGGTATATGCTAAATTCTCCAAGTGTGAGTTTTGGTTGCGTGAGGTGCAGTTTTCGGGGGATCTTGTCAATCAACAGGGTATATTGGATATCCCTAGAGATAATAAGAAAGGATCATTAGATATTCTGTAATTCTATAAAGATAGTAAATTAAGACTAATAAATATATCCTAAAAGGATAATAAGATAGGATCGTCAGATATCGTAAAAGATAGTAAGTTACGGTTGGTAAAATACATTAGGAAAAGTTTCTCTAAAAGAAAAATGAATTTTGAATTAATACAACCAAATAAAATCCGAAAACTATTAAAACATGTGCACTCACCAACATAAAGTTGATGTTTTCAAAATTGCATGTGTTCCTAGGATGGAGTAGAGATCATGTCAAGGAAGGATTATGATCATGAAGACTTGTATTTTTTTTCATTTACATAGGTAATTATGATTGGAGCTCTGTGATTTGGGAAATATTTTTGTGGTCACCATTCAACATTTTATGCCATCGGTCGGGGAGGGTGTGGCATCGACTAGAGGTTCTAGAGACTCTAAGGAGGGAGATGGTATATGCTAAATTCTCCAAGTGTGAGTTTTGGTTGGTGAGGTGCAGTTTTCGGGGGATCTTGTCAATCAACAGGGTATATTGGATATCCCTAGAGATAATAAGAAAGGATCATTAGATATTCTGTAATTCTATAAAGATAGTAAATTAAGACTAATAAATATATCCTAAAAGGATAATAAGATAGGATCGTCAGATATCGTAAAAGATAGTAAGTTAGGGTTGGTAAAATACATTAGCAAAAGTTTCTCTAAAAGAAAAATGAATTTTGAATTAATACAACCAAATAAAATCCGAAAACTATTAAAACATGTGCACTCACCAACATAAAGTTGATGTTTTCAAAATTGCATGTGTTCCTAGGATGGAGTAGAGATCATGTCAAGGAAGGATTATGATCATGAAGACTTGTATTTTTTTTCATTTACATAGGTAATTATGATTGGAGCTCTGTGATTTGGGAAATATTTTTGTGGTCACCATTCAACATTTTATGCCATCGGTCGGGGAGGGTGTGGCATCGACTAGAGGTTCTAGAGACTCTAAGGAGGGAGATGGTATATGCTAAATTCTCCAAGTGTGAGTTTTGGTTGCGTGAGGTGCAGTTTTCGGGGGATCTTGTCAATCAACAGGGTATATTGGATATCCCTATAGATAATAAGAAAGGATCATTAGATATTCTGTAATTCTATAAAGATAGTAAATTAAGACTAATAAATATATCCTAAAAAGATAATAAGATATGATCGTTAGATATCGTAAAAGATAGTAAGTTAGGGTTGGTAAAATACATTAGGAAAAGTTTCTCTAAAAGAAAAATGAATTTTGAATTAATACAACCAAATAAAATCCGAAAACTATTAAAACATGTGCACTCACCAACATAAAGTTGATGTTTTCAAAATTGCATGTGTTCCTAGGATGGAGTAGATATCATGTCAAGGAAGGATTATGATCATGAAGACTTGTATTTTTTTTCATTTACATAGGTAATTATGATTGGTGCTCTGTGATTTGGGAAATATTTTTGTGGTCACCATTCAACATTTTATGCCATCGGTCGGGGAGGGTGTGGCATCGACTAGAGGTTCTAGAGACTCTAAGGAGGGAGATGGTATATGCTAAATTCTCCAAGTGTGTGTTTTGGTTGCATGAGGTGCAGTTTTCGGGGGATCTTGTCAATCAACAGGGTATATTGGATATCCCTAGAGATAATAAGAAAGGATCATTAGATATTCTGTAATTCTATAAAGATAGTAAATTAAGACTAATAAATATATCCTAAAAGGATAATAAGATAGGATCGTCAGATATCGTAAAAGATAGTAAGTTAGGGTTGGTAAAATACATTAGGAAAAGTTTCTCTAAAAGAAAAATGAATTTTGAATTAATACAACCAAATAAAATCCGAAAACTATTAAAACATGTGCACTCACCAACATAAAGTTGATGTTTTCAAAATTGCATGTGTTCCTAGGATGGAGTAGAGATCATGTCAAGGAAGGATTATGATCATGAAGACTTGTATTTTTTTTCATTTACATAGGTAATTATGATTGGAGCTCTGTGATTTGGGAAATATTTATGTGGTCACCATTCAACATTTTATGCCATCGGTCGGGGAGGGTGTGACATCGACTAGAGGTTCTAGAGACTCTAAGGAGGGAGATGGTATATGCTAAATTCTCCAAGTGTGAGTTTTGGTTGCGTGAGGTGCAGTTTTCGGGGGATCTTGTCAATCAACAGGGTATATTGGATATCCCTAGAGATAATAAGAAAGGATCATTAGATATTCTGTAATTCTATAAAGATAGTAAATTAAGACTAATAAATATATCCTAAAAGGATAATAAGATAGGATCGTCAGATATCGTAAAAGATAGTAAGTTACGGTTGGTAAAATACATTAGGAAAAGTTTCTCTAAAAGAAAAATGAATTTTGAATTAATACAACCAAATAAAATCCGAAAACTATTAAAACATGTGCACTCACCAACATAAAGTTGATGTTTTCAAAATTGCATGTGTTCCTAGGATGGAGTAGAGATCATGTCAAGGAAGGATTATGATCATGAAGACTTGTATTTTTTTTCATTTACATAGGTAATTATGATTGGAGCTCTGTGATTTGGGAAATATTTTTGTGGTCACCATTCAACATTTTATGCCATCGGTCGGGGAGGGTGTGACATCGACTAGAGGTTCTAGAGACTCTAAGGAGGGAGATGGTATATGCTAAATTCTCCAAGTGTGAGTTTTGGTTGCGTGAGGTGCAGTTTTCGGGGGATCTTGTCAATCAACAGGGTATATTGGATATCCCTAGAGATAATAAGAAAGGATCATTAGATATTCTGTAATTCTATAAAGATAGTAAATTAAGACTAATAAATATATCCTAAAAGGATAATAAGATAGGATCGTCAGATATCGTAACAGATAGTAAGTTAGGGTTGGTAAAATACATTAGGAAAAGTTTCTCTAAAAGAAAAATGAATTTTGAATTAATACAACCAAATAAAATCCGAAAACTATTAAAACATGTGCACTCACCAACATAAAGTTGATGTTTTCAAAATTGCATGTGTTCCTAGGATGGAGTAGAGATCATGTCAAGGAAGGATTATGATCATGAAGACTTGTATTTTTTTTCATTTACATAGGTAATTATGATTGGAGCTCTGTGATTTGGGAAATATTTTTGTGGTCACCATTCAACATTTTATGCCATCGGTCGGGGAGGGTGTGGCATCGACTAGAGGTTCTAGAGACTCTAAGGAGGGAGATGGTATATGCTAAATTCTCCAAGTGTGAGTTTTGGTTGCGTGAGGTGCAGTTTTCGGGGGATCTTGTCAATCAACAGGGTATATTGGATATCCCTAGAGATAATAAGAAAGGATCATTAGATATTCTGTAATTCTATAAAGATAGTAAATTAAGACTAATAAATATATCCTAAAAGGATAATAAGATAGGATCGTCAGATATCGTAACAGATAGTAAGTTAGGGTTGGTAAAATACATTAGGAAAAGTTTCTCTAAAAGAAAAATGAATTTTGAATTAATACAACCAAATAAAATCCGAAAACTATTAAAACATGTGCACTCACCAACATAAAGTTGATGTTTTCAAAATTGCATGTGTTCCTAGGATGGAGTAGAGATCATGTCAAGGAAGGATTATGATCATGAAGACTTGTATTTTTTTTCATTTACATAGGTAATTATGATTGGAGCTCTGTGATTTGGGAAATATTTATGTGGTCACCATTCAACATTTTATGCCATCGGTCGGGGAGGGTGTGACATCGACTAGAGGTTCTAGAGACTCTAAGGAGGGAGATGGTATATGCTAAATTCTCCAAGTGTGAGTTTTGGTTGCGTGAGGTGCAGTTTTCGGGGGATCTTATCAATCAACAGGGTATATTGGATATCCCTAGAGATAATAAGAAAGGATCATTAGATATTCTGTAATTCTATAAAGATAGTAAATTAAGACTAATAAATATATCCTAAAAGGATAATAAGATAGGATCGTCAGATATCGTAAAAGATAGTAAGTTAGGGTTGGTAAAATACATTAGGAAAAGTTTCTCTAAAAGAAAAATGAATTTTGAATTAATACAACCAAATAAAATCCGAAAACTATTAAAACATGTGCACTCACCAACATAAAGTTGATGTTTTCAAAATTGCATGTGTTCCTAGGATGGAGTAGAGATCATGTCAAGGAAGGATTATGATCATGAAGACTTGTATTTTTTTTCATTTACATAGGTAATTATGATTGGAGCTCTGTGATTTGGGAAATATTTATGTGGTCACCATTCAACATTTTATGCCATCGGTCGGGGAGGGTGTGACATCGACTAGAGGTTCTAGAGACTCTAAGGAGGGAGATGGTATATGCTAAATTCTCCAAGTGTGAGTTTTGGTTGCGTGAGGTGCAGTTTTCGGGGGATCTTGTCAATCAACAGGGTATATTGGATATCCCTAGAGATAATAAGAAAGGATCATTAGATATTCTGTAATTCTATAAAGATAGTAAATTAAGACTAATAAATATATCCTAAAAGGATAATAAGATAGGATCGTCAGATATCGTAAAAGATAGTAAGTTACGGTTGGTAAAATACATTAGGAAAAGTTTCTCTAAAAGAAAAATGAATTTTGAATTAATACAACCAAATAAAATCCGAAAACTATTAAAACATGTGCACTCACCAACATAAAGTTGATGTTTTCAAAATTGCATGTGTTCCTAGGATGGAGTAGAGATCATGTCAAGGAAGGATTATGATCATGAAGACTTGTATTTTTTTTCATTTACATAGGTAATTATGATTGGAGCTCTGTGATTTGGGAAATATTTATGTGGTCACCATTCAACATTTTATGCCATCGGTCGGGGAGGGTGTGACATCGACTAGAGGTTCTAGAGACTCTAAGGAGGGAGATGGTATATGCTAAATTCTCCAAGTGTGAGTTTTGGTTGCGTGAGGTGCAGTTTTCGGGGGATCTTGTCAATCAACAGGGTATATTGGATATCCCTAGAGATAATAAGAAAGGATCATTAGATATTCTGTAATTCTATAAAGATAGTAAATTAAGACTAATAAATATATCCTAAAAGGATAATAAGATAGGATCGTCAGATATCGTAAAAGATAGTAAGTTACGGTTGGTAAAATACATTAGGAAAAGTTTCTCTAAAAGAAAAATGAATTTTGAATTAATACAACCAAATAAAATCCGAAAACTATTAAAACATGTGCACTCACCAACATAAAGTTGATGTTTTCAAAATTGCATGTGTTCCTAGGATGGAGTAGAGATCATGTCAAGGAAGGATTATGATCATGAAGACTTGTATTTTTTTTCATTTACATAGGTAATTATGATTGGAGCTCTGTGATTTGGGAAATATTTTTGTGGTCACCATTCAACATTTTATGCCATCGGTCGGGGAGGGTGTGACATCGACTAGAGGTTCTAGAGACTCTAAGGAGGGAGATGGTATATGCTAAATTCTCCAAGTGTGAGTTTTGGTTGCGTGAGGTGCAGTTTTCGGGGGATCTTGTCAATCAACAGGGTATATTGGATATCCCTAGAGATAATAAGAAAGGATCATTAGATATTCTGTAATTCTATAAAGATAGTAAATTAAGACTAATAAATATATCCTAAAAGGATAATAAGATAGGATCGTCAGATATCGTAACAGATAGTAAGTTAGGGTTGGTAAAATACATTAGGAAAAGTTTCTCTAAAAGAAAAATGAATTTTGAATTAATACAACCAAATAAAATCCGAAAACTATTAAAACATGTGCACTCACCAACATAAAGTTGATGTTTTCAAAATTGCATGTGTTCCTAGGATGGAGTAGAGATCATGTCAAGGAAGGATTATGATCATGAAGACTTGTATTTTTTTTCATTTACATAGGTAATTATGATTGGAGCTCTGTGATTTGGGAAATATTTATGTGGTCACCATTCAACATTTTATGCCATCGGTCGGGGAGGGTGTGGCATCGACTAGAGGTTCTAGAGACTCTAAGGAGGGAGATGGTATATGCTAAATTCTCCAAGTGTGAGTTTTGGTTGCGTGAGGTGCAGTTTTCGGGGGATCTTGTCAATCAACAGGGTATATTGGATATCCCTAGAGATAATAAGAAAGGATCATTAGATATTCTGTAATTCTATAAAGATAGTAAATTAAGACTAATAAATATATCCGAAAAGGATAATAAGATAGGATCGTCAGATATCGTAACAGATAGTAAGTTAGGGTTGGTAAAATACATTAGGAAAAGTTTCTCTAAAAGAAAAATGAATTTTGAATTAATACAACCAAATAAAATCCGAAAACTATTAAAACATGTGCACTCACCAACATAAAGTTGATGTTTTCAAAATTGCATGTGTTCCTAGGATGGAGTAGAGATCATGTCAAGGAAGGATTATGATCATGAAGACTTGTATTTTTTTTCATTTACATAGGTAATTATGATTGGAGCTCTGTGATTTGGGAAATATTTATGTGGTCACCATTCAACATTTTATGCCATCGGTCGGGGAGGGTGTGACATCGACTAGAGGTTCTAGAGACTCTAAGGAGGGAGATGGTATATGCTAAATTCTCCAAGTGTGAGTTTTGGTTGCGTGAGGTGCAGTTTTCGGGGGATCTTGTCAATCAACAGGGTATATTGGATATCCCTAGAGATAATAAGAAAGGATCATTAGATATTCTGTAATTCTATAAAGATAGTAAATTAAGACTAATAAATATATCCTAAAAGGATAATAAGATAGGATCGTCAGATATCGTAAAAGATAGTAAGTTAGGGTTGGTAAAATACATTAGGAAAAGTTTCTCTAAAAGAAAAATGAATTTTGAATTAATACAACCAAATAAAATCCGAAAACTATTAAAACATGTGCACTCACCAACATAAAGTTGATGTTTTCAAAATTGCATGTGTTCCTAGGATGGAGTAGAGATCATGTCAAGGAAGGATTATGATCATGAAGACTTGTATTTTTTTTCATTTACATAGGTAATTATGATTGGAGCTCTGTGATTTGGGAAATATTTTTGTGGTCACCATTCAACATTTTATGCCATCGGTCGGGGAGGGTGTGGCATCGACTAGAGGTTCTAGAGACTCTAAGGAGGGAGATGGTATATGCTAAATTCTCCAAGTGTGAGTTTTGGTTGGTGAGGTGCAGTTTTCGGGGGATCTTGTCAATCAACAGGGTATATTGGATATCCCTAGAGATAATAAGAAAGGATCATTAGATATTCTGTAATTCTATAAAGATAGTAAATTAAGACTAATAAATATATCCTAAAAGGATAATAAGATAGGATCGTCAGATATCGTAAAAGATAGTAAGTTAGGGTTGGTAAAATACATTAGGAAAAGTTTCTCTAAAAGAAAAATGAATTTTGAATTAATACAACCAAATAAAATCCGAAAACTATTAAAACATGTGCACTCACCAACATAAAGTTGATGTTTTCAAAATTGCATGTGTTCCTAGGATGGAGTAGAGATCATGTCAAGGAAGGATTATGATCATGAAGACTTGTATTTTTTTTCATTTACATAGGTAATTATGATTGGAGCTCTGTGATTTGGGAAATATTTTTGTGGTCACCATTCAACATTTTATGCCATCGGTCGGGGAGGGTGTGGCATCGACTAGAGGTTCTAGAGACTCTAAGGAGGGAGATGGTATATGCTAAATTCTCCAAGTGTGAGTTTTGGTTGCGTGAGGTGCAGTTTTCGGGGGATCTTGTCAATCAACAGGGTATATTGGATATCCCTATAGATAATAAGAAAGGATCATTAGATATTCTGTAATTCTATAAAGATAGTAAATTAAGACTAATAAATATATCCTAAAAAGATAATAAGATAGGATCGTTAGATATCGTAAAAGATAGTAAGTTAGGGTTGGTAAAATACATTAGGAAAAGTTTCTCTAAAAGAAAAATGAATTTTGAATTAATACAACCAAATAAAATCCGAAAACTATTAAAACATGTGCACTCACCAACATAAAGTTGATGTTTTCAAAATTGCATGTGTTCCTAGGATGGAGTAGATATCATGTCAAGGAAGGATTATGATCATGAAGACTTGTATTTTTTTTCATTTACATAGGTAATTATGATTGGTGCTCTGTGATTTGGGAAATATTTTTGTGGTCACCATTCAACATTTTATGCCATCGGTCGGGGAGGGTGTGACATCGACTAGAGGTTCTAGAGACTCTAAGGAGGGAGATGGTATATGCTAAATTCTCCAAGTGTGAGTTTTGGTTGCGTGAGGTGCAGTTTTCGGGGGATCTTGTCAATCAACAGGGTATATTGGATATCCCTAGAGATAATAAGAAAGGATCATTAGATATTCTGTAATTCTATAAAGATAGTAAATTAAGACTAATAAATATATCCTAAAAGGATAATAAGATAGGATCGTTAGATATCGTAAAAGATAGTAAGTTAGGGTTGGTAAAATACATTAGGAAAAGTTTCTCTAAAAGAAAAATGAATTTTGAATTAATACAACCAAATAAAATCCGAAAACTATTAAAACATGTGCACTCACCAACATAAAGTTGATGTTTTCAAAATCGCATGTGTTCCTAGGATGGAGTAGAGATCATGTCAAGGAAGGATTATGATCATGAAGACTTGTATTTTTTTTCATTTACATAGGTAATTATGATTGGAGCTCTGTGATTTGGGAAATATTTATGTGGTCACCATTCAACATTTTATGCCATCGGTCGGGGAGGGTGTGACATCGACTAGAGGTTCTAGAGACTCTAAGGAGGGAGATGGTATATGCTAAATTCTCCAAGTGTGAGTTTTGGTTGCGTGAGGTGCAGTTTTCGGGGGATCTTGTCAATCAACAGGGTATATTGGATATCCCTAGAGATAATAAGAAAGGATCATTAGCTATTCTGTAATTCTATAAAGATAGTAAATTAAGACTAATAAATATATCCTAAAAGGATAATAAGATAGGATCGTCAGATATCGTAAAATATAGTAAGTTACGGTTGGTAAAATACATTAGGAAAAGTTTCTCTAAAAGAAAAATGAATTTTGAATTAATACAACCAAATAAAATCCGAAAACTATTAAAACATGTGCACTCACCAACATAAAGTTGATGTTTTCAAAATCGCATGTGTTCCTAGGATGGAGTAGAGATCATGTCAAGGAAGGATTATGATCATGAAGACTTGTATTTTTTTTCATTTACATAGGTAATTATGATTGGAGCTCTGTGATTTGGGAAATATTTTTGTGGTCACCATTCAACATTTTATGCCATCGGTCGGGGAGGGTGTGGCATCGACTAGAGGTTCTAGAGACTCTAAGGAGGGAGATGGTATATGCTAAATTCTCCAAGTGTGAGTTTTGGTTGCGTGAGGTGCAGTTTTCGGGGGATCTTGTCAATCAACAGGGTATATTGGATATCCCTAGAGATAATAAGAAAGGATCATTAGATATTCTGTAATTCTATAAAGATAGTAAATTAAGACTAATAAATATATCCTAAAAGGATAATAAGATAGGATCGTCAGATATCGTAACAGATAGTAAGTTACGGTTGGTAAAATACATTAGGAAAAGTTTCTCTAAAAGAAAAATGAATTTTGAATTAATACAACCAAATAAAATCCGAAAACTATTAAAACATGTGCACTCACCAACATAAAGTTGATGTTTTCAAAATTGCATGTGTTCCTAGGATGGAGTAGAGATCATGTCAAGGAAGGATTATGATCATGAAGACTTGTATTTTTTTTCATTTACATAGGTAATTATGATTGGAGCTCTGTGATTTGGGAAATATTTTTGTGGTCACCATTCAACATTTTATGCCATCGGTCGGGGAGGGTGTGGCATCGACTAGAGGTTCTAGAGACTCTAAGGAGGGAGATGGTATATGCTAAATTCTCCAAGTGTGAGTTTTGGTTGCGTGAGGTGCAGTTTTCGGGGGATCTTGTCAATCAACAGGGTATATTGGATATCCCTAGAGATAATAAGAAAGGATCATTAGATATTCTGTAATTCTATAAAGATAGTAAATTAAGACTAATAAATATATCCTAAAAGGATAATAAGATAGGATCGTCAGATATCGTAACAGATAGTAAGTTAGGGTTGGTAAAATACATTAGGAAAAGTTTCTCTAAAAGAAAAATGAATTTTGAATTAATACAACCAAATAAAATCCGAAAACTATTAAAACATGTGCACTCACCAACATTAAGTTGATGTTTTCAAAATTGCATGTGTTCCTAGGATGGAGTAGAGATCATGTCAAGGAAGGATTATGATCATGAAGACTTGTATTTTTTTTCATTTACATAGGTAATTATGATTGGAGCTCTGTGATTTGGGAAATATTTTTGTGGTCACCATTCAACATTTTATGCCATCGGTCGGGGAGGGTGTGACATCGACTAGAGGTTCTAGAGACTCTAAGGAGGGAGATGGTATATGCTAAATTCTCCAAGTGTGAGTTTTGGTTGCGTGAGGTGCAGTTTTCGGGGGATCTTGTCAATCAACAGGGTATATTGGATATCCCTAGAGATAATAAGAAAGGATCATTAGATATTCTGTAATTCTATAAAGATAGTAAATTAAGACTAATAAATATATCCTAAAAGGATAATAAGATAGGATCGTCAGATATCGTAAAAGATAGTAAGTTAGGGTTGGTAAAATACATTAGGAAAAGTTTCTCTAAAAGAAAAATGAATTTTGAATTAATACAACCAAATAAAATCCGAAAACTATTAAAACATGTGCACTCACCAACATTAAGTTGATGTTTTCAAAATTGCATGTGTTCCTAGGATGGAGTAGA
This sequence comes from Lactuca sativa, assembly GCF_002870075.4. Classification (NCBI taxonomy): domain Eukaryota; kingdom Viridiplantae; phylum Streptophyta; class Magnoliopsida; order Asterales; family Asteraceae; genus Lactuca; species Lactuca sativa. Next base: position 170,718,195 of record NC_056630.2, read on the forward strand.
GATCATGTCAAGGAAGGATTATGATCATGAAGACTTGTATTTTTTTTCATTTACATAGGTAATTATGATTGGAGCTCTGTGATTTGGGAAATATTTTTGTGGTCACCATTCAACATTTTATGCCATCGGTCGGGGAGGGTGTGACATCAACTAGAGGTTCTAGAGACTCTAAGGAGGGAGATGGTATATGCTAAATTCTCCACGTGTGAGTTTTGGTTGCGTGAGGTGCAGTTTTCGGGGGATCTTGTCAATCAACAGGGTATATTGGATATCCCTAGAGATAATAAGAAAGGATCATTAGATATTCTGTAATTCTATAAAGATAGTAAATTAAGACTAATAAATATATCCTAAAAGGATAATAAGATAGGATCGTCAGATATCGTAAAAGATAGTAAGTTAGGGTTGGTAAAATACATTAGGAAAAGTTTCTCTAAAAGAAAAATGAATTTTGAATTAATACAACCAAATAAAATCCGAAAACTATTAAAACATGTGCACTCACCAACATAAAGTTGATGTTTTCAAAATTGCATGTGTTCTAGGATGGAGTAGAGATCATGTCAAGGAAGGATTATGATCATGAAGACTTGTATTTTTTTTCATTTACATAGGTAATTATGATTGGAGATCTGTGATTTGGGAAATATTTTTGTGGTCACCATTCAACATTTTATGCCATCGGTCGGGGAGGGTGTGGCATCGACTAGAGGTTCTAGAGACTCTAAGGAGGGAGATGGTATATGCTAAATTCTCCAAGTGTGAGTTTTGGTTGCGTGAGATGCAGTTTTCGGGGGATCTTGTCAATCAACAGGGTATATTGGATATCCCTAGAGATAATAAGAAAGGATCATTAGATATTCTGTAATTCTATAAAGATAGTAAATTAAGACTAATAAATATATCCTAAAAGGATAATAAGATAGGATCGTCAGATATCGTAACAGATAGTAAGTTAGGGTTGGTAAAATACATTAGGAAAAGTTTCTCTAAAAGAAAAATGAATTTTGAATTAATACAACCAAATAAAATCCGAAAACTATTAAAACATGTGCACTCACCAACATAAAGTTGATGTTTTCAAAATTGCATGTGTTCCTAGGATGGAGTAGAGATCATGTCAAGGAAGGATTATGATCATGAAGACTTGTATTTTTTTTCATTTACATAGGTAATTATGATTGGAGCTCTGTGATTTGGGAAATATTTTTGTGGTCACCATTCAACATTTTATGCCATCGGTCGGGGAGGGTGTGACATCGACTAGAGGTTCTAGAGACTCTAAGGAGGGAGATGGTATATGCTAAATTCTCCAAGTGTGAGTTTTGGTTGCGTGAGGTGCAGTTTTCGGGGGATCTTGTCAATCAACAGGGTATATTGGATATCCCTATAGATAATAAGAAAGGATCATTAGATATTCTGTAATTCTATAAAGATAGTAAATTAAGACTAATAAATATATCCTAAAAAGATAATAAGATAGGATCGTTAGATATCGTAAAAGATAGTAAGTTAGGGTTGGTAAAATACATTAGGAAAAGTTTCTCTAAAAGAAAAATGAATTTTGAATTAATACAACCAAATAAAATCCGAAAACTATTAAAACATGTGCACTCACCAACATAAAGTTGATGTTTTCAAAATTGCATGTGTTCCTAGGATGGAGTAGAGATCATGTCAAGGAAGGATTATGATCATGAAGACTTGTATTTTTTTTCATTTACATAGGTAATTATGATTGGTGCTCTGTGATTTGGGAAATATTTTTGTGGTCACCATTCAACATTTTATGCCATCGGTCGGGGAGGGTGTGACATCGACTAGAGGTTCTAGAGACTCTAAGGAGGGAGATGGTATATGCTAAATTCTCCAAGAGTGAGTTTTGGTTGCGTGAGGTGCAGTTTTCGGGGGATCTTGTCAATCAACAGGGTATATTGGATATCCCTAGAGATAATAAGAAAGGATCATTAGATATTCTGTAATTCTATAAAGATAGTAAATTAAGACTAATAAATATATCCTAAAAGGATAATAAGATAGGATCGTCAGATATCGTAAAAGATAGTAAGTTAGGGTTGGTAAAATACATTAGGAAAAGTTTCTCTAAAAGAAAAATGAATTTTGAATTAATACAACCAAATAAAATCCGAAAACTATTAAAACATGTGCACTCACCAACATAAAGTTGATGTTTTCAAAATTGCATGTGTTCTAGGATGGAGTAGAGATCATGTCAAGGAAGGATTATGATCATGAAGACTTGTATTTTTTTTCATTTACATAGGTAATTATGATTGGAGATCTGTGATTTGGGAAATATTTTTGTGGTCACCATTCAACATTTTATGCCATCGGTCGGGGAGGGTGTGGCATCGACTAGAGGTTCTAGAGACTCTAAGGAGGGAGATGGTATATGCTAAATTCTCCAAGTGTGAGTTTTGGTTGCGTGAGATGCAGTTTTCGGGGGATCTTGTCAATCAACAGGGTATATTGGATATCCCTAGAGATAATAAGAAAGGATCATTAGATATTCTGTAATTCTATAAAGATAGTAAATTAAGACTAATAAATATATCCTAAAAGGATAATAAGATAGGATCGTCAGATATCGTAACAGATAGTAAGTTAGGGTTGGTAAAATACATTAGGAAAAGTTTCTCTAAAAGAAAAATGAATTTTGAATTAATACAACCAAATAAAATCCGAAAACTATTAAAACATGTGCACTCACCAACATAAAGTTGATGTTTTCAAAATTGCATGTGTTCCTAGGATGGAGTAGAGATCATGTCAAGGAAGGATTATGATCATGAAGACTTGTATTTTTTTTCATTTACATAGGTAATTATGATTGGAGCTCTGTGATTTGGGAAATATTTTTGTGGTCACCATTCAACATTTTATGCCATCGGTCGGGGAGGGTGTGACATCGACTAGAGGTTCTAGAGACTCTAAGGAGGGAGATGGTATATGCTAAATTCTCCAAGTGTGAGTTTTGGTTGCGTGAGGTGAAGTTTTCGGGGGATCTTGTCAATCAACAGGGTATATTGGATATCCCTAGAGATAATAAGAAAGGATCATTAGATATTCTGTAATTCTATAAAGATAGTAAATTAAGGCTAATAAATATATCCTAAAAGGATAATAAGATAGGATCGTCAGATATCGTAAAAGATAGTAAGTTAGGGTTGGTAAAATACATTAGGAAAAGTTTCTCTAAAAGAAAAATGAATTTTGAATTAATACAACCAAATAAAATCCGAAAACTATTAAAACATGTGCACTCACCAACATTAAGTTGATGTTTTCAAAATTGCATGTGTTCCTAGGATGGAGTAGAGATCATGTCAAGGAAGGATTATGATCATGAAGACTTGTATTTTTTTTCATTTACATAGGTAATTATGATTGGTGCTCTGTGATTTGGGAAATATTTTTGTGGTCACCATTCAACATTTTATGCCATCGGTCGGGGAGGGTGTGACATCGACTAGAGGTTCTAGAGACTCTAAGGAGGGAGATGGTATATGCTAAATTCTCCAAGTGTGAGTTTTGGTTGCGTGAGGTGCAGTTTTCGGGGGATCTTGTCAATCAACAGGGTATATTGGATATCCCTAGAGATAATAAGAAAGGATCATTAGATATTCTGTAATTCTATAAAGATAGTAAATTAAGACTAATAAATATATCCTAAAAGGATAATAAGATAGGATCGTTAGAGATCGTAAAAGATAGTAAGTTAGGGTTGGTAAAATACATTAGGAAAAGTTTCTCTAAAAGAAAAATGAATTTTGAATTAATACAACCAAATAAAATCCGAAAACTATTAAAACATGTGCACTCACCAACATTAAGTTGATGTTTTCAAAATTGCATGTGTTCCTAGGATGGAGTAGAGATCATGTCAAGGAAGGATTATGATCATGAAGACTTGTATTTTTTTTTCATTTACATAGGTAATTATGATTGGTGCTCTGTGATTTGGGAAATATTTTTGTGGTCACCATTCAACATTTTATGCCATCGGTCGGGGAGGGTGTGACATCGACTAGAGGTTCTAGAGACTCTAAGGAGGGAGATGGTATATGCTAAATTCTCCAAGTGTGAGTTTTGGTTGCGTGAGGTGCAGTTTTCGGGGGATCTTGTCAATCAACAGGGTATATTGGATATCCCTAGAGATAATAAGAAAGGATCATTAGATATTCTGTAATTCTATAAAGATAGTAAATTAAGACTAATAAATATATCCTAAAAGGATAATAAGATAGGATCGTTAGAGATCGTAAAAGATAGTAAGTTAGGGTTGGTAAAATACATTAGGAAAAGTTTCTCTAAAAGAAAAATGAATTTTGAATTAATACAACCAAATAAAATCCGAAAACTATTAAAACATGTGCACTCACCAACATTAAGTTGATGTTTTCAAAATTGCATGTGTTCCTAGGATGGAGTAGAGATCATGTCAAGGAAGGATTATGATCATGAAGACTTGTATTTTTTTTTCATTTACATAGGTAATTATGATTGGTGCTCTGTGATTTGGGAAATATTTTTGTGGTCACCATTCAACATTTTATGCCATCGGTCGGGGAGGGTGTGACATCGACTAGAGGTTCTAGAGACTCTAAGGAGGGAGATGGTATATGCTAAATTCTCCAAGTGTGAGTTTTGGTTGCGTGAGGTGCAGTTTTCGGGGGATCTTGTCAATCAACAGGGTATATTGGATATCCCTAGAGATAATAAGAAAGGATCATTAGATATTCTGTAATTCTATAAAGATAGTAAATTAAGACTAATAAATATATCCTAAAAAGATAATAAGATAGGATCGTCAGATATCGTAAAAGATAGTAAGTTAGGGTTGGTAAAATACATTAGGAAAAGTTTCTCTAAAAGAAAAATGAATTTTGAATTAATACAACCAAATAAAATCCGAAAACTATTAAAACATCTGCACTCACCAACATAAAGTTGATGTTTTCAAAATTGCATGTGTTCCTAGGATGGAGTAGAGATCATGTCAAGGAAGGATTATGATCATGAAGACTTGTATTTTTTTTCATTTACATAGGTAATTATGATTGGTGCTCTGTGATTTGGGAAATATTTTTGTGGTCACCATTCAACATTTTATGCCATCGGTCGGGGAGGGTGTGACATCGACTAGAGGTTCTAGAGACTCTAAGGAGGGAGATGGTATATGCTAAATTCTCCAAGTGTGAGTTTTGGTTGCGTGAGGTGCAGTTTTCGGGGGATCTTGTCAATCAACAGGGTATATTGGATATCCCTAGAGATAATAAGAAAGGATCATTAGATACTCTGTAATTCTATAAAGATAGTAAATTAAGGCTAATAAATATATCCTAAAAGGATAATAAGATAGGATCGTCAGATATCGTAAAAGATAGTAAGTTAGGGTTGGTAAAATACATTAGGAAAAGTTTCTCTAAAAGAAAAATGAATTTTGAATTAATACAACCAAATAAAATCCGAAAACTATTAAAACATGTGCACTCACCAACATAAAGTTGATGTTTTCAAAATTGCATGTGTTCCTAGGATGGAGTAGAGAGCATGTCAAGGAAGGATTATGATCATGAAGACTTGTATTTTTTTTCATTTACATAGGTAATTATGATTGGTGCTCTGTGATTTGGGAAATATTTTTGTGGTCACCATTCAACATTTTATGCCATCGGTCGGGGAGGGTGTGACATCGACTAGAGGTTCTAGAGACTCTAAGGAGGGAGATGGTATATGCTAAATTCTCCAAGTGTGAGTTTTGGTTGCGTGAGGTGCAGTTTTTGGGGGATCTTGTCAATCAACAGGGTATATTGGATATCCCTAGAGATAATAAGAAAGGATCATTAGATATTCTGTAATTCTATAAAGATAGTAAATTAAGACTAATAAATATATCCTAAAAGGATAATAAGATAGGATCGTTAGATATCGTAAAAGATAGTAAGTTAGGGTTGGTAAAATACATTAGGAAAAGTTTCTCTAAAAGAAAAATGAATTTTGAATTAATACAACCAAATAAAATCCGAAAACTATTAAAACATGTGCACTCACCAACATAAAGTTGATGTTTTCAAAATTGCATGTGTTCCTAGGATGGAGTAGAGATCATGTCAAGGAAGGATTATGATCATGAAGACTTGTATTTTTTTTTCATTTACATAGGTAATTATGATTGGTGCTCTGTGATTTGGGAAATATTTTTGTGGTCACCATTCAACATTTTATGCCATCGGTCGGGGAGGGTGTGACATCGACTAGAGGTTCTAGAGACTCTAAGGAGGGAGATGGTATATGCTAAATTCTCCAAGTGTGAGTTTTGGTTGCGTGAGGTGCAGTTTTCGGGGGATCTTGTCAATCAACAGGGTATATTGGATATCCCTAGAGATAATAAGAAAGGATCATTAGATATTCTGTAATTCTATAAAGATAGTAAATTAAGACTAATAAATATATCCTAAAAGGATAATAAGATAGGATCGTCAGATATCGTAAAAGATAGTAAGTTAGGGTTGGTAAAATACATTAGGAAAAGTTTCTCTAAAAGAAAAATGAATTTTGAATTAATACAACCAAATAAAATCCGAAAACTATTAAAACATGTGCACTCACCAACATTAAGTTGATGTTTTCAAAATTGCATGTGTTCCTAGGATGGAGTAGAGATCATGTCAAGGAAGGATTATGATCATGAAGACTTGTATTTTTTTTCATTTACATAGGTAATTATGATTGGTGCTCTGTGATTTGGGAAATATTTTTGTGGTCACCATTCAACATTTTATGCCATCGGTCGGGGAGGGTGTGACATCGACTAGAGGTTCTAGAGACTCTAAGGAGGGAGATGGTATATGCTAAATTCTCCAAGTGTGAGTTTTGGTTGCGTGAGGTGCAGTTTTCGGGGGATCTTGTCAATCAACAGGGTATATTGGATATCCCTAGAGATAATAAGAAAGGATCATTAGATATTCTGTAATTCTATAAAGATAGTAAATTAAGACTAATAAATATATCCTAAAAGGATAATAAGATAGGATCGTTAGAGATCGTAAAAGATAGTAAGTTAGGGTTGGTAAAATACATTAGGAAAAATTTCTCTAAAAGAAAAATGAATTTTGAATTAATACAACCAAATAAAATCCGAAAACTATTAAAACATGTGCACTCACCAACATAAAGTTGATGTTTTCAAAATTGCATGTGTTCCTAGGATGGAGTAGAGATCATGTCAAGGAAGGATTATGATCATGAAGACTTGTATTTTTTTTCATTTACATAGGTAATTATGATTGGTGCTCTGTGATTTGGGAAATATTTTTGTGGTCACCATTCAACATTTTATGCCATCGGTCGGGGAGGGTGTGACATCGACTAGAGGTTCTAGAGACTCTAATGAGGGAGATGGTATATGCTAAATTCTCCAAGTGTGAGTTTTGGTTGCGTGAGGTGCAGTTTTCGGGGGATCTTGTCAATCAACAGGGTATATTGGCTATCATTAGAGATAATAAGAAAGGATCATTAGATATTCTGTAATTCTATAAAGATAGTAAATTAAGACTAATAAATATATCCTAAAAAGATAATAAGATAGGATCGTTAGATATCGTAAAAGATAGTAAGTTAGGGTTGGTAAAATACATTAGGAAAAGTTTCTCTAAAAGAAAAATGAATTTTGAATTAATACAACCAAATAAAATCCGAAAACTATTAAAAGATGTGCACTCACCAACATAAAGTTGATGTTTTCAAAATTGCATGTGTTCCTAGGATGGAGTAGAGATCATGTTAAGGAAGAATTATGATCATGAAGACTTGTATTTTTTTTCATTTACATAGGTAATTATGATTGGTGCTCTGTGATTTGGGAAATATTTTTGTGGTCACCATTCAACATTTTATGCCATCGGTCGGGGAGGGTGTGACATCGACTAGAGGTTCTAGAGACTCTAAGGAGGGAGATGGTATATGCTAAATTCTCCAAGTGTGAGTTTTGGTTGCGTGAGGTGCAGTTTTCGGGGGATCTTGTCAATCAACAGGGTATATTGGATATCCCTAGAGATAATAAGAAAGGATCATTAGATATTCTGTAATTCTATAAAGATAGTAAATTAAGACTCATAAATATATCCTAAAAAGATAATAAGATAGGATCGTTAGATATCGTAAAAGATAGTAAGTTAGGGTTGGTAAAATACATTAGGAAAAATTTCTCTAAAAGAAAAATGAATTTTGAATTAATACAACCAAATAAAATCCGAAAACTATTAAAACATGTGCACTCACCAACATAAAGTTGATGTTTTCAAAATTGCATGTGTTCCTAGGATGGAGTAGAGATCATGTCAAGGAAGGATTATGATCATGAAGACTTGTATTTTTTTTTCATTTACATAGGTAATTATGATTGGTGCTCGGTGATTTGGGAAATATTTTTGTGGTCACCATTCAACATTTTATGCCATCGGTCGGGGAGGGTGTGACATCGACTAGAGGTTCTAGAGACTCTAAGGAGGGAGATGGTATATGCTAAATTCTACAAGTGTGAGTTTTGGTTGCGTGAGGTGCAGTTTTCGGGGGATCTTGTCAATCAACAGGGTATATTGGATATCCCAAGAGATAATAAGAACGGATCATTAGATATTCTGTAATTCTATAAAGATAGTAAATTAAGACTAATAAATATATCCTAAAAGGATAATAAGATAGGATCGTCAGATATCGTAAAAGATAGTAAGTTAGGGTTGGTAAAATACATTAGGAAAAGTTTCTCTAAAAGAAAAATGAATTTTGAATTCATACAACCAAATAAAATCCGAAAACTATTAAAACATGTGCACTCACCAACATAAAGTTGATGTTTTCAAAATTGCATGTGTTCCTAGGATGGAGTAGAGATCATGTCAAGGAAGGATTATGATCATGAAGACTAGTATTTTTTTTCATTTACATAGGTAATTATGATTGGTGCTCTGTGATTTGGGAAATATTTTTGTGGTCACCATTCAACATTTTATGCCATCGGTCGGGGAGGGTGTGACATCGACTAGAGGTTCTAGAGACTCTAATGAGGGAGATGGTATATGCTAAATTCTCCAAGTGTGAGTTTTGGTTGCGTGAGGTGCAGTTTTCGGGGGATCTTGTCAATCAACAGGGTATATTGGCTATCATTAGAGATAATAAGAAAGGATCATTAGATATTATGTAATTCTATAAAGATAGTAAATTAAGACTAATAAATATATCCTAAAAAGACAATAAGATAGGATCGTTAGATATCGTAAAAGATAGTAAGTTAGGGTTGGTAAAATACATTAGGAAAAGTTTCTCTAAAAGAAAAATGAGTTTTGAATTAATACAACCAAATAAAATCCGAAAACTATTAAAACATGTGCACTCACCAACATAAAGTTGATGTTTTCAAAATTGCATGTGTTCCTAGGATGGAGTAGAGATCATGTCAAGGAAGGATTATGATCATGAAGACTTGTATTTTTTTTCATTTACATAGGTAATTATGATTGGTGCTCTGTGATTTGGGAAATATTTTTGTGGTCACCATTCAACATTTTATGCCATCGGTCGGGGAGGGTGTGACATCGACTAGAGGTTCTAGAGACTCTAAGGAGGGAGATGGTATATGCTAAATTCTCCAAGTGTGAGTTTTGGTTGCGTGAGGTGCAGTTTTTGGGGGATCTTGTCAATCAACAGGGTATATTGGATATCCCTAGAGATAATAAGAAAGGATCATTAGATATTCTGTAATTCTATAAAGATAGTAAATTAAGACTAATAAATATATCCTAAAAGGATAATAAGATAGGATCGTTAGAGATCGTAAAAGATAGTAAGTTAGGGTTGGTAAAATACATTAGGAAAAGTTTCTCTAAAAGAAAAATGAATTTTGAATTAATACAACCAAATAAAATCCGAAAACTATTAAAACATGTGCACTCACCAACATAAAGTTGATGTTTTCAAAATTGCATGTGTTCCTAGGATGGAGTAGAGATCATGTTAAGGAAGAATTATGATCATGAAGACTTGTATTTTTTTTCATTTACATAGGTAATTATGATTGGTGCTCTGTGATTTGGGAAATATTTTTGTGGTCACCATTCAACATTTTATGCCATCGGTCGGGGAGGGTGTGACATCGACTAGAGGTTCTAGAGACTCTAAGGAGGGAGATGGTATATGCTAAATTCTCCAAGTGTGAGTTTTGGTTGCGTGAGGTGCAGTTTTCGGGGGATCTTGTCAATCAACAGGGTATATTGGATATCCCTAGAGATAATAAGAAAGGATCATTAGATATTCTGTAATTCTATAAAGATAGTAAATTAAGACTCATAAATATATCCTAAAAAGATAATAAGATAGGATCGTTAGATATCGTAAAAGATAGTAAGTTAGGGTTGGTAAAATACATTAGGAAAAATTTCTCTAAAAGAAAAATGAATTTTGAATTAATACAACCAAATAAAATCCGAAAACTATTAAAACATGTGCACTCACCAACATAAAGTTGATGTTTTCAAAATTGCATGTGTTCCTAGGATGGAGTAGAGATCATGTCAAGGAAGGATTATGATCATGAAGACTTGTATTTTTTTTCATTTACATAGGTAATTATGATTGGTGCTCTGTGATTTGGGAAATATTTTTGTGGTCACCATTCAACATTTTATGCCATCGGTCGGGGAGGGTGTGACATCGACTAGAGGTTCTAGAGACTCTAAGGAGGGAGATGGTATATGCTAAATTCTCCAAGTGTGAGTTTTGGTTGCGTGAGGTGCAGTTTTCGGGGGATCTTGTCAATCAACAGGGTATATTGGATATCCCTAGAGATAATAAGAACGGATCATTAGATATTATGTAATTCTATAAAGATAGTAAATTAAGACTAATAAATATATCCTAAAAGGATAATAAGATAGGATCGTCAGATATCGTAAAAGATAGTAAGTTAGGGTTGGTAAAATACATTAGGAAAAGTTTCTCTAAAAGAAAAATGAGTTTTGAATTCATACAACCAAATAAAATCCGAAAACTATTAAAACATGTGCACTCACCAACATAAAGTTGATGTTTTCAAAATTGCATGTGTTCCTAGGATGGAGTAGAGATCATGTCAAGGAAGGATTATGATCATGAAGACTAGTATTTTTTTTCATTTACATAGGTAATTATGATTGGTGCTCTGTGATTTGGGAAATATTTTTGTGGTCACCATTCAACATTTTATGCCATCGGTCGGGGAGGGTGTGACATCGACTAGAGGTTCTAGAGACTCTAATGAGGGAGATGGTATATGCTAAATTCTCCAAGTGTGAGTTTTGGTTGCGTGAGGTGCAGTTTTCGGGGGATCTTGTCAATCAACAGGGTATATTGGCTATCATTAGAGATAATAAGAAAGGATCATTAGATATTATGTAATTCTATAAAGATAGTAAATTAAGACTAATAAATATATCCTAAAAAGACAATAAGATAGGATCGTTAGATATCGTAAAAGATAGTAAGTTAGGGTTGGTAAAATACATTAGGAAAAGTTTCTCTAAAAGAAAAATGAGTTTTGAATTAATACAACCAAATAAAATCCGAAAACTATTAAAACATGTGCACTCACCAACATAAAGTTGATGTTTTCAAAATTGCATGTGTTCCTAGGATTGAGTAGAGATCATGTCAAGGAAGGATTATGATCATGAAGACTTGTATTTTTTTTCATTTACATAGGTAATTATGATTGGTGCTCTGTGATTTGGGAAATATTTTTGTGGTCACCATTCAACATTTTATGCCATCGGTCGGGGAGGGTGTGACATCGACTAGAGGTTCTAGAGACTCTAAGGAGGGAGATGGTATATGCTAAATTCTCCAAGTGTGAGTTTTGGTTGCGTGAGGTGCAGTTTTTGGGGGATCTTGTCAATCAACAGGGTATATTGGATATCCCTAGAGATAATAAGAAAGGATCATTAGATATTCTGTAATTCTATAAAGATAGTAAATTAAGACTAATAAATATATCCTAAAAGGATAATAAGATAGGATCGTTAGAGATCGTAAAAGATAGTAAGTTAGGGTTGGTAAAATACATTAGGAAAAGTTTCTCTAAAAGAAAAATGAATTTTGAATTAATACAACCAAATAAAATCCGAAAACTATTAAAACATGTGCACTCACCAACATAAAGTTGATGTTTTCAAAATTGCATGTGTTCCTAGGATGGAGTAGAGATCATGTTAAGGAAGAATTATGATCATGAAGACTTGTATTTTTTTTCATTTACATAGGTAATTATGATTGGTGCTCTGTGATTTGGGAAATATTTTTGTGGTCACCATTCAACATTTTATGCCATCGGTCGGGGAGGGTGTGACATCGACTAGAGGTTCTAGAGACTCTAAGGAGGGAGATGGTATATGCTAAATTCTCCAAGTGTGAGTTTTGGTTGCGTGAGGTGCAGTTTTCGGGGGATCTTGTCAATCAACAGGGTATATTGGATATCCCTAGAGATAATAAGAAAGGATCATTAGATATTCTGTAATTCTATAAAGATAGTAAATTAAGACTCATAAATATATCCTAAAAAGATAATAAGATAGGATCGTTAGATATCGTAAAAGATAGTAAGTTAGGGTTGGTAAAATACATTAGGAAAAATTTCTCTAAAAGAAAAATGAATTTTGAATTAATACAACCAAATAAAATCCGAAAACTATTAAAACATGTGCACTCACCAACATAAAGTTGATGTTTTCAAAATTGCATGTGTTCCTAGGATGGAGTAGAGATCATGTCAAGGAAGGATTATGATCATGAAGACTTGTATTTTTTTTCATTTACATAGGTAATTACGATTGGTGCTCTGTGATTTGGGAAATATTTTTGTGGTCACCATTCAACATTTTATGCCATCGGTCGGGGAGGGTGTGACATCGACTAGAGGTTCTAGAGACTCTAAGGAGGGAGATGGTATATGCTAAATTCTCCAAGTGTGAGTTTTGGTTGCGTGAGGTGCAGTTTTCGGGGGATCTTGTCAATCAACAGGGTATATTGGATATCCCTAGAGATAATAAGAACGGATCATTAGATATTATGTAATTCTATAAAGATAGTAAATTAAGACTAATAAATATATCCTAAAAGGATAATAAGATAGGATCGTCAGATATCGTAAAAGATAGTAAGTTAGGGTTGGTAAAATACATTAGGAAAAGTTTCTCTAAAAGAAAAATGAGTTTTGAATTCATACAACCAAATAAAATCCGAAAACTATTAAAACATGTGCACTCACCAACATAAAGTTGATGTTTTCAAAATTGCATGTGTTCCTAGGATGGAGTAGAGATCATGTCAAGGAAGGATTATGATCATGAAGACTAGTATTTTTTTTCATTTACATAGGTAATTATGATTGGTGCTCTGTGATTTGGGAAATATTTTTGTGGTCACCATTCAACATTTTATGCCATCGGTCGGGGAGGGTGTGACATCGACTAGAGGTTCTAGAGACTCTAATGAGGGAGATGGTATATGCTAAATTCTCCAAGTGTGAGTTTTGGTTGCGTGAGGTGCAGTTTTCGGGGGATCTTGTCAATCAACAGGGTATATTGGCTATCATTAGAGATAATAAGAAAGGATCATTAGATATTATGTAATTCTATAAAGATAGTAAATTAAGACTAATAAATATATCCTAAAAAGATAATAAGATAGGATCGTTAGATATCGTAAAAGATAGTAAGTTAGGGTTGGTAAAATACATTAGGAAAAGTTTCTCTAAAAGAAAAATGAGTTTTGAATTAATACAACCAAATAAAATCCGAAAACTATTAAAACATGTGCACTCACCAACATAAAGTTGATGTTTTCAAAATTGCATGTGTTCCTAGGATGGAGTAGAGATCATGTCAAGGAAGGATTATGATCATGAAGACTTGTATTTTTTTTCATTTACATAGGTAATTATGATTGGTGCTCTGTGATTTGGGAAATATTTTTGTGGTCACCATTCAACATTTTATGCCATCGGTCGGGGAGGGTGTGACATCGACTAGAGGTTCTAGAGACTCTAAGGAGGGAGATGGTATATGCTAAATTCTCCAAGTGTGAGTTTTGGTTGCGTGAGGTGCAGTTTTTGGGGGATCTTGTCAATCAACAGGGTATATTGGATATCCCTAGAGATAATAAGAAAGGATCATTAGATATTCTGTAATTCTATAAAGATAGTAAATTAAGACTAATAAATATATCCTAAAAGGATAATAAGATAGGATCGTTAGAGATCGTAAAAGATAGTAAGTTAGGGTTGGTAAAATACATTAGGAAAAGTTTCTCTAAAAGAAAAATGAATTTTGAATTAATACAACCAAATAAAATCCGAAAACTATTAAAACATGTGCACTCACCAACATAAAGTTGATGTTTTCAAAATTGCATGTGTTCCTAGGATGGAGTAGAGATCATGTTAAGGAAGAATTATGATCATGAAGACTTGTATTTTTTTTCATTTACATAGGTAATTATGATTGGTGCTCTGTGATTTGGGAAATATTTTTGTGGTCACCATTCAACATTTTATGCCATCGGTCGGGGAGGGTGTGACATCGACTAGAGGTTCTAGAGACTCTAAGGAGGGAGATGGTATATGCTAAATTCTCCAAGTGTGAGTTTTGGTTGCGTGAGGTGCAGTTTTCGGGGGATCTTGTCAATCAACAGGGTATATTGGATATCCCTAGAGATAATAAGAAAGGATCATTAGATATTCTGTAATTCTATAAAGATAGTAAATTAAGACTCATAAATATATCCTAAAAAGATAATAAGATAGGATCGTTAGATATCGTAAAAGATAGTAAGTTAGGGTTGGTAAAATACATTAGGAAAAATTTCTCTAAAAGAAAAATGAATTTTGAATTAATACAACCAAATAAAATCCGAAAACTATTAAAACATGTGCACTCACCAACATAAAGTTGATGTTTTCAAAATTGCATGTGTTCCTAGGATGGAGTAGAGATCATGTCAAGGAAGGATTATGATCATGAAGACTTGTATTTTTTTTCATTTACATAGGTAATTATGATTGGTGCTCTGTGATTTGGGAAATATTTTTGTGGTCACCATTCAACATTTTATGCCATCGGTCGGGGAGGGTGTGACATCGACTAGAGGTTCTAGAGACTCTAAGGAGGGAGATGGTATATGCTAAATTCTCCAAGTGTGAGTTTTGGTTGCGTGAGGTGCAGTTTTCGGGGGATCTTGTCAATCAACAGGGTATATTGGATATCCCTAGAGATAATAAGAACGGATCATTAGATATTCTGTAATTCTATAAAGATAGTAAATTAAGACTAATAAATATATCCTAAAAGGATAATAAGATAGGATCGTCAGATATCGTAAAAGATAGTAAGTTAGGGTTGGTAAAATACATTAGGAAAAGTTTCTCTAAAAGAAAAATGAGTTTTGAATTCATACAACCAAATAAAATCCGAAAACTATTAAAACATGTGCACTCACCAACATAAAGTTGATGTTTTCAAAATTGCATGTGTTCCTAGGATGGAGTAGAGATCATGTCAAGGAAGGATTATGATCATGAAGACTAGTATTTTTTTTCATTTACATAGGTAATTATGATTGGTGCTCTGTGATTTGGGAAATATTTTTGTGGTCACCATTCAACATTTTATGCCATCGGTCGGGGAGGGTGTGACATCGACTAGAGGTTCTAGAGACTCTAATGAGGGAGATGGTATATGCTAAATTCTCCAAGTGTGAGTTTTGGTTGCGTGAGGTGCAGTTTTCGGGGGATCTTGTCAATCAACAGGGTATATTGGCTATCATTAGAGATAATAAGAAAGGATCATTAGATATTATGTAATTCTATAAAGATAGTAAATTAAGACTAATAAATATATCCTAAAAAGATAATAAGATAGGATCGTTAGATATCGTAAAAGATAGTAAGTTAGGGTTGGTAAAATACATTAGGAAAAGTTTCTCTAAAAGAAAAATGAGTTTTGAATTAATACAACCAAATAAAATCCGAAAACTATTAAAACATGTGCACTCACCAACATAAAGTTGATGTTTTCAAAATTGCATGTGTTCCTAGGATGGAGTAGAGATCATGTCAAGGAAGGATTATGATCATGAAGACTTGTATTTTTTTTCATTTACATAGGTAATTATGATTGGTGCTCTGTGATTTGGGAAATATTTTTGTGGTCACCATTCAACATTTTATGCCATCGGTCGGGGAGGGTGTGACATCGACTAGAGGTTCTAGAGACTCTAAGGAGGGAGATGGTATATGCTAAATTCTCCAAGTGTGAGTTTTGGTTGCGTGAGGTGCAGTTTTTGGGGGATCTTGTCAATCAACAGGGTATATTGGATATCCCTAGAGATAATAAGAAAGGATCATTAGATATTCTGTAATTCTATAAAGATAGTAAATTAAGACTAATAAATATATCCTAAAAGGATAATAAGATAGGATCGTTAGAGATCGTAAAAGATAGTAAGTTAGGGTTGGTAAAATACATTAGGAAAAGTTTCTCTAAAAGAAAAATGAATTTTGAATTAATACAACCAAATAAAATCCGAAAACTATTAAAACATGTGCACTCACCAACATAAAGTTGATGTTTTCAAAATTGCATGTGTTCCTAGGATGGAGTAGAGATCATGTTAAGGAAGAATTATGATCATGAAGACTTGTATTTTTTTTCATTTACATAGGTAATTATGATTGGTGCTCTGTGATTTGGGAAATATTTTTGTGGTCACCATTCAACATTTTATGCCATCGGTCGGGGAGGGTGTGACATCGACTAGAGGTTCTAGAGACTCTAAGGAGGGAGATGGTATATGCTAAATTCTCCAAGTGTGAGTTTTGGTTGCGTGAGGTGCAGTTTTCGGGGGATCTTGTCAATCAACAGGGTATATTGGATATCCCTAGAGATAATAAGAAAGGATCATTAGATATTCTGTAATTCTATAAAGATAGTAAATTAAGACTCATAAATATATCCTAAAAAGATAATAAGATAGGATCGTTAGATATCGTAAAAGATAGTAAGTTAGGGTTGGTAAAATACATTAGGAAAAATTTCTCTAAAAGAAAAATGAATTTTGAATTAATACAACCAAATAAAATCCGAAAACTATTAAAACATGTGCACTCACCAACATAAAGTTGATGTTTTCAAAATTGCATGTGTTCCTAGGATGGAGTAGAGATCATGTCAAGGAAGGATTATGATCATGAAGACTTGTATTTTTTTTCATTTACATAGGTAATTATGATTGGTGCTCTGTGATTTGGGAAATATTTTTGTGGTCACCATTCAACATTTTATGCCATCGGTCGGGGAGGGTGTGACATCGACTAGAGGTTCTAGAGACTCTAAGGAGGGAGATGGTATATGCTAAATTCTCCAAGTGTGAGTTTTGGTTGCGTGAGGTGCAGTTTTCGGGGGATCTTGTCAATCAACAGGGTATATTGGATATCCCTAGAGATAATAAGAACGGATCATTAGATATTCTGTAATTCTATAAAGATAGTAAATTAAGACTAATAAATATATCCTAAAAGGATAATAAGATAGGATCGTCAGATATCGTAAAAGATAGTAAGTTAGGGTTGGTAAAATACATTAGGAAAAGTTTCTCTAAAAGAAAAATGAGTTTTGAATTCATACAACCAAATAAAATCCGAAAACTATTAAAACATGTGCACTCACCAACATAAAGTTGATGTTTTCAAAATTGCATGTGTTCCTAGGATGGAGTAGAGATCATGTCAAGGAAGGATTATGATCATGAAGACTAGTATTTTTTTTCATTTACATAGGTAATTATGATTGGTGCTCTGTGATTTGGGAAATATTTTTGTGGTCACCATTCAACATTTTATGCCATCGGTCGGGGAGGGTGTGACATCGACTAGAGGTTCTAGAGACTCTAATGAGGGAGATGGTATATGCTAAATTCTCCAAGTGTGAGTTTTGGTTGCGTGAGGTGCAGTTTTCGGGGGATCTTGTCAATCAACAGGGTATATTGGCTATCATTAGAGATAATAAGAAAGGATCATTAGATATTATGTAATTCTATAAAGATAGTAAATTAAGACTAATAAATATATCCTAAAAAGATAATAAGATAGGATCGTTAGATATCGTAAAAGATAGTAAGTTAGGGTTGGTAAAATACATTAGGAAAAGTTTTCTAAAAGAAAAATGAGTTTTGAATTAATACAACCAAATAAAATCCGAAAACTATTAAAACATGTGCACTCACCAACATAAAGTTGATGTTTTCAAAATTGCATGTGTTCCTAGGATGGAGTAGAGATCATGTCAAGGAAGGATTATGATCATGAAGACTTGTATTTTTTTTCATTTACATAGGTAATTATGATTGGTGCTCTGTGATTTGGGAAATATTTTTGTGGTCACCATTCAACATTTTATGCCATCGGTCGGGGAGGGTGTGACATCGACTAGAGGTTCTAGAGACTCTAAGGAGGGAGATGGTATATGCTAAATTCTCCAAGTGTGAGTTTTGGTTGCGTGAGGTGCAGTTTTTGGGGGATCTTGTCAATCAACAGGGTATATTGGATATCCCTAGAGATAATAAGAAAGGATCATTAGATATTCTGTAATTCTATAAAGATAGTAAATTAAGACTAATAAATATATCCTAAAAGGATAATAAGATAGGATCGTTAGAGATCGTAAAAGATAGTAAGTTAGGGTTGGTAAAATACATTAGGAAAAGTTTCTCTAAAAGAAAAATGAATTTTGAATTAATACAACCAAATAAAATCCGAAAACTATTAAAACATGTGCACTCACCAACATAAAGTTGATGTTTTCAAAATTGCATGTGTTCCTAGGATGGAGTAGAGATCATGTTAAGGAAGAATTATGATCATGAAGACTTGTATTTTTTTTCATTTACATAGGTAATTATGATTGGTGCTCTGTGATTTGGGAAATATTTTTGTGGTCACCATTCAACATTTTATGCCATCGGTCGGGGAGGGTGTGACATCGACTAGAGGTTCTAGAGACTCTAAGGAGGGAGATGGTATATGCTAAATTCTCCAAGTGTGAGTTTTGGTTGCGTGAGGTGCAGTTTTCGGGGGATCTTGTCAATCAACAGGGTATATTGGATATCCCTAGAGATAATAAGAAAGGATCATTAGATATTCTGTAATTCTATAAAGATAGTAAATTAAGACTCATAAATATATCCTAAAAAGATAATAAGATAGGATCGTTAGATATCGTAAAAGATAGTAAGTTAGGGTTGGTAAAATACATTAGGAAAAATTTCTCTAAAAGAAAAATGAATTTTGAATTAATACAACCAAATAAAATCCGAAAACTATTAAAACATGTGCACTCACCAACATAAAGTTGATGTTTTCAAAATTGCATGTGTTCCTAGGATGGAGTAGAGATCATGTCAAGGAAGGATTATGATCATGAAGACTTGTATTTTTTTTCATTTACATAGGTAATTATGATTGGTGCTCTGTGATTTGGGAAATATTTTTGTGGTCACCATTCAACATTTTATGCCATCGGTCGGGGAGGGTGTGACATCGACTAGAGGTTCTAGAGACTCTAAGGAGGGAGATGGTATATGCTAAATTCTCCAAGTGTGAGTTTTGGTTGCGTGAGGTGCAGTTTTCGGGGGATCTTGTCAATCAACAGGGTATATTGGATATCCCTAGAGATAATAAGAACGGATCATTAGATATTCTGTAATTCTATAAAGATAGTAAATTAAGACTAATAAATATATCCTAAAAGGATAATAAGATAGGATCGTCAGATATCGTAAAAGATAGTAAGTTAGGGTTGGTAAAATACATTAGGAAAAGTTTCTCTAAAAGAAAAATGAGTTTTGAATTCATACAACCAAATAAAATCCGAAAACTATTAAAACATGTGCACTCACCAACATAAAGTTGATGTTTTCAAAATTGCATGTGTTCCTAGGATGGAGTAGAGATCATGTCAAGGAAGGATTATGATCATGAAGACTAGTATTTTTTTTCATTTACATAGGTAATTATGATTGGTGCTCTGTGATTTGGGAAATATTTTTGTGGTCACCATTCAACATTTTATGCCATCGGTCGGGGAGGGTGTGACATCGACTAGAGGTTCTAGAGACTCTAATCAGGGAGATGGTATATGCTAAATTCTCCAAGTGTGAGTTTTGGTTGCGTGAGGTGCAGTTTTCGGGGGATCTTGTCAATCAACAGGGTATATTGGCTATCATTAGAGATAATAAGAAAGGATCATTAGATATTCTGTAATTCTATAAAGATAGTAAATTAAGACTAATAAATATATCCTAAAAAGATAATAAGATAGGATCGTTAGATATCGTAAAAGATAGTAAGTTAGGGTTGGTAAAATACATTAGGAAAAGTTTCTCTAAAAGAAAAATGAGTTTTGAATTAATACAACCAAATAAAATCCGAAAACTATTAAAACATGTGCACTCACCAACATAAAGTTGATGTTTTCAAAGTTGCATGTGTTCCTAGGATGGAGTAGAGATCATGTCAAGGAAGGATTATGATCATGAAGACTTGTATTTTTTTTTCATTTACATAGGTAATTATGATTGGTGCTCTGTGATTTGGGAAATATTTTTGTGGTCACCATTCAACATTTTGTGCCATCAGTCGGGGAGGGTGTGACATCGACTAGAGGTTCTAGAGACTCTAAGGAGGGAGATGGTATATGCTAAATTCTCCAAGTGTGAGTTTTGGTTGCGTGAGGTGCAGTTTTCGGCGGATCTTGTCAATCAACAGGGTATATTGGATATCCCTAGAGATAATAAGAAAGGATCATCAGATATTCTGTAATCCGATAAAGATAGTAAATTAAGACTAATAAATATATCCTAAAAAGATAATAAGATAGGATCGTTAGATATCGTAAAAGATAGTAAGTTAGGGTTGGTAAAATACATTAGGAAAAGTTTCTCTAAAAGAAAAATGAATTTTGAATTAATACAACCAAATAAAATCCGAAAACTATTAAAACATGTGCACTCACCAACATAAAGTTGATGTTTTCAAAATTGCATGTGCTCCTAGGATGGAGTAGAGATCAAGTCAAGGAAGGATTATGATCATGAAGACTTGTATTTTTTTTCATTTACATAGGTAATTATGATTGGTGCTCTGTGATTTGGGAAATATTTTTGTGGTCACCATTCAACATTTTATGCCATCGGTCGGGGAGGGTGTGACATCGACTAGAGGTTCTAGAGACTCTAATGAGGGAGATGGTATATGCTAAATTCTCCAAGTGTGAGTTTTGGTTGCGTGAGGTGCAATTTTTGGGGGATCTTGTCAATCAACAGGGTATATTGGATATCCCTAGAGATAATAAGAAAGGATCCTTAGATATTCTGTAATTCTATAAAGATAGTAAATTAAGACTAATAAATATATCCTAAAAGGATAATAAGATAGGATCGTCAGATATCGTAAAAGATAGTAAGTTAGGGTTGGTAAAATACATTAGGAAAAGTTTCTCTAAAAGAAAAATGAATTTTGAATTAATACAACCAAATAAAATCCGAAAACTATTAAAACATGTGCACTCACCAACATAAAGTTGATGTTTTCAAAATTGCATGTGTTCCTAGGATGGAGTAGAGATCATGTCAAGGAAGGATTATGATCATGAAGACTTGTATTTTTTTCATTTACATAGGTAATTATGATTGGTGCTCTGTGATTTGGGAAATATTTTTGTGGTCACCATTCAACATTTTGTGCCATCGGTCGGGGAGGGTGTGACATCGACTAGAGGTTCTAGAGACTCTAAGGAGGGAGATGGTATATGCTAAATTCTCCAAGTGTGAGTTTTGGTTGCGTGAGGTGCAGTTTTCGGCGGATCTTGTCAATCAACAGGGTATATTGGATATCCCTAGAGATAATAAGAAAGGATCATTAGATATTCTGTAATCCGATAAAGATAGTAAATTAAGACTAATAAATATATCCTAAAAAGATAATAAGATAGGATCGTTAGATATCGTAAAAGATAGTAAGTTAGGGTTGGTAAAATACATTAGGAAAAGTTTCTCTAAAAGAAAAATGAATTTTGAATTAATACAACCAAATAAAATCCGAAAACTATTAAAACATGTGCACTCACCAACATAAAGTTGATGTTTTCAAAATTGCATGTGTTCCTAGGATGGAGTAGAGATCATGTCAAGGAAGGATTATGATCATGAAGACTTGTATTTTTTTTCATTTACATAGGTAATTATGATTGGTGCTCTGTGATTTGGGAAATATTTTTGTGGTCACCATTCAACATTTTATGCCATCGGTCGGGGAGGGTGTGACATCGACTAGAGGTTCTAGAGACTCTAATGAGGGAGATGGTATATGCTAAATTCTCCAAGTGTGAGTTTTGGTTGCGTGAGGTGCATTTTTTGGGGGATCTTGTCAATCAACAGGGTATATTGGATATCCCTAGAGATAATAAGAAAGGATCATTAGATATTCTGTAATTCTATAAAGATAGTAAATTAAGTAAATATAT
Organism: Lactuca sativa; assembly: GCF_002870075.4. NCBI lineage: Eukaryota > Viridiplantae > Streptophyta > Magnoliopsida > Asterales > Asteraceae > Lactuca > Lactuca sativa. The sequence continues at coordinate 170,740,820 of NC_056630.2, forward strand.
CCTAAAAAGATAATAAGATAGGATCGTTAGATATCGTAAAAGATAGTAAGTTAGGGTTGGTAAAATACATTAGGAAAAGTTTCTCTAAAAGAAAAATGAATTTTGAATTAATACAACCAAATAAAATCCGAAAACTATTAAAACATGTGCACTCACCAACATAAAGTTGATGTTTTCAAAATTGCATGTGCTCCTAGGATGGAGTAGAGATCATGTCAAGGAAGGATTATGATCATGAAGACTTGTATTTTTTTTCATTTACATAGGTAATTATGATTGGTGCTCTGTGATTTGGGAAATATTTTTGTGGTCACCATTCAACATTTTATGCCATCGGTCGGGGAGGGTGTGACATCGACTAGAGGTTCTAGAGACTCTAATGAGGGAGATGGTATATGCTAAATTCTCCAAGTGTGAGTTTTGGTTGCGTGAGGTGCAGTTTTTGGGGGATCTTGTCAATCAACAGGGTATATTGGATATCCCTAGAGATAATAAGAAAGGATCCTTAGATATTCTGTAATTCTATAAAGATAGTAAATTAAGTAAATATATCCTAAAAAGATAATAAGATAGGATCGTTAGATATCGTAAAAGATAGTAAGTTAGGGTTGGTAAAATACATTAGGAAAAGTTTCTCTAAAAGAAAAATGAGTTTTGAATTAATACAACCAAATAAAATCCGAAAACTATTAAAACATGTGCACTCACCAACATAAAGTTGATGTTTTCAAAATTGCATGTGTTCCTAGGATGGAGTAGAGATCATGTCAAGGAAGGATTATGATCATGAAGACTTGTATTTTTTTTCATTTACATAGGTAATTATGATTGGTGCTCTGTGATTTGGGAAATATTTTTGTGGTCACCATTCAACATTTTGTGCCATCGGTCGGGGAGGGTGTGACATCGACTAGAGGTTCTAGAGACTCTAAGGAGGGAGATGGTATATGCTAAATTCTCCAAGTGTGAGTTTTGGTTGCGTGAGGTGCAGTTTTCGGCGGATCTTGTCAATCAACAGGGTATATTGGATATCCCTAGAGATAATAAGAAAGGATCATTAGATATTCTGTAATCCGATAAAGATAGTAAATTAAGACTAATAAATATATCCTAAAAAGATAATAAGATAGGATCGTTAGATATCGTAAAAGATAGTAAGTTAGGGTTGGTAAAATACATTAGGAAAAGTTTCTCTAAAAGAAAAATGAATTTTGAATTAATACAACCAAATAAAATCCGAAAACTATTAAAACATGTGCACTCACCAACATAAAGTTGATGTTTTCAAAATTGCATGTGTTCCTAGGATGGAGTAGAGATCATGTCAAGGAAGGATTATGATCATGAAGACTTGTATTTTTTTTCATTTACATAGGTAATTATGATTGGTGCTCTGTGATTTGGGAAATATTTTTGTGGTCACCATTCAACATTTTATGCCATCGGTCGGGGAGGGTGTGACATCGACTAGAGGTTCTAGAGACTCTAATGAGGGAGATGGTATATGCTAAATTCTCCAAGTGTGAGTTTTGGTTGCGTGAGGTGCATTTTTTGGGCGATCTTGTCAATCAACAGGGTATATTGGATATCCCTAGAGATAATAAGAAAGGATCATTAGATATTCTGTAATTCTATAAAGATAGTAAATTAAGTAAATATATCCTAAAAAGATAATAAGATAGGATCGTTAGATATCGTAAAAGATAGTAAGTTAGGGTTGGTAAAATACATTAGGAAAAGTTTCTCTAAAAGAAAAATGAATTTTGAATTAATACAACCAAATAAAATCCGAAAACTATTAAAACATGTGCACTCACCAACATAAAGTTGATGTTTTCAAAATTGCATGTGTTCCTAGGATGGAGTAGAGATCATGTCAAGGAAGGATTATGATCATGAAGACTTGTATTTTTTTTCATTTACATAGGTAATTATGATTGGTGCTCTGTGATTTGGGAAATATTTTTGTGGTCACCATTCAACATTTTGTGCCATCGGTCGGGGAGGGTGTGACATCGACTAGAGGTTCTAGAGACTCTAAGGAGGGAGATGGTATATGCTAAATTCTCCAAGTGTGAGTTTTGGTTGCGTGAGGTGCAGTTTTCGGGGGATCTTGTCAATCGACAGGGTATATTGGATATCCCTAGAGATAATAAGAAAGGATCATTAGATATTCTGTAATTCTATAAAGATAGTAAATTAAGACTAATAAATATATCCTAAAAAGATAATAAGATAGGATCGTTAGATATCGTAAAAGATAGTAAGTTAGGGTTGGTAAAATACATTAGGAAAAGTTTCTCTAAAAGAAAAATGAATTTTGAATTAATACAACCAAATAAAATCCGAAAACTATTAAAACATGTGCACTCACCAACATAAAGTTGATGTTTTCAAAATTGCATGTGTTCCTAGGATGGAGTAGAGATCATGTCAAGGAAGGATTATGATCATGAAGACTTGTATTTTTTTTCATTTACATAGGTAATTATGATTGGTGCTCTGTGATTTGGGAAATATTTTTGTGGTCACCATTCAACATTTTGTGCCATCGGTCGGGGAGGGTGTGACATCGACTAGAGGTTCTAGAGACTCTAAGGAGGGAGATGGTATATGCTAAATTCTCCAAGTGTGAGTTTTGGTTGCGTGAGGTGCAGTTTTCGGCGGATCTTGTCAATCAACAGGGTATATTGGATATCCCTAGAGATAATAAGAAAGGATCATTAGATATTCTGTAATCCGATAAAGATAGTAAATTAAGACTAATAAATATATCCTAAAGAGATAATAAGATAGGATCGTTAGATATCGTAAAAGATAGTAAGTTAGGGTTGGTAAAATACATTAGGAAAAGTTTCTCTAAAAGAAAAATGAATTTTGAATTAATACAACCAAATAAAATCCGAAAACTATTAAAACATGTGCACTCACCAACATAAAGTTGATGTTTTCAAAATTGCATGTGTTCCTAGGATGGAGTAGAGATCATGTCAAGGAAGGATTATGATCATGAAGACTTGTATTTTTTTTCATTTACATAGGTAATTATGATTGGTGCTCTGTGATTTGGGAAATATTTTTGTGGTCACCATTCAACATTTTATGCCATCGGTCGGGGAGGGTGTGACATCGACTAGAGGTTCTAGAGACTCTAATGAGGGAGATGGTATATGCTAAATTCTCCAAGTGTGAGTTTTGGTTGCGTGAGGTGCATTTTTTGGGCGATCTTGTCAATCAACAGGGTATATTGGATATCCCTAGAGATAATAAGAAAGGATCATTAGATATTCTGTAATTCTATAAAGATAGTAAATTAAGTAAATATATCCTAAAAAGATAATAAGATAGGATCGTTAGATATCGTAAAAGATAGTAAGTTAGGGTTGGTAAAATACATTAGGAAAAGTTTCTCTAAAAGAAAAATGAATTTTGAATTAATACAACCAAATAAAATCCGAAAACTATTAAAACATGTGCACTCACCAACATAAAGTTGATGTTTTCAAAATTGCATGTGTTCCTAGGATGGAGTAGAGATCATGTCAAGGAAGGATTATGATCATGAAGACTTGTATTTTTTTTCATTTACATAGGTAATTATGATTGGTGCTCTGTGATTTGGGAAATATTTTTGTGGTCACCATTCAACATTTTGTGCCATCGGTCGGGGAGGGTGTGACATCGACTAGAGGTTCTAGAGACTCTAAGGAGGGAGATGGTATATGCTAAATTCTCCAAGTGTGAGTTTTGGTTGCGTGAGGTGCAGTTTTCGGGGGATCTTGTCAATCGACAGGGTATATTGGATATCCCTAGAGATAATAAGAAAGGATCATTAGATATTCTGTAATTCTATAAAGATAGTAAATTAAGACTAATAAATATATCCTAAAAAGATAATAAGATAGGATCGTTAGATATCGTAAAAGATAGTAAGTTAGGGTTGGTAAAATACATTAGGAAAAGTTTCTCTAAAAGAAAAATGAATTTTGAATTAATACAACCAAATAAAATCCGAAAACTATTAAAACATGTGCACTCACCAACATAAAGTTGATGTTTTCAAAATTGCATGTGTTCCTAGGATGGAGTAGAGATCATGTCAAGGAAGGATTATGATCATGAAGACTTGTATTTTTTTTCATTTACATAGGTAATTATGATTAGTGCTCTGTGATTTGGGAAATATTTTTGTGGTCACCATTCAACATTTTATGCCATCGGTCGGGGAGGGAGTGACATCGACTAGAGGTTCTAGAGACTCTAATGAGGGAGATGGTATATGCTAAATTCTCCAAGTGTGAGTTTTGGTTGCGTGAGGTGCAGTTTTCGGGGGATCTTGTCAATCAACAGGGTATATTGGATATCCCTAGAGATAATAAGAAAGGATCATTAGATATTCTGTAATTCTATAAAGATAGTAAATTAAGACTAATAAATATATCCTAAAGAGATAATAAGATAGGATCGTTAGATATCGTAAAAGATAGTAAGTTAGGGTTGGTAAAATACATTAGGAAAAGTTTCTTTAAAAGAAAAATGAATTTTGAATTAATACAACCAAATAAAATCCGAAAACTATTAAAACATGTGCACTCACCAACATAAAGTTGATGTTTTCAAAATTGCATGTGTTCCTAGGATGGAGTAGAGATCATGTCAAGGAAGGATTATGATCATGAAGACTTGTATTTTTTTTCATTTACATAGGTAATTATGATTTGTGCTCTGTGATTTGGGAAATATTTTTGTGGTCACCATTCAACATTTTATGCCATCGGTCGGGGAGGGAGTGACATCGACTAGAGGTTCTAGAGACTCTAATGAGGGAGATGGTATATGCTAAATTCTCCAAGTGTGAGTTTTGGTTGCGTGAGGTGCAGTTTTCGGGGGATCTTGTCAATCAACAGGGTATATTGGATATCCCTAGAGATAATAAGAAAGGATCATTAGATATTCTGTAATTCTATAAAGATAGTAAATTAAGACTAATAAATATATCCTAAAAGGATAATAAGATAGGATCGTCAGATATCGTAAAAGATAGTAAGTTAGGGTTGGTAAAATACATTAGGAAAAGTTTCTCTAAAAGAAAAATGAATTTTGAATTAATACAACCAAATAAAATCCGAAAACTATTAAAACATGTGCACTTACCAACATAAAGTTGATGTTTTCAAAATTGCATGTGTTCCTAGGATGGAGTAGAGATCATGTCAAGGAAGGATTATGATCATGAAGACTTGTATTTTTTTTCATTTACATAGGTAATTATGATTGGTGCTCTGTGATTTGGGAAATATTTTTGTGGTCACCATTCAACATTTTATGCCATCGGTCGGGGAGGGAGTGACATCGACTAGAGGTTATAGAGACTCTAATGAGGGAGATGGTATATGCTAAATTCTCCAAGTGTGAGTTTTGGTTGCGTGAGGTGCAGTTTTCGGGGGATCTTGTCAATCAACAGGGTATATTGGATATCCCTAGAGATAATAAGAAAGGATCATTAGATATTCTGTAATTCTATAAAGATAGTAAATTAAGACTAATAAATATATCCTAAAAGGATAATAAGATAGGATCGTCAGATATCGTAAAAGATAGTAAGTTAGGGTTGGTAAAATACATTAGGAAAAGTTTCTCTAAAAGAAAAATGAATTTTGAATTAATACAACCAAATAAAATCCGAAAACTATTAAAACATGTGCACTTACCAACATAAAGTTGATGTTTTCAAAATTGCATGTGTTCCTAGGATGGAGTAGAGATCATGTCAAGGAAGGATTATGATCATGAAGACTTGTATTTTTTTTCATTTACATAGGTAATTATGATTGGTGCTCTGTGATTTGGGAAATATTTTTGTGGTCACCATTCAACATTTTATGCCATCGGTCGGGGAGGGTGTGACATCGACTAGAGGGTCTAGAGACTCTAAGGAGGGAGATGGTATATGCTAAATTCTCCAAGTGTGAGTTTTGGTTGCGTGAGGTGCAGTTTTCGGGGGATCTTGTCAATCAACAGGGTATATTGGATATCCCTAGAGATAATAAGAAAGGATCATTAGATATTCTGTAATTCTATAAAGATAGTAAATTAAGACTAATAAATATATCCTAAAAAGATAATAAGATAGGATCGTTAGATATCGTAAAAGATAGTAAGTTAGGGTTGGTAAAATACATTAGGAAAAGTTTCTCTAAAAGAAAAATGAATTTTGAATTAATACAACCAAATAAAATCCGAAAACTATTAAAACATGTGCACTCACCAACATAAAGTTGATGTTTTCAAAATTGCATGTGTTCCTAGGATGGAGTAGAGATCATGTCAAGGAAGGATTATGATCATGAAGACTTGTATTTTTTTCATTTACATAGGTAATTATGATTGGTGCTCTGTGATTTGGGAAATATTTTTGTGGTCACCATTCAACATTTTGTGCCATCGGTCAGGGAGGGTGTGACATCGACTAGAGGTTCTAGAGACTCTAAGGAGGGAGATGGTATATGCTAAATTCTCCAAGTGTGAGTTTTGGTTGCGTGAGGTGTAGTTTTCGGGGGATCTTGTCAATCAACAAGGTATATTAGATATCCCTAGAGATAATAAGAAAGGATCATTAGATATTCTGTAATTCTATAAAGATAGTAAATTAAGACTAATAAATATATCCTAAAAAGATAATAAGATAGGATCGTTAGATATCGTAAAAGATAGTAAGTTAGGGTTGGTAAAATACATTAGGAAAAGTTTCTCTAAAAGAAAAATGAATTTTGAATTAATACAACCAAATAAAATCCGAAAACCATTAAAACATGTGCACTCACCAACATAAAGTTGATGTTTTCAAAATTGCATGTGTTCCTAGGATGGAGTAGAGATCATGTCAAGGAAGGATTATGATCATGAAGACTTGTATTTTTTTTCATTTACATAGGTAATTATGATTGGTGCTCTGTGATTTGGGAAATATTTTTGTGGTCACCATTCAACATTTTATGCCATCGGTCGGGGAGGGAGTGACATCGACTAGAGGTTCTAGAGACTCTAATGAGGGAGATGGTATATGCTAAATTCTCCAAGTGTGAGTTTTGGTTGCGTGAGGTGCAGTTTTCGGGGGATCTTGTCAATCAACAGGGTATATTGGATATCCCTAGAGATAATAAGAAAGGATCATTAGATATTCTGTAATTCTATAAAGATAGTAAATTAAGACTAATAAATATATCCTAAAAAGATAATAAGATAGGATCGTTAGATATCGTAAAAGATAGTAAGTTAGGGTTGGTAAAATACATTAGGAAAAGTTTCTCTAAAAGAAAAATGAATTTTGAATTAATACAACCAAATAAAATCCGAAAACCATTAAAACATGTGCACTCACCAACATAAAGTTGATGTTTTCAAAATTGCATGTGTTCCTAGGATGGAGTAGAGATCATGTCAAGGAAGGATTATGATCATGAAGACTTGTATTTTTTTTCATTTACATAGGTAATTATGATTGGTGCTCTGTGATTTGGGAAATATTTTTGTGGTCACCATTCAACATTTTATGCCATCGGTCGGGGAGGGAGTGACATCGACTAGAGGTTCTAGAGACTCTAATGAGGGAGATGGTATATGCTAAATTCTCCAAGTGTGAGTTTTGGTTGCGTGAGGTGCAGTTTTCGGGGGATCTTGTCAATCAACAGGGTATATTGGATATCCCTAGAGATAATAAGAAAGGATCATTAGATATTCTGTAATTCTATAAAGATAGTAAATTAAGATTAATAAATATATCCTAAAAAGATAATAAGATAGGATCGTTAGATATCGTAAAAGATAGTAAGTTAGGGTTGGTAACATACATTAGGAAAAGTTTCTCTAAAAGAAAAATGAATTTTGAATTAATACAACCAAATAAAATCCGAAAACTATTAAAACATGTGCACTCACCAACATAAAGTTGATGTTTTCAAAATTGCATGTGTTCCTAGGATGGAGTAGAGATCATGTCAAGGAAGGATTATGATCATGAAGACTTGTATTTTTTTTTCATTTACATAGGTAATTATGATTGGTGCTCTGTGATTTGGGAAATATTTTTGTGGTCACCATTCAACATTTTATGCCATCGGTCGGGGAGGGTGTGACATCGACTCGAGGTTCTAGAGACTCTAAGGAGGGAGATGGTATATGCTAAATTCTCCAAGTGTGAGTTTTGGTTGCGTGAGGTGCAGTTTTCGGGGGATCTTGTCAATCAACAGGGTATATTGGATATCCCTAGAGATAATAAGAAAGGATCATTAGATATTCTGTAATTCTATAAAGATAGTAAATTAAGACTAATAAATATATCCTAAAAAGATAATAAGATAGGATCGTTAGATATCGTAAAAGATAGTAAGTTAGGGTTGGTAAAATACATTAGGAAAAGTTTCTCTAAAAGAAAAATGAATTTTGAGTTAATACAACCAAATAAAATCCGAAAACTATTAAAACATGTGCACTCACCAACATAAAGTTGATGTTTTCAAAATTGCATGTGTTCCTAGGATGGAGTAGAGATAATGTCAAGGAAGGATTATGATCATGAAGACTTGTATTTTTTTTCATTTACATAGGTAATTATGATTGGTGCTCTGTGATTTGGGAAATATTTTTGTGGTCACCATTCAACATTTTATGCCATCGGTCGGGGAGGGAGTGACATCGACTAGAGGTTCTAGAGACTCTAATGAGGGAGATGGTATATGCTAAATTCTCCAAGTGTGAGTTTTGGTTGCATGAGGTGCAGTTTTCGGGGGATCTTGTCAATCAACAGGGTATATTGGATATCCCTAGAGATAATAAGAAAGGATCATTAGATATTCTGTAATTCTATAAAGATAGTAAATTAAGACTAATAAATATATCCTAAAAAGATAATAAGATAGGATCGTTAGATATCGTAAAAGATAGTAAGTTAGGGTTGGTAAAATACATTAGGAAAAGTTTCTCTAAAAGAAAAATGAATTTTGAATTAATACAACCAAATAAAATCCGAAAACTATTAAAACATGTGCACTCACCAACATAAAGTTGATGTTTTCAAAATTGCATGTGTTCCTAGGATGGAGTAGAGATCATGTCAAGGAAGGATTATGATCATGAAGACTTGTATTTTTTTTCATTTACATAGGTAATTATGATTGGTGCTCTGTGATTTGGGAAATATTTTTGTGGTCACCATTCAACATTTTATGCCATCGGTCGGGGAGGGAGTGACATCGACTAGAGGTTCTAGAGACTCTAATGAGGGAGATGGTATATGCTAAATTCTCCAAGTGTGAGTTTTGGTTGCGTGAGGTGCAGTTTTCGGGGGATCTTGTCAATCAACAGGGTATATTGGATATCCCTAGAGATAATAAGAAAGGATCATTAGATATTATGTAATTCTATAAAGATAGTAAATTAAGACTAATAAATATATCCTAAAAAGATAATAAGATAGGATCGTTAGATATCGTAAAAGATAGTAAGTTAGGGTTGGTAACATACATTAGGAAAAGTTTCTCTAAAAGAAAAATGAATTTTGAATTAATACAACCAAATAAAATCCGAAAACCATTAAAACATGTGCACTCACCAACATAAAGTTGATGTTTTCAAAATTGCATGTGTTCCTAGGATGGAGTAGAGATCATGTCAAGGAAGGATTATGATCATGAAGACTTGTATTTTTTTTCATTTACATAGGTAATTATGATTGGTGCTCTGTGATTTGGGAAATATTTTTGTGGTCACCATTCAACATTTTATGCCATCAGTCGGGGAGGGAGTGACATCGACTAGAGGTTCTAGAGACTCTAATGAGGGAGATGGTATATGCTAAATTCTCCAAGTGTGAGTTTTGGTTGCATGAGGTGCAGTTTTCGGGGGATCTTGTCAATCAACAGGGTATATTGGATATCCCTAGAGATAATAAGAAAGGATCATTAGATATTCTGTAATTCTATAAAGATAGTAAATTAAGACTAATAAATATATCCTAAAAAGATAATAAGATAGGATCGTTAGATATCGTAAAAGATAGTAAGTTAGGGTTGGTAAAATACATTAGGAAAAGTTTCTCTAAAAGAAAAATGAATTTTGAATTAATACAACCAAATAAAATCCGAAAACTATTAAAACATGTGCACTCACCAACATAAAGTTGATGTTTTCAAAATTGCATGTGTTCCTAGGATGGAGTAGAGATCATGTCAAGGAAGGATTATGATCATGAAGACTTGTATTTTTTTTCATTTACATAGGTAATTATGATTGGTGCTCTGTGATTTGGGAAATATTTTTGTGGTCACCATTCAACATTTTATGCCATCGGTCGGGGAGGGAGTGACATCGACTAGAGGTTCTAGAGACTCTAATGAGGGAGATGGTATATGCTAAATTCTCCAAGTGTGAGTTTTGGTTGCATGAGGTGCAGTTTTCGGGGGATCTTGTCAATCAACAGGGTATATTGGATATCCCTAGAGATAATAAGAAAGGATCATTAGATATTCTGTAATTCTATAAAGATAGTAAATTAAGACTAATAAATATATCCTAAAAAGATAATAAGATAGGATCGTTAGATATCATAAAAGATAGTAAGTTAGGGTTGGTAACATACATTAGGAAAAGTTTCTCTAAAAGAAAAATGAATTTTGAATTAATACAACCAAATAAAATCCGAAAACCATTAAAACATGTGCACTCACCAACATAAAGTTGATGTTTTCAAAATTGCATGTGTTCCTAGGATGGAGTAGAGATCATGTCAAGGAAGGATTATGATCATGAAGACTTGTATTTTTTTTCATTTACATAGGTAATTATGATTGGTGCTCTGTGATTTGGGAAATATTTTTGTGGTCACCATTCAACATTTTATTCCATCGGTCGGGGAGGGAGTGACATCGACTAGAGGTTCTAGAGACTCTAATGAGGGAGATGGTATATGCTAAATTCTCCAAGTGTGAGTTTTGGTTGCATGAGGTGCAGTTTTCGGGGGATCTTGTCAATCAACAGGGTATATTGGATATCCCTAGAGATAATAAGAAAGGATCATTAGATATTCTGTAATTCTATAAAGATAGTAAATTAAGACTAATAAATATATCCTAAAAAGATAATAAGATAGGATCGTTAGATATCGTAAAAGATAGTAAGTTAGGGTTGGTAAAATACATTAGGAAAAGTTTCTCTAAAAGAAAAATGAATTTTGAATTAATACAACCAAATAAAATCCGAAAACTATTCAAACATGTGCACTCACCAACATAAAGTTGATGTTTTCAAAATTGCATGTGTTCCTAGGATGGAGTAGAGATCATGTCAAGGAAGGATTATGATCATGAAGACTTGTATTTTTTTTCATTTACATAGGTAATTATGATTGGTGCTCTGTGATTTGGGAAATATTTTTGTGGTCACCATTCAACATTTTATGCCATCGGTCGGGGAGGGAGTGACATCGACTAGAGGTTCTAGAGACTCTAATGAGGGAGATGGTATATGCTAAATTCTCCAAGTGTGAGTTTTGGTTGCATGAGGTGCAATTTTCGGGGGATCTTGTCAATCAACAGGGTATATTGGATATCCCTAGAGATAATAAGAAAGGATCATTAGATATTCTGTAATTCTATAAAGATAGTAAATTAAGACTAATAAATATATCCTAAAAAGATAATAAGATAGGATCGTTAGATATCGTAAAAGATAGTAAGTTAGGGTTGGTAAAATACATTAGGAAAAGTTTCTCTAAAAGAAAAATGAATTTTGAATTAATACAACCAAATAAAATCCGAAAACTATTAAAACATGTGCACTCACCAACATAAAGTTGATGTTTTGAAAATTGCATGTGTTCCTAGGATGGAGTAGAGATCATGTCAAGGAAGGATTATGATCATGAAGACTTGTATTTTTTTTCATTTACATAGGTAATTATGATTGGTGCTCTGTGATTTGGGAAATATTTTTGTGGTCACCATTCAACATTTTATGCCATCGGTCGGGGAGGGAGTGACATCGACTAGAGGTTCTAGAGACTCTAATGAGGGAGATGGTATATGCTAAATTCTCCAAGTGTGAGTTTTGGTTGCATGAGGTGCAGTTTTCGGGGGATCTTGTCAATCAACAGGGTATATTGGATATCCCTAGAGATAATAAGAAAGGATCATTAGATATTCTGTAATTCTATAAAGATAGTAAATTAAGACTAATAAATATATCCTAAAAAGATAATAAGATAGGATCGTTAGATATCGTAAAAGATAGTAAGTTAGGGTTGGTAAAATACATTAGGAAAAGTTTCTCTAAAAGAAAAATGAATTTTGAATTAATACAACCAAATAAAATCCGAAAACTATTAAAACATGTGCACTCACCAACATAAAGTTGATGTTTTCAAAATTGCATGTGTTCCTAGGATGGAGTAGAGATCATGTCAAGGAAGGATTATGATCATGAAGACTTGTATTTTTTTTCATTTACATAGGTAATTATGATTGGTGCTCTGTGATTTGGGAAATATTTTTGTGGTCACCATTCAACATTTTGTGCCATCGGTCGGGGAGGGTGTGACATCGACTAGAGGTTCTAGAGACTCTAAGGAGGGAGAGGGTATATGCTAAATTCTCCAAGTGTGAGTTTTGGTTGCGTGAGGTGCAGTTTTCGGGGGATCTTGTCAATCAACAGGGTATATTGGATATCCCTAGAGATAATAAGAAAGGATCATTAGATATTCTGTAATTCTATAAAGATAGTAAATTAAGACTAATAAATATATCCTAAAAAGATAATAAGATAGGATCGTTAGATATCGTAAAAGATAGTAAGTTAGGGTTGGTAAAATACATTAGGAAAAGTTTCTCTAAAAGAAAAATGAATTTTGAATTAATACAACCAAATAAAATCCGAAAACCATTAAAACATGTGCACTCACCAACATAAAGTTGATGTTTTCAAAATTGCATGTGTTCCTAGGATGGAGTAGAGATCATGTCAAGGAAGGATTATGATCATGAAGACTTGTATTTTTTTTCATTTACATAGGTAATTATGATTGGTGCTCTGTGATTTGGGAAATATTTTTGTGGTCACCATTCAACATTTTATGCCATCGGTCGGGGAGGGAGTGACATCGACTAGAGGTTCTAGAGACTCTAATGAGGGAGATGGTATATGCTAAATTCTCCAAGTGTGAGTTTTGGTTGCGTGAGGTGCAGTTTTCGGGGGATCTTGTCAATCAACAAGGTATATTGGATATCCCTAGAGATTATAAGAAAGGATCATTAGATATTCTGTAATTCTATAAAGATAGTAAATTAAGACTAATAAATATATCCTAAAAAGATAATAAGATAGGATCGTTAGATATCGTAAAAGATAGTAAGTTAGGGTTGGTAAAATACATTAGGAAAAGTTTCTCTAAAAGAAAAATGAATTTTGAGTTAATACAACCAAATAAAATCCGAAAACTATGAAAACATGTGCACTCACCAACATAAAGTTGATGTTTTCAAAATTGCATGTGTTCCTAGGATGGAGTAGAGATAATGTCAAGGAAGGATTATGATCATGAAGACTTGTATTTTTTTTCATTTACATAGGTAATTATGATTGGTGCTCTGTGATTTGGGAAATATTTTTGTGGTCACCATTCAACATTTTATGCCATCGGTCGGGGAGGGAGTGACATCGACTAGAGGTTCTAGAGACTCTAATGAGGGAGATGGTATATGCTAAATTCTCCAAGTGTGAGTTTTGGTTGCGTGAGGTGCAGTTTTCGGGGGATCTTGTCAATCAACAGGGTATATTGGATATCCCTAGAGATAATAAGAAAGGATCATTAGATATTCTGTAATTCTATAAAGATAGTAAATTAAGACTAATAAATATATCCTAAAAAGATAATAAGATAGGATCGTTAGATATCGTAAAAGATAGTAAGTTAGGGTTGGTAAAATACATTAGGAAAAGTTTCTCTAAAAGAAAAATGAATTTTGAATTAATACAACCAAATAAAATCCGAAAACCATTAAAACATGTGCACTCACCAACATAAAGTTGATGTTTTCAAAATTGCATGTGTTCCTAGGATGGAGTAGAGATCATGTCAAGGAAGGATTATGATCATGAAGACTTGTATTTTTTTTCATTTACATAGGTAATTATGATTGGTGCTCTGTGATTTGGGAAATATTTTTGTGGTCACCATTCAACATTTTATGCCATCGGTCGGGGAGGGAGTGACATCGACTAGAGGTTCTAGAGACTCTAATGAGGGAGATGGTATATGCTAAATTCTCCAAGTGTGAGTTTTGGTTGCGTGAGGTGCAGTTTTCGAAGGATCTTGTCAATCAACAGGGTATATTGGATATCCCTAGAGATAATAAGAAAGGATCATTAGATATTCTGTAATTCTATAAAGATAGTAAATTAAGACTAATAAATATATCCTAAAAAGATAATAAGATAGGATCGTCAGATATCGTAAAAGATAGTAAGTTAGGGTTGGTAAAATACATTAGGAAAAGTTTCTCTAAAAGAAAAATGAATTTTGAATTAATACAACCAAATAAAATCCGAAAACCATTAAAACATGTGCACTCACCAACATAAAGTTGATGTTTTCAAAATTGCATGTGTTCCTAGGATGGAGTAGAGATCATGTCAAGGAAGGATTATGATCATGAAGACTTGTATTTTTTTTCATTTACATAGGTAATTATGATTGGTGCTCTGTGATTTGGGAAATATTTTTGTGGTCACCATTCAACATTTTATGCCATCGGTCGGGGAGGGTGTGACATCGACTAGAGGTTCTAGAGACTCTAATGAGGGAGATGGTATATGCTAAATTCTCCAAGTGTGAGTTTTGGTTGCGTGAGGTGCAGTTTTCGGGGGATCTTGTCAATCAACAGGGTATATTGGATATCCCTAGAGATAATAAGAAAGGATCATTAGATATTCTGTAATTCTATAAAGATAGTAAATTAAGACTAATAAATATATCCTAAAAGGATAATAAGATAGGATCGTCAGATATTGTAAAAGATAGTAAGTTAGGGTTGGTAAAATACATTAGGAAAAGTTTCTCTAAAAGAAAAATGAATTTTGAATTAATACAACCAAATAAAATCTGAAAACTATTAAAACATGTGCACTCACCAACATAAAGTTGATGTTTTCAAAATTGCATGTGTTCCTAGGATGGAGTAGAGATCATGTCAAGGAAGGATTATGATCATGAAGACTTGTATTTTTTTTCATTTACATAGGTAATTATGATTGGTGCTCTGTGATTTGGGAAATATTTTTGTGGTCACCATTCAACATTTTGTGCCATCGGTCGGGGAGGGTGTGACATCGACTAGAGGTTCTAGAGACTCTAAGGAGGGAGATGGTATATGCTAAATTCTCCAAGTGTGAGTTTTGGTTGCGTGAGGTGCAGTTTTCGGGGGATCTTGTCAATCAACAGGGTATATTGGATATCCCTAGAGATAATAAGAAAGGATCATTAGATATTCTGTAATTCTATAAAGATAGTAAATTAAGACTAATAAATATATCCTAAAAAGATAATAAGATAGGATCGTTAGATATCGTAAAAGATAGTAAGTTAGGGTTGGTAAAATACATTAGGAAAAGTTTCTCTAAAAGAAAAATGAATTTTGAATTAATACAACCAAATAAAATCCGAAAACCATTAAAACATGTGCACTCACCAACATAAAGTTGATGTTTTCAAAATTGCATGTGTTCCTAGGATGGAGTAGAGATCATGTCAAGGAAGGATTATGATCATGAAGACTTGTATTTTTTTTCATTTACATAGGTAATTATGATTGGTGCTCTGTGATTTGGGAAATATTTTTGTGGTCACCATTCAACATTTTATGCCATCGGTCGGGGAGGGAGTGACATCGACTAGAGGTTCTAGAGACTCTAATGAGGGAGATGGTATATGCTAAATTCTCCAAGTGTGAGTTTTGGTTGCGTGAGGTGCAGTTTTCGAAGGATCTTGTCAATCAACAGGGTATATTGGATATCCCTAGAGATAATAAGAAAGGATCATTAGATATTCTGTAATTCTATAAAGATAGTAAATTAAGACTAATAAATATATCCTAAAAGGATAATAAGATAGGATCGTCAGATATTGTAAAAGATAGTAAGTTAGGGTTGGTAAAATACATTAGGAAAAGTTTCTCTAAAAGAAAAATGAATTTTGAATTAATACAACCAAATAAAATCTGAAAACTATTAAAACATGTGCACTCACCAACATAAAGTTGATGTTTTCAAAATTGCATGTGTTCCTAGGATGGAGTAGAGATCATGTCAAGGAAGGATTATGATCATGAAGACTTGTATTTTTTTTCATTTACATAGGTAATTATGATTGGTGCTCTGTGATTTGGGAAATATTTTTGTGGTCACCATTCAACATTTTGTGCCATCGGTCGGGGAGGGTGTGACATCGACTAGAGGTTCTAGAGACTCTAAGGAGGGAGATGGTATATGCTAAATTCTCCAAGTGTGAGTTTTGGTTGCGTGAGGTGCAGTTTTCGGGGGATCTTGTCAATCAACAGGGTATATTGGATATCCCTAGAGATAATAAGAAAGGATCATTAGATATTCTGTAATTCTATAAAGATAGTAAATTAAGACTAATAAATATATCCTAAAAAGATAATAAGATAGGATCGTTAGATATCGTAAAAGATAGTAAGTTAGGGTTGGTAAAATACATTAGGAAAAGTTTCTCTAAAAGAAAAATGAATTTTGAATTAATACAACCAAATAAAATCCGAAAACCATTAAAACATGTGCACTCACCAACATAAAGTTGATGTTTTCAAAATTGCATGTGTTCCTAGGATGGAGTACAGATCATGTCAAGGAAGGATTATGATCATGAAGACTTGTATTTTTTTTCATTTACATAGGTAATTATGATTGGTGCTCTGTGATTTGGGAAATATTTTTGTGGTCACCATTCAACATTTTATGCCATCGGTCGGGGAGGGAGTGACATCGACTAGAGGTTCTAGAGACTCTAATGAGGGAGATGGTATATGCTAAATTCTCCAAGTGTGAGTTTTGGTTGCGTGAGGTGCAGTTTTCGAAGGATCTTGTCAATCAACAGGGTATATTGGATATCCCTAGAGATAATAAGAAAGGATCATTAGATATTCTGTAATTCTATAAAGATAGTAAATTAAGACTAATAAATATATCCTAAAAAGATAATAAGATAGGATCGTCAGATATCGTAAAAGATAGTAAGTTAGGGTTGGTAAAATACATTAGGAAAAGTTTCTCTAAAAGAAAAATGAATTTTGAATTAATACAACCAAATAAAATCCGAAAACCATTAAAACATGTGCACTCACCAACATAAAGTTGATGTTTTCAAAATTGCATGTGTTCCTAGGATGGAGTAGAGATCATGTCAAGGAAGGATTATGATCATGAAGACTTGTATTTTTTTTCATTTACATAGGTAATTATGATTGGTGCTCTGTGATTTGGGAAATATTTTTGTGGTCACCATTCAACATTTTATGCCATCGGTCGGGGAGGGTGTGACATCGACTAGAGGTTCTAGAGACTCTAATGAGGGAGATGGTATATGCTAAATTCTCCAAGTGTGAGTTTTGGTTGCGTGAGGTGCAGTTTTCGGGGGATCTTGTCAATCAACAGGGTATATTGGATATCCCTAGAGATAATAAGAAAGGATCATTAGATATTCTGTAATTCTATAAAGATAGTAAATTAAGACTAATAAATATATCCTAAAAAGATAATAAGATAGGATCGTTAGATATCGTAAAAGATAGTAAGTTAGGGTTGGTAACATACATTAGGAAAAGTTTCTCTAAAAGAAAAATGAATTTTGAATTAATACAACCAAATAAAATCCGAAAACTATTAAAACATGTGCACTCACCAACATAAAGTTGATGTTTTCAAAATTGCATGTGTTCCTAGGATGGAGTAGAGATCATGTCAAGGAAGGATTATGATCATGAAGACTTGTATTTTTTTTTCATTTACATAGGTAATTATGATTGGTGCTCTGTGATTTGGGAAATATTTTTGTGGTCACCATTCAACATTTTATGCCATCGGTCGGGGAGGGTGTGACATCGACTAGAGGTTCTAGAGACTCTAAGGAGGGAGATGGTATATGCTAAATTCTCCAAGTGTGAGTTTTGGTTGCGTGAGGTGCAGTTTTCGGGGGATCTTGTCAATCAACAGGGTATATTGGATATCCCTAGAGATAATAAGAAAGGATCATTAGATATTCTGTAATTCTATAAAGATAGTAAATTAAGACTAATAAATATATCCTAAAAAGATAATAAGATAGGATCGTTAGATATCGTAAAAGATAGTAAGTTAGGGTTGGTAAAATACATTAGGAAAAGTTTCTCTAAAAGAAAAATGAATTTTGAGTTAATACAACCAAATAAAATCCGAAAACTATGAAAACATGTGCACTCACCAACATAAAGTTGATGTTTTCAAAATTGCATGTGTTCCTAGGATGGAGTAGAGATAATGTCAAGGAAGGATTATGATCATGAAGACTTGTATTTTTTTTCATTTACATAGGTAATTATGATTGGTGCTCTGTGATTTGGGAAATATTTTTGTGGTCACCATTCAACATTTTATGCCATCGGTCGGGGAGGGAGTGACATCGACTAGAGGTTCTAGTGACTCTAATGAGGGAGATGGTATATGCTAAATTCTCCAAGTGTGAGTTTTGGTTGCGTGAGGTGCAGTTTTCGGGGGATCTTGTCAATCAACAGGGTATATTGGATATCCCTAGAGATAATAAGAAAGGATCATTAGATATTCTGTAATTCTATAAAGATAGTAAATTAAGACTAATAAATATATCCTAAAAAGATAATAAGATAGGATCGTTAGATATCGTAAAAGATAGTAAGTTAGGGTTGGTAACATACATTAGGAAAAGTTTCTCTAAAAGAAAAATGAATTTTGAATTAATACAACCAAATAAAATCCGAAAACCATTAAAACATGTGCACTCACCAACATAAAGTTGATGTTTTCAAAATTGCATGTGTTCCTAGGATGGAGTAGAGATCATGTCAAGGAAGGATTATGATCATGAAGACTTGTATCTTTTTTCATTTACATAGGTAATTATGATTGGTGCTCTGTGATTTGGGAAATATTTTTGTGGTCACCATTCAACATTTTATGCCATCGGTCGGGGAGGGAGTGACATCGACTAGAGGTTCTAGAGACTCTAATGAGGGAGATGGTATATGCTAAATTCTCCAAGTGTGAGTTTTGGTTGCGTGAGGTGCAGTTTTCGGGGGATCTTGTCAATCAACAGGGTATATTGGATATCCCTAGAGATAATAAGAAAGGATCATTAGATATTCTGTAATTATATAAAGATAGTAAATTAAGACTAATAAATATATCCTAAAAAGATAATAAGATAGGATCGTTAGATATCGTAAAAGATAGTAAGTTAGGGTTGGTAACATACATTAGGAAAAGTTTCTCTAAAAGAAAAATGAATTTTGAATTAATACAACCAAATAAAATCCGAAAACTATTAAAACATGTGCACTCACCAACATAAAGTTGATGTTTTCAAAATTGCATGTGTTCCTAGGATGGAGTAGAGATCATGTCAAGGAAGGATTATGATCATGAAGACTTGTATTTTTTTTTCATTTACATAGGTAATTATGATTGGTGCTCTGTGATTTGGGAAATATTTTTGTGGTCACCATTCAACATTTTATGCCATCGGTCGGGGAGGGTGTGACATCGACTAGAGGTTCTAGAGACTCTAAGGAGGGAGATGGTATATGCTAAATTCTCCAAGTGTGAGTTTTGGTTGCGTGAGGTGCAGTTTTCGGGGGATCTTGTCAATCAACAGGGTATATTGGATATCCCTAGAGATAATAAGAAAGGATCATTAGATATTCTGTAATTCTATAAAGATAGTAAATTAAGACTAATAAATATATCCTAAAAGGATAATAAGATAGGATCGTCAGATATCGTAAAAGATAGTAAGTTAGGGTTGGTAAAATACATTAGGAAAAGTTTCTCTAAAAGAAAAATGAATTTTGAATTAATACAACCAAATAAAATCCGAAAACCATTAAAACATGTGCACTCACCAACATAAAGTTGATGTTTTCAAAATTGCATGTGTTCCTAGGATGGAGTAGAGATCATGTCAAGGAAGGATTATGATCATGAAGACTTGTATTTTTTTTCATTTACATAGGTAATTATGATTGGTGCTCTGTGATTTGGGAAATATTTTTGTGGTCACCATTCAACATTTTATGCCATCGGTCGGGGAGGGAGTGACATCGACTAGAGGTTCTAGAGACTCTAATGAGGGAGATGGTATATGCTAAATTCTCCAAGTGTGAGTTTTGGTTGCGTGAGGTGCAGTTTTCGGGGGATCTTGTCAATCAACAGGGTATATTGGATATCCCTAGAGATAATAAGAAAGGATCATTAGATATTCTGTAATTCTATAAAGATAGTAAATTAAGACTAATAAATATATCCTAAAAAGATAATAAGATAGGATCGTTAGATATCGTAAAAGATAGTAAGTTAGAGTTGGTAACATACATTAGGAAAAGTTTCTCTAAAAGAAAAATGAATTTTGAATTAATACAACCAAATAAAATCCGAAAACCATTAAAACATGTGCACTCACCAACATAAAGTTGATGTTTTCAAAATTGCATGTGTTCCTAGGATGGAGTAGAGATCATGTCAAGGAAGGATTATGATCATGAAGACTTGTATTTTTTTTCATTTACATAGGTAATTATGATTGGTGCTCTGTGATTTGGGAAATATTTTTGTGGTCACCATTCAACATTTTATGCCATCGGTCGGGGAGGGTGTGACATCGACTAGAGGTTCTAGAGACTCTAAGGAGGGAGATGGTATATGCTAAATTCTCCAAGTGTGAGTTTTGGTTGCGTGAGGTGCAGTTTTCGGGGGATCTTGTCAATCAACAGGGTATATTGGATATCCCTAGAGATAATAAGAAAGGATCATTAGATATTCTGTAATTCTATAAAGATAGTAAATTAAGACTAATAAATATATCCTAAAAAGATAATAAGATAGGATCGTTAGATATCGTAAAAGATAGTAAGTTAGGGTTGGTAAAATACATTAGGAAAAGTTTCTCTAAAAGAAAAATGAATTTTGAGTTAATACAACCAAATAAAATCCGAAAACTATGAAAACATGTGCACTCACCAACATAAAGTTGATGTTTTCAAAATTGCATGTGTTCCTAGGATGGAGTAGAGATAATGTCAAGGAAGGATTATGATCATGAAGACTTGTATTTTTTTTCATTTACATAGGTAATTATGATTGGTGCTCTGTGATTTGGGAAATATTTTTGTGGTCACCATTCAACATTTTATGCCATCGGTCGGGGAGGGAGTGACATCGACTAGAGGTTCTAGTGACTCTAATGAGGGAGATGGTATATGCTAAATTCTCCAAGTGTGAGTTTTGGTTGCGTGAGGTGCAGTTTTCGGGGGATCTTGTCAATCAACAGGGTATATTGGATATCCCTAGAGATAATAAGAAAGGATCATTAGATATTCTGTAATTCTATAAAGATAGTAAATTAAGACTAATAAATATATCCTAAAAAGATAATAAGATAGGATCGTTAGATATCGTAAAAGATAGTAAGTTAGGGTTGGTAACATACATTAGGAAAAGTTTCTCTAAAAGAAAAATGAATTTTGAATTAATACAACCAAATAAAATCCGAAAACTATTAAAACATGTGCACTCACCAACATAAAGTTGATGTTTTCAAAATTGCATGTGTTCCTAGGATGGAGTAGAGATCATGTCAAGGAAGGATTATGATCATGAAGACTTGTATCTTTTTTCATTTACATAGGTAATTATGATTGGTGCTCTGTGATTTGGGAAATATTTTTGTGGTCACCATTCAACATTTTATGCCATCGGTCGGGGAGGGAGTGACATCGACTAGAGGTTCTAGAGACTCTAATGAGGGAGATGGTATATGCTAAATTCTCCAAGTGTGAGTTTTGGTTGCGTGAGGTGCAGTTTTCGGGGGATCTTGTCAATCAACAGGGTATATTGGATATCCCTAGAGATAATAAGAAAGGATCATTAGATATTCTGTAATTCTATAAAGATAGTAAATTAAGACTAATAAATATATCCTAAAAAGATAATAAGATAGGATCGTTAGATATCGTAAAAGATAGTAAGTTAGGGTTGGTAACATACATTAGGAAAAGTTTCTCTAAAAGAAAAATGAATTTTGAATTAATACAACCAAATAAAATCCGAAAACTATTAAAACATGTGCACTCACCAACATAAAGTTGATGTTTTCAAAATTGCATGTGTTCCTAGGATGGAGTAGAGATCATGTCAAGGAAGGATTATGATCATGAAGACTTGTATTTTTTTTTCATTTACATAGGTAATTATGATTGGTGCTCTGTGATTTGGGAAATATTTTTGTGGTCACCATTCAACATTTTATGCCATCGGTCGGGGAGGGTGTGACATCGACTAGAGGTTCTAGAGACTCTAAGGAGGGAGATGGTATATGCTAAATTCTCCAAGTGTGAGTTTTGGTTGCGTGAGGTGCAGTTTTCGGGGGATCTTGTCAATCAACAGGGTATATTGGATATCCCTAGAGATAATAAGAAAGGATCATTAGATATTCTGTAATTCTATAAAGATAGTAAATTAAGACTAATAAATATATCCTAAAAAGATAATAAGATAGGATCGTTAGATATCGTAAAAGATAGTAAGTTAGGGTTGGTAAAATACATTAGGAAAAGTTTCTCTAAAAGAAAAATGAATTTTGAGTTAATACAACCAAATAAAATCCGAAAACTATGAAAACATGTGCACTCACCAACATAAAGTTGATGTTTTCAAAATTGCATGTGTTCCTAGGATGGAGTAGAGATAATGTCAAGGAAGGATTATGATCATGAAGACTTGTATTTTTTTTCATTTACATAGGTAATTATGATTGGTGCTCTGTGATTTGGGAAATATTTTTGTGGACACCATTCAACATTTTATGCCATCGGTCGGGGAGGGAGTGACATCGACTAGAGGTTCTAGAGACTCTAATGAGGGAGATGGTATATGCTAAATTCTCCAAGTGTGAGTTTTGGTTGCGTGAGGTGCAGTTTTCGGGGGATCTTGTCAATCAACAGGGTATATTGGATATCCCTAGAGATAATAAGAAAGGATCATTAGATATTCTGTAATTCTATAAAGATAGTAAATTAAGACTAATAAATATATCCTAAAAAGATAATAAGATAGGATCGTTAGATATCGTAAAAGATAGTAAGTTAGAGTTGGTAACATACATTAGGAAAAGTTTCTCTAAAAGAAAAATGAATTTTGAATTAATACAACCAAATAAAATCCGAAAACCATTAAAACATGTGCACTCACCAACATAAAGTTGATGTTTTCAAAATTGCATGTGTTCCTAGGATGGAGTAGAGATCATGTCAAGGAAGGATTATGATCATGAAGACTTGTATTTTTTTTCATTTACATAGGTAATTATGATTGGTGCTCTGTGATTTGGGAAATATTTTTGTGGTCACCATTCAACATTTTATGCCATCGGTCGGGGAGGGAGTGACATCGACTAGAGGTTCTAGAGACTCTAATGAGGGAGATGGTATATGCTAAATTCTCCAAGTGTGAGTTTTGGTTGCGTGAGGTGCAGTTTTCGGGGGATCTTGTCAATCAACAGGGTATATTGGATATCCCTAGAGATAATAAGAAAGGATCATTAGATATTCTGTAATTCTATAAAGATAGTAAATTAAGACTAATAAATATATCCTAAAAAGATAATAAGATAGGATCGTTAGATATCGTAAAAGATAGTAAGTTAGGGTTGGTAAAATACATTAGGAAAAGTTTCTCTAAAAGAAAAATGAATTTTGAGTTAATACAACCAAATAAAATCCGAAAACTATGAAAACATGTGCACTCACCAACATAAAGTTGATGTTTTCAAAATTGCATGTGTTCCTAGGATGGAGTAGAGATAATGTCAAGGAAGGATTATGATCATGAAGACTTGTATTTTTTTTCATTTACATAGGTAATTATGATTGGTGCTCTGTGATTTGGGAAATATTTTTGTGGACACCATTCAACATTTTATGCCATCGGTCGGGGAGGGAGTGACATCGACTAGAGGTTCTAGAGACTCTAATGAGGGAGATGGTATATGCTAAATTCTCCAAGTGTGAGTTTTGGTTGCGTGAGGTGCAGTTTTCGGGGGATCTTGTCAATCAACAGGGTATATTGGATATCCCTAGAGATAATAAGAAAGGATCATTAGATATTCTGTAATTCTATAAAGATAGTAAATTAAGACTAATAAATATATCCTAAAAAGATAATAAGATAGGATCGTTAGATATCGTAAAAGATAGTAAGTTAGAGTTGGTAACATACATTAGGAAAAGTTTCTCTAAAAGAAAAATGAATTTTGAATTAATACAACCAAATAAAATCCGAAAACCATTAAAACATGTGCACTCACCAACATAAAGTTGATGTTTTCAAAATTGCATGTGTTCCTAGGATGGAGTAGAGATCATGTCAAGGAAGGATTATGATCATGAAGACTTGTATTTTTTTTCATTTACATAGGTAATTATGATTGGTGCTCTGTGATTTGGGAAATATTTTTGTGGTCACCATTCAACATTTTATGCCATCGGTCGGGGAGGGAGTGACATCGACTAGAGGTTCTAGAGACTCTAATGAGGGAGATGGTATATGCTAAATTCTCCAAGTGTGAGTTTTGGTTGCGTGAGGTGCAGTTTTCGGGGGATCTTGTCAATCAACAGGGTATATTGGATATCCCTAGAGATAATAAGAAAGGATCATTAGATATTCTGTAATTCTATAAAGATAGTAAATTAAGACTAATAAATATATCCTAAAAAGATAATAAGATAGGATCGTTAGATATCGTAAAAGATAGTAAGTTAGGGTTGGTAACATACATTAGGAAAAGTTTCTCTAAAAGAAAAATGAATTTTGAATTAATACAACCAAATAAAATCCGAAAACTATTAAAACATGTGCACTCACCAACATAAAGTTGATGTTTTCAAAATTGCATGTGTTCCTAGGATGGAGTAGAGATCATGTCAAGGAAGGATTATGATCATGAAGACTTGTATTTTTTTTCATTTACATAGGTAATTATGATTGGTGCTCTGTGATTTGGGAAATATTTTTGTGGTCACCATTCAACATTTTATGCCATCGGTCGGGGAGGGAGTGACATCGACTAGAGGTTCTAGAGACTCTAATGAGGGAGATGGTATATGCTAAATTCTCCAAGTGTGAGTTTTGGTTGCGTGAGGTGCAGTTTTCGGGGGATCTTGTCAATCAACAGGGTATTTTGGATATCCCTAGAGATAATAAGAAAGGATCATTAGATATTCTGTAATTCTATAAAGATAGTAAATTAAGACTAATAAATATATCCTAAAAAGATAATAAGATAGGATCGTTAGATATCGTAAAAGATAGTAAGTTAGGGTTGGTAAAATACATTAGGAAAAGTTTCTCTAAAAGAAAAATGAATTTTGAGTTAATACAACCAAATAAAATCCGAAAACTATGAAAACGTGTGCACTCACCAACATAAAGTTGATGTTTTCAAAATTGCATGTGTTCCTAGGATGGAGTAGAGATAATGTCAAGGAAGGATTATGATCATGAAGACTTGTATTTTTTTTCATTTACATAGGTAATTATGATTGGTGCTCTGTGATTTGGGAAATATTTTTGTGGTCACCATTCAACATTTTATGCCATCGGTCGGGGAGGGAGTGACATCGACTAGAGGTTCTAGAGACTCTAATGAGGGAGATGGTATATGCTAAATTCTCCAAGTGTGAGTTTTGGTTGCGTGAGGTGCAGTTTTCGGGGGATCTTGTCAATCAACAGGGTATATTGGATATCCCTAGAGATAATAAGAAAGGATCATTAGATATTCTGTAATTCTATAAAGATAGTAAATTAAGACTAATAAATATATCCTAAAAAGATAATAAGATAGGATCGTTAGATATCGTAAAAGATAGTAAGTTAGGGTTGGTAACATACATTAGGAAAAGTTTCTCTAAAAGAAAAATGAATTTTGAATTAATACAACCAAATAAAATCCGAAAACCATTAAAACATGTGCACTCACCAACATAAAGTTGATGTTTTCAAAATTGCATGTGTTCCTAGGATGGAGTAGAGATCATGTCAAGGAAGGATTATGATCATGAAGACTTGTATTTTTTTTCATTTACATAGGTAATTATGATTGGTGCTCTGTGATTTGGGAAATATTTTTGTGGTCACCATTCAACATTTTATGCCATCGGTCGGGGAGGGAGTGACATCGACTAGAGGTTCTAGAGACTCTAATGAGGGAGATGGTATATGCTAAATTCTCCAAGTGTGAGTTTTGGTTGCGTGAGGTGCAGTTTTCGGGGGATCTTGTCAATCAACAGGGTATATTGGATATCCCTAGAGATAATAAGAAAGGATCATTAGATATTCTGTAATTCTATAAAGATAGTAAATTAAGACTAATAAATATATCCTAAAAAGATAATAAGATAGGATCGTTAGATATCGTAAAAGATAGTAAGTTAGGGTTGGTAACATACATTAGGAAAAGTTTCTCTAAAAGAAAAATGAATTTTGAATTAATACAACCAAATAAAATCCGAAAACTATTAAAACATGTGCACTCACCAACATAAAGTTGATGTTTTCAAAATTGCATGTGTTCCTAGGATGGAGTAGAGATCATGTCAAGGAAGGATTATGATCATGAAGACTTGTATTTTTTTTTCATTTACATAGGTAATTATGATTGGTGCTCTGTGATTTAGGAAATATTTTTGTGGTCACCATTCAACATTTTATGCCATCGGTCGGGGAGGCTGTGACATCGACTAGAGGTTCTAGAGACTCTAAGGAGGGAGATGGTATATGCTAAATTCTCCAAGTGTGAGTTTTGGTTGCGTGAGGTGCAGTTTTCGGGGGATCTTGTCAATCAACAGGGTATATTGGATATCCCTAGAGATAATAAGAAAGGATCATTAGATATTCTGTAATTCTATAAAGATAGTAAATTAAGACTAATAAATATATCCTAAAAAGATAATAAGATAGGATCGTTAGATATCGTAAAAGATAGTAAGTTAGGGTTGGTAAAATACATTAGGAAAAGTTTCTCTAAAAGAAAAATGAATTTTGAGTTAATACAACCAAATAAAATCCGAAAACTATGAAAACATGTGCACTCACCAACATAAAGTTGATGTTTTCAAAATTGCATGTGTTCCTATGATGGAGTAGAGATAATGTCAAGGAAGGATTATGATCATGAAGACTTGTATTTTTTTTCATTTACATAGGTAATTATGATTGGTGCTCTATGATTTGGGAAATATTTTTGTGGTCACCATTCAACATTTTATGCCATCGGTCGGGGAGGGAGTGACATCGACTAGAGGTTCTAGAGACTCTAATGAGGGAGATGGTATATGCTAAATTCTCCAAGTGTGAGTTTTGGTTGCGTGAGGTGCAGTTTTCGGGGGATCTTGTCAATCAACAGGGTATATTGGATATCCCTAGAGATAATAAGAAAGGATCATTAGATATTCTGTAATTCTATAAAGATAGTAAATTAAGACTAATAAATATATCCTAAAAAGATAATAAGATAGGATCGTTAGATATCGTAAAAGATAGTAAGTTAGGGTTGGTAACATACATTAGGAAAAGTTTCTCTAAAAGAAAAATGAATTTTGAATTAATACAACCAAATAAAATCCGAAAACCATTAAAACATGTGCACTCACCAACATAAAGTTGATGTTTTCAAAATTGCATGTGTTCCTAGGATGGAGTAGAGATCATGTCAAGGAAGGATTATGATCATGAAGACTTGTATTTTTTTTCATTTACATAGGTAATTATGATTGGAGCTCTGTGATTTGGGAAATATTTTTGTGGTCACCATTCAACATTTTATGCCATCGGTCGGGGAGGGTGTGACATCGACTAGAGGTTCTAGAGACTCTAAGGAGGGAGATGGTATATGCTAAATTCTCCAAGTGTGAGTTTTGGTTGCGTGAGGTGCAGTTTTCGGGGGATCTTGTCAATCAACAGGGTATATTGGATATCCCTAGAGATAATAAGAAAGGATCATTAGATATTCTGTAATTCTATAAAGATAGTAAATTAAGACTAATAAATATATCCTAAAAAGATAATAAGATAGGATCGTTAGATATCGTAAAAGATAGTAAGTTAGGGTTGGTAACATACATTAGGAAAAGTTTCTCTAAAAGAAAAATGAATTTTGAATTAATACAACCAAATAAAATCCGAAAACCATTAAAACATGTGCACTCACCAACATAAAGTTGATGTTTTCAAAATTGCATGTGTTCCTAGGATGGAGTAGAGATCATGTCAAGGAAGGATTATGATCATGAAGACTTGTATTTTTTTTCATTTACATAGGTAATTATGATTGGTGCTCTGTGATTTGGGAAATATTTTTGTGGTCACCATTCAACATTTTATGCCATCGGTCGGGGAGGGAGTGACATCGACTAGAGGTTCTAGAGACTCTAATGAGGGAGATGGTATATGCTAAATTCTCCAAGTGTGAGTTTTGGTTGCGTGAGGTGCAGTTTTCGGGGGATCTTGTCAATCAACAGGGTATATTGGATATCCCTAGAGATAATAAGAAAGGATCATTAGATATTCTGTAATTCTATAAAGATAGTAAATTAAGACTAATAAATATATCCTAAAAAGATAATAAGATAGGATCGTTAGATATCGTAAAAGATAGTAAGTTAGGGTTGGTAACATACATTAGGAAAAGTTTCTCTAAAAGAAAAATGAATTTTGAATTAATACAACCAAATAAAATCCGAAAACTATTAAAACATGTGCACTCACCAACATAAAGTTGATGTTTTCAAAATTGCATGTGTTCCTAGGATGGAGTAGAGATCATGTCAAGGAAGGATTATGATCATGAAGACTTGTATTTTTTTTTCATTTACATAGGTAATTATGATTGGTGCTCTGTGATTTAGGAAATATTTTTGTGGTCACCATTCAACATTTTATGCCATCGGTCGGGGAGGCTGTGACATCGACTAGAGGTTCTAGAGACTCTAAGGAGGGAGATGGTATATGCTAAATTCTCCAAGTGTGAGTTTTGGTTGCGTGAGGTGCAGTTTTCGGGGGATCTTGTCAATCAACAGGGTATATTGGATATCCCTAGAGATAATAAGAAAGGATCATTAGATATTCTGTAATTCTATAAAGATAGTAAATTAAGACTAATAAATATATCCTAAAAAGATAATAAGATAGGATCGTTAGATATCGTAAAAGATAGTAAGTTAGGGTTGGTAAAATACATTAGGAAAAGTTTCTCTAAAAGAAAAATGAATTTTGAGTTAATACAACCAAATAAAATCCGAAAACTATGAAAACATGTGCACTCACCAACATAAAGTTGATGTTTTCAAAATTGCATGTGTTCCTATGATGGAGTAGAGATAATGTCAAGGAAGGATTATGATCATGAAGACTTGTATTTTTTTTCATTTACATAGGTAATTATGATTGGTGCTCTATGATTTGGGAAATATTTTTGTGGTCACCATTCAACATTTTATGCCATCGGTCGGGGAGGGAGTGACATCGACTAGAGGTTCTAGAGACTCTAATGAGGGAGATGGTATATGCTAAATTCTCCAAGTGTGAGTTTTGGTTGCGTGAGGTGCAGTTTTCGGGGGATCTTGTCAATCAACAGGGTATATTGGATATCCCTAGAGATAATAAGAAAGGATCATTAGATATTCTGTAATTCTATAAAGATAGTAAATTAAGACTAATAAATATATCCTAAAAAGATAATAAGATAGGATCGTTAGATATCGTAAAAGATAGTAAGTTAGGGTTGGTAACATACATTAGGAAAAGTTTCTCTAAAAGAAAAATGAATTTTGAATTAATACAACCAAATAAAATCCGAAAACCATTAAAACATGTGCACTCACCAACATAAAGTTGATGTTTTCAAAATTGCATGTGTTCCTAGGATGGAGTAGAGATCATGTCAAGGAAGGATTATGATCATGAAGACTTGTATTTTTTTTCATTTACATAGGTAATTATGATTGGTGCTCTGTGATTTGGGAAATATTTTTGTGGTCACCATTCAACATTTTATGCCATCGGTCGGGGAGGGAGTGACATCGACTAGAGGTTCTAGAGACTCTAATGAGGGAGATGGTATATGCTAAATTCTCCAAGTGTGAGTTTTGGTTGCGTGAGGTGCAGTTTTCGGGGGATCTTGTCAATCAACAGGGTATATTGGATATCCCTAGAGATAATAAGAAAGGATCATTAGATATTCTGTAATTCTATAAAGATAGTAAATTAAGACTTATAAATATATCCT
Organism: Lactuca sativa; assembly: GCF_002870075.4. Taxonomy (NCBI): domain Eukaryota; kingdom Viridiplantae; phylum Streptophyta; class Magnoliopsida; order Asterales; family Asteraceae; genus Lactuca; species Lactuca sativa. Next base: position 170,771,448 of record NC_056630.2, read on the forward strand.
AAAAAGATAATAAGATAGGATCGTTAGATATCGTAAAAGATAGTAAGTTAGGGTTGGTAACATACATTAGGAAAAGTTTCTCTAAAAGAAAAATGAATTTTGAATTAATACAACCAAATAAAATCCGAAAACTATTAAAACATGTGCACTCACCAACATAAAGTTGATGTTTTCAAAATTGCATGTGTTCCTAGGATGGAGTAGAGATCATGTCAAGGAAGGATTATGATCATGAAGACTTGTATTTTTTTTTCATTTACATAGGTAATTATGATTGGTGCTCTGTGATTTGGGAAATATTTTTGTGGTCACCATTCAACATTTTATGCCATCGGTCGGGGAGGGTGTGATATCGACTAGAGGTTCTAGAGACTCTAAGGAGGGAGATGGTATATGCTAAATTCTCCAAGTGTGAGTTTTGGTTGCGTGAGGTGCAGTTTTCGGGGGATCTTGTCAATCAACAGGGTATATTGGATATCCCTAGAGATAATAAGAAAGGATCATTAGATATTCTGTAATTATATAAAGATAGTAAATTAAGACTAATAAATATATCCTAAAAAGATAATAAGATAGGATCGTTAGATATCGTAAAAGATAGTAAGTTAGGGTTGGTAAAATACATTAGGAAAAGTTTCTCTAAAAGAAAAATGAATTTTGAGTTAATACAACCAAATAAAATCCGAAAACTATTAAAACATGTGCACTCACCAACATAAAGTTGATGTTTTCAAAATTGCATGTGTTCCTAGGATGGAGTAGAGATAATGTCAAGGAAGGATTATGATCATGAAGACTTGTATTTTTTTTCATTTACATAGGTAATTATGATTGGTGCTCTGTGATTTGGGAAATATTTTTGTGGTCACCATTCAACATTTTATGCCATCGGTCGGGGAGGGAGTGACATCGACTAGAGGTTCTAGAGACTCTAATGAGGGAGATGGTATATGCTAAATTCTCCAAGTGTGAGTTTTGGTTGCGTGAGGTGCAGTTTTCGGGGGATCTTGTCAATCAACAGGGTATATTGGATATCCCTAGAGATAATAAGAAAGGATCATTAGATATTCTGTAATTCTATAAAGATAGTAAATTAAGACTAATAAATATATCCTAAAAAGATAATAAGATAGGATCGTTAGATATCGTAAAAGATAGTAAGTTAGGGTTGGTAACATACATTAGGAAAAGTTTCTCTAAAAGAAAAATGAATTTTGAATTAATACAACCAAATAAAATCCGAAAACTATTAAAACATGTGCACTCACCAACATAAAGTTGATGTTTTCAAAATTGCATGTGTTCCTAGGATGGAGTAGAGATCATGTCAAGGAAGGATTATGATCATGAAGACTTGTATTTTTTTTTCATTTACATAGGTAATTATGATTGGTGCTCTGTGATTTAGGAAATATTTTTGTGGTCACCATTCAACATTTTATGCCATCGGTCGGGGAGGCTGTGACATCGACTAGAGGTTCTAGAGACTCTAAGGAGGGAGATGGTATATGCTAAATTCTCCAAGTGTGAGTTTTGGTTGCGTGAGGTGCAGTTTTCGGGGGATCTTGTCAATCAACAGGGTATATTGGATATCCCTAGAGATAATAAGAAAGGATCATTAGATATTCTGTAATTCTATAAAGATAGTAAATTAAGACTAATAAATATATCCTAAAAAGATAATAAGATAGGATCGTTAGATATCGTAAAAGATAGTAAGTTAGGGTTGGTAAAATACATTAGGAAAAGTTTCTCTAAAAGAAAAATGAATTTTGAGTTAATACAACCAAATAAAATCCGAAAACTATGAAAACATGTGCACTCACCAACATAAAGTTGATGTTTTCAAAATTGCATGTGTTCCTATGATGGAGTAGAGATAATGTCAAGGAAGGATTATGATCATGAAGACTTGTATTTTTTTTCATTTACATAGGTAATTATGATTGGTGCTCTATGATTTGGGAAATATTTTTGTGGTCACCATTCAACATTTTATGCCATCGGTCGGGGAGGGAGTGACATCGACTAGAGGTTCTAGAGACTCTAATCAGGGAGATGGTATATGCTAAATTCTCCAAGTGTGAGTTTTGGTTGCGTGAGGTGCAGTTTTCGGGGGATCTTGTCAATCAACAGGGTATATTGGATATCCCTAGAGATAATAAGAAAGGATCATTAGATATTCTGTAATTCTATAAAGATAGTAAATTAAGACTAATAAATATATCCTAAAAAGATAATAATATAGGATTGTTAGATATCGTAAAAGATAGTAAGTTAGGGTTGGTAACATACATTAGGAAAAGTTTCTCTAAAAGAAAAATGAATTTTGAATTAATACAACCAAATAAAATCCGAAAACCATTAAAACATGTGCACTCACCAACATAAAGTTGATGTTTTCAAAATTGCATGTGTTCCTAGGATGGAGTAGAGATCATGTCAAGGAAGGATTATGATCATGAAGACTTGTATTTTTTTTCATTTACATAGGTAATTATGATTGGTGCTCTGTGATTTGGGAAATATTTTTGTGGTCACCATTCAACATTTTATGCCATCGGTCGGGGAGGGAGTGACATCGACTAGAGGTTCTAGAGACTCTAATGAGGGAGATGGTATATGCTAAATTCTCCAAGTGTGAGTTTTGGTTGCGTGAGGTGCAGTTTTCGGGGGATCTTGTCAATCAACAGGGTATATTGGATATCCCTAGAGATAATAAGAAAGGATCATTAGATATTCTGTAATTCTATAAAGATAGTAAATTAAGACTTATAAATATATCCTAAAAAGATAATAAGATAGGATCGTTAGATATCGTAAAAGATAGTAAGTTAGGGTTGGTAACATACATTAGGAAAAGTTTCTCTAAAAGAAAAATGAATTTTGAATTAATACAACCAAATAAAATCCGAAAACTATTAAAACATGTGCACTCACCAACATAAAGTTGATGTTTTCAAAATTGCATGTGTTCCTAGGATGGAGTAGAGATCATGTCAAGGAAGGATTATGATCATGAAGACTTGTATTTTTTTTTCATTTACATAGGTAATTATGATTGGTGCTCTGTGATTTGGGAAATATTTTTGTGGTCACCATTCAACATTTTATGCCATCGGTCGGGGAGGGTGTGATATCGACTAGAGGTTCTAGAGACTCTAAGGAGGGAGATGGTATATGCTAAATTCTCCAAGTGTGAGTTTTGGTTGCGTGAGGTGCAGTTTTCGGGGGATCTTGTCAATCAACAGGGTATATTGGATATCCCTAGAGATAATAAGAAAGGATCATTAGATATTCTGTAATTATATAAAGATAGTAAATTAAGACTAATAAATATATCCTAAAAAGATAATAAGATAGGATCGTTAGATATCGTAAAAGATAGTAAGTTAGGGTTGGTAAAATACATTAGGAAAAGTTTCTCTAAAAGAAAAATGAATTTTGAGTTAATACAACCAAATAAAATCCGAAAACTATTAAAACATGTGCACTCACCAACATAAAGTTGATGTTTTCAAAATTGCATGTGTTCCTAGGATGGAGTAGAGATAATGTCAAGGAAGGATTATGATCATGAAGACTTGTATTTTTTTTCATTTACATAGGTAATTATGATTGGTGCTCTGTGATTTGGGAAATATTTTTGTGGTCACCATTCAACATTTTATGCCATCGGTCGGGGAGGGAGTGACATCGACTAGAGGTTCTAGAGACTCTAATGAGGGAGATGGTATATGCTAAATTCTCCAAGTGTGAGTTTTGGTTGCGTGAGGTGCAGTTTTCGGGGGATCTTGTCAATCAACAGGGTATATTGGATATCCCTAGAGATAATAAGAAAGGATCATTAGATATTCTGTAATTCTATAAAGATAGTAAATTAAGACTAATAAATATATCCTAAAAGGATAATAAGATAGGATCGTCAGATATCGTAAAAGATAGTAAGTTAGGGTTGGTAAAATACATTAGGAAAAGTTTCTCTAAAAGAAAAATGAATTTTGAATTAATACAACCAAATAAAATCCGAAAACTATTAAAACATGTGCACTCACCAACATAAAGTTGATGTTTTCAAAATTGCATGTGTTCCTAGGATGGAGTAGAGATCATGTCAAGGAAGGATTATGATCATGAAGACTTGTATTTTTTTTTCATTTACATAGGTAATTATGATTGGTGCTCTGTGATTTAGGAAATATTTTTGTGGTCACCATTCAACATTTTATGCCATCGGTCGGGGAGGCTGTGACATCGACTAGAGGTTCTAGAGACTCTAAGGAGGGAGATGGTATATGCTAAATTCTCCAAGTGTGAGTTTTCGTTGCGTGAGGTGCAGTTTTCGGGGGATCTTGTCAATCAACAGGGTATATTGGATATCCCTAGAGATAATAAGAAAGGATCATTAGATATTCTGTAATTATATAAAGATAGTAAATTAAGACTAATAAATATATCCTAAAAAGATAATAAGATAGGATCGTTAGATATCGTAAAAGATAGTAAGTTAGGGTTGGTAAAATACATTAGGAAAAGTTTCTCTAAAAGAAAAATGAATTTTGAGTTAATACAACCAAATAAAATCCGAAAACTATTAAAACATGTGCACTCACCAACATAAAGTTGATGTTTTCAAAATTGCATGTGTTCCTAGGATGGAGTAGAGATAATGTCAAGGAAGGATTATGATCATGAAGACTTGTATTTTTTTTCATTTACATAGGTAATTATGATTGGTGCTCTGTGATTTGGGAAATATTTTTGTGGTCACCATTCAACATTTTATGCCATCGGTCGGGGAGGGAGTGACATCGACTAGAGGTTCTAGAGACTCTAATGAGGGAGATGGTATATGCTAAATTCTCCAAGTGTGAGTTTTGGTTGCGTGAGGTGCAGTTTTCGGGGGATCTTGTCAATCAACAGGGTATATTGGATATCCCTAGAGATAATAAGAAAGGATCATTAGATATTCTGTAATTCTATAAAGATAGTAAATTAAGACTAATAAATATATCCTAAAAGGATAATAAGATAGGATCGTCAGATATCGTAAAAGATAGTAAGTTAGGGTTGGTAAAATACATTAGGAAAAGTTTCTCTAAAAGAAAAATGAATTTTGAATTAATACAACCAAATAAAATCCGAAAACTATTAAAACATGTGCACTCACCAACATAAAGTTGATGTTTTCAAAATTGCATGTGTTCCTAGGATGGAGTAGAGATCATGTCAAGGAAGGATTATGATCATGAAGACTTGTATTTTTTTTTCATTTACATAGGTAATTATGATTGGTGCTCTGTGATTTAGGAAATATTTTTGTGGTCACCATTCAACATTTTATGCCATCGGTCGGGGAGGGTGTGACATCGACTAGAGGTTCTAGAGACTCTAAGGAGGGAGATGGTATATGCTAAATTCTCCAAGTGTGAGTTTTGGTTGCGTGAGGTGCAGTTTTCGGGGGATCTTGTCAATCAACAGGGTATATTGGATATCCCTAGAGATAATAAGAAAGGATCATTAGATATTCTGTAATTCTATAAAGATAGTAAATTAAGACTAATAAATATATCCTAAAAAGATAATAAGATAGGATCGTTAGATATCGTAAAAGATAGTAAGTTAGGGTTGGTAAAATACATTAGGAAAAGTTTCTCTAAAAGAAAAATGAATTTTGAGTTAATACAACCAAATAAAATCCGAAAACTATTAAAACATGTGCACTCACCAACATAAAGTTGATGTTTTCAAAATTGCATGTGTTCCTAGGATGGAGTAGAGATAATGTCAAGGAAGGATTATGATCATGAAGACTTGTATTTTTTTTCATTTACATAGGTAATTATGATTGGTGCTCTGTGATTTGGGAAATATTTTTGTGGTCACCATTCAACATTTTATGCCATCGGTCGGGGAGGGAGTGACATCGACTAGAGGTTCTAGAGACTCTAATGAGGGAGATGGTATATGCTAAATTCTCCAAGTGTGAGTTTTGGTTGCGTGAGGTGCAGTTTTCGGGGGATCTTGTCAATCAACAGGGTATATTGGATATCCCTAGAGATAATAAGAAAGGATCATTAGATATTCTGTAATTCTATAAAGATAGTAAATTAAGACTAATAAATATATCCTAAAAAGATAATAAGATAGGATCGTTAGATATCGTAAAAGATAGTAAGTTAGGGTTGGTAACATACATTAGGAAAAGTTTCTCTAAAAGAAAAATGAATTTTGAATTAATACAACCAAATAAAATCCGAAAACTATTAAAACATGTGCACTCACCAACATAAAGTTGATGTTTTCAAAATTGCATGTGTTCCTAGGATGGAGTAGAGATCATGTCAAGGAAGGATTATGATCATGAAGACTTGTATTTTTTTTTCATTTACATAGGTAATTATGATTGGTGCTCTGTGATTTGGGAAATATTTTTGTGGTCACCATTCAACATTTTATGCCATCGGTCGGGGAGGGTGTGACATCGACTAGAGGTTCTAGAGACTCTAAGGAGGGAGATGGTATATGCTAAATTCTCCAAGTGTGAGTTTTGGTTGCGTGAGGTGCAGTTTTCGGGGGATCTTGTCAATCAACAGGGTATATTGGATATCCCTAGAGATAATAAGAAAGGATCATTAGATATTCTGTAATTATATAAAGATAGTAAATTAAGACTAATAAATATATCCTAAAAAGATAATAAGATAGGATCGTTAGATATCGTAAAAGATAGTAAGTTAGGGTTGGTAAAATACATTAGGAAAAGTTTCTCTAAAAGAAAAATGAATTTTGAGTTAATACAACCAAATAAAATCCGAAAACTATTAAAACATGTGCACTCACCAACATAAAGTTGATGTTTTCAAAATTGCATGTGTTCCTAGGATGGAGTAGAGATAATGTCAAGGAAGGATTATGATCATGAAGACTTGTATTTTTTTTCATTTACATAGGTAATTATGATTGGTGCTCTGTGATTTGGGAAATATTTTTGTGGTCACCATTCAACATTTTATGCCATCGGTCGGGGAGGGAGTGACATCGACTAGAGGTTCTAGAGACTCTAATGAGGGAGATGGTATATGCTAAATTCTCCAAGTGTGAGTTTTGGTTGCGTGAGGTGCAGTTTTCGGGGGATCTTGTCAATCAACAGGGTATATTGGATATCCCTAGAGATAATAAGAAAGGATCATTAGATATTCTGTAATTCTATAAAGATAGTAAATTAAGACTAATAAATATATCCTAAAAAGATAATAAGATAGGATCGTTAGATATCGTAAAAGATAGTAAGTTAGGGTTGGTAACATACATTAGGAAAAGTTTCTCTAAAAGAAAAATGAATTTTGAATTAATACAACCAAATAAAATCCGAAAACTATTAAAACATGTGCACTCACCAACATAAAGTTGATGTTTTCAAAATTGCATGTGTTCCTAGGATGGAGTAGAGATCATGTCAAGGAAGGATTATGATCATGAAGACTTGTATTTTTTTTTCATTTACATAGGTAATTATGATTGGTGCTCTGTGATTTAGGAAATATTTTTGTGGTCACCATTCAACATTTTATGCCATCGGTCGGGGAGGCTGTGACATCGACTAGAGGTTCTAGAGACTCTAAGGAGGGAGATGGTATATGCTAAATTCTCCAAGTGTGAGTTTTGGTTGCGTGAGGTGCAGTTTTCGGGGGATCTTGTCAATCAACAGGGTATATTGGATATCCCTAGAGATAATAAGAAAGGATCATTAGATATTCTGTAATTCTATAAAGATAGTAAATTAAGACTAATAAATATATCCTAAAAGGATAATAAGATAGGATCGTCAGATATCGTAAAAGATAGTAAGTTAGGGTTGGTAAAATACATTAGGAAAAGTTTCTCTAAAAGAAAAATGAATTTTGAATTAATACAACCAAATAAAATCCGAAAACTATGAAAACATGTGCACTCACCAACATAAAGTTGATGTTTTCAAAATTGCATGTGTTCCTAGGATGGAGTAGAGATCATGTCAAGGAAGGATTATGATCATGAAGACTTGTATTTTTTTTTCATTTACATAGGTAATTATGATTGGTGCTCTGTGATTTGGGAAATATTTTTGTGGTCACCATTCAACATTTTATGCCATCGGTCGGGGAGGGTGTGACATCGACTAGAGGTTCTAGAGACTCTAAGGAGGGAGATGGTATATGCTAAATTCTCCAAGTGTGAGTTTTGGTTGCGTGAGGTGCAGTTTTCGGGGGATCTTGTCAATCAACAGGGTATATTGGATATCCCTAGAGATAATAAGAAAGGATCATTAGATATTCTGTAATTCTATAAAGATAGTAAATTAAGACTAATAAATATATCCTAAAAAGATAATAAGATAGGATCGTTAGATATCGTAAAAGATAGTAAGTTAGGGTTGGTAAAATACATTAGGAAAAGTTTCTCTAAAAGAAAAATGAATTTTGAGTTAATACAACCAAATAAAATCCGAAAACTATGAAAACATGTGCACTCACCAACATAAAGTTGATGTTTTCAAAATTGCATGTGTTCCTAGGATGGAGTAGAGATAATGTCAAGGAAGGATTATGATCATGAAGACTTGTATTTTTTTTCATTTACATAGGTAATTATGATTGGTGCTCTGTGATTTGGGAAATATTTTTGTGGTCACCATTCAACATTTTATGCCATCGGTCGGGGAGGGAGTGACATCGACTAGAGGTTCTAGAGACTCTAATGAGGGAGATGGTATATGCTAAATTCTCCAAGTGTGAGTTTTGGTTGCGTGAGGTGCAGTTTTCGGGGGATCTTGTCAATCAACAGGGTATATTGGATATCCCTAGAGATAATAAGAAAGGATCATTAGATATTCTGTAATTCTATAAAGATTGTAAATTAAGACTAATAAATATATCCTAAAAAGATAATAAGATAGGATCGTTAGATATCGTAAAAGATAGTAAGTTAGGGTTGGTAACATACATTAGGAAAAGTTTCTCTAAAAGAAAAATGAATTTTGAATTAATACAACCAAATAAAATCCGAAAACTATTAAAATATGTGCACTCACCAACATAAAGTTGATGTTTTCAAAATTGCATGTGTTCCTAGGATGGAGTAGAGATCATGTCAAGGAAGGATTATGATCATGAAGACTTGTATTTTTTTTTCATTTACATAGGTAATTATGATTGGTGCTCTATGATTTGGGAAATATTTTTGTGGTCACCATTCAACATTTTATGCCATCGGTCGAGGAGGGTGTGACATCGACTAGAGGTTCTAGAGACTCTAAGGAGGGAGATGGTATATGCTAAATTCTCCAAGTGTGAGTTTTGGTTGCGTGAGGTGCAGTTTTCGGGGGATCTTGTCAATCAACAGGGTATATTGGATATCCCTAGAGATAATAAGAAAGGATCATTAGATATTCTGTAATTATATAAAGATAGTAAATTAAGACTAATAAATATATCCTAAAAAGATAATAAGATAGGATCGTTAGATATCGTAAAAGATAGTAAGTTAGGGTTGGTAAAATACATTAGGAAAAGTTTCTCTAAAAGAAAAATGAATTTTGAGTTAATACAACCAAATAAAATCCGAAAACTATTAAAACATGTGCACTCACCAACATAAAGTTGATGTTTTCAAAATTGCATGTGTTCCTAGGATGGAGTAGAGATAATGTCAAGGAAGGATTATGATCATGAAGACTTGTATTTTTTTTCATTTACATAGGTAATTATGATTGGTGCTCTGTGATTTGGGAAATATTTTTGTGGTTACCATTCAACATTTTATGCCATCGGTCGGGGAGGGTGTGACATCGACTAGAGGTTCTAGAGACTCTAAGGAGGGAGATGGTATATGCTAAATTCTCCAAGTGTGAGTTTTGGTTGCGTGAGGTGCAGTTTTCGGGGGATCTTGTCAATCAACAGGGTATATTGGATATCCCTAGAGATAATAAGAAAGGATCATTACATATTCTGTAATTCTATAAAGATAGTAAATTAAGACTAATAAATATATCCTAAAAGGATAATAAGATAGGATCGTCAGATATCGTAAAAGATAGTAAGTTAGGGTTGGTAAAATACATTAGGAAAAGTTTCTCTAAAAGAAAAATGAATTTTGAATTAATACAACCAAATAAAATCCGAAAACTATTAAAACATGTGCACTCACCAACATAAAGTTGATGTTTTCAAAATTGCATGTGTTCCTAGGATGGAGTAGAGATCATGTCAAGGAAGGATTATGATCATGAAGACTTGTATTTTTTTTTCATTTACATAGGTAATTATGATTGGTGCTCTGTGATTTAGGAAATATTTTTGTGGTCACCATTCAACATTTTATGCCATCGGTCGGGGAGGCTGTGACATCGACTAGAGGTTCTAGAGACTCTAAGGAGGGAGATGGTATATGCTAAATTCTCCAAGTGTGAGTTTTGGTTGCGTGAGGTGCAGTTTTCGGGGGATCTTGTCAATCAACAGGGTATATTGGATATCCCTAGAGATAATAAGAAAGGATCATTAGATATTCTGTAATTCTATAAAGATAGTAAATTAAGACTAATAAATATATCCTAAAAGGATAATAAGATAGGATCGTCAGATATCGTAAAAGATAGTAAGTTAGGGTTGGTAAAATACATTAGGAAAAGTTTCTCTAAAAGAAAAATGAATTTTGAATTAATACAACCAAATAAAATCCGAAAACTATGAAAACATGTGCACTCACCAACATAAAGTTGATGTTTTCAAAATTGCATGTGTTCCTAGGATGGAGTAGAGATCATGTCAAGGAAGGATTATGATCATGAAGACTTGTATTTTTTTTTCATTTACATAGGTAATTATGATTGGTGCTCTGTGATTTGGGAAATATTTTTGTGGTCACCATTCAACATTTTATGCCATCGGTCGGGGAGGGTGTGACATCGACTAGAGGTTCTAGAGACTCTAAGGAGGGAGATGGTATATGCTAAATTCTCCAAGTGTGAGTTTTGGTTGCGTGAGGTGCAGTTTTCGGGGGATCTTGTCAATCAACAGGGTATATTGGATATCCCTAGAGATAATAAGAAAGGATCATTAGATATTCTGTAATTCTATAAAGATAGTAAATTAAGACTAATAAATATATCCTAAAAAGATAATAAGATAGGATCGTTAGATATCGTAAAAGATAGTAAGTTAGGGTTGGTAACATACATTAGGAAAAGTTTCTCTAAAAGAAAAATGAATTTTGAATTAATACAACCAAATAAAATCCGAAAACTATTAAAACATGTGCACTCACCAACATAAAGTTGATGTTTTCAAAATTGCATGTGTTCCTAGGATGGAGTAGAGATCATGTCAAGGAAGGATTATGATCATGAAGACTTGTATTTTTTTTTCATTTACATAGGTAATTATGATTGGTGCTCTGTGATTTAGGAAATATTTTTGTGGTCACCATTCAACATTTTATGCCATCGGTCGGGGAGGGAGTGACATCGACTAGAGGTTCTAGAGAGTCTAATGAGGGAGATGGTATATGCTAAATTCTCCAAGTGTGAGTTTTGGTTGCGTGAGGTGCAGTTTTCGGGGGATCTTGTCAATCAACAGGGTATATTGGATATCCCTAGAGATAATAAGAAAGGATCATTAGATATTCTGTAATTCTATAAAGATAGTAAATTAAGACTAATAAATATATCCTAAAAAGATAATAAGATAGGATCGTTAGATATCGTAAAAGATAGTAAGTTAGGGTTGGTAACATACATTAGGAAAAGTTTCTCTAAAAGAAAAATGAATTTTGAATTAATACAACCAAATAAAATCCGAAAACTATTAAAACATGTGCACTCACCAACATAAAGTTGATGTTTTCAAAATTGCATGTGTTCCTAGGATGGAGTAGAGATCATGTCAAGGAAGGATTATGATCATGAAGACTTGTATTTTTTTTTCATTTACATAGGTAATTATGATTGGTGCTCTGTGATTTGGGAAATATTTTTGTGGTCACCATTCAATATTTTATGCCATCGGTCGGGGAGGGTGTGACATCGACTAGAGGTTTTAGAGACTCTAAGGAGGGAGATGGTATATGCTAAATTCTCCAAGTGTGAGTTTTGGTTGCGTGAGGTGCAGTTTTCGGGGGATCTTGTCAATCAACAGGGTATATTGGATATCCCTAGAGATATTAAGAAAGGATCATTAGATATTCTGTAATTATATAAAGATAGTAAATTAAGACTAATAAATATATCCTAAAAAGATAATAAGATAGGATCGTTAGATATCGTAAAAGATAGTAAGTTAGGGTTGGTAAAATACATTAGGAAAAGTTTCTCTAAAAGAAAAATGAATTTTGAGTTAATACAACCAAATAAAATCCGAAAACTATTAAAACATGTGCACTCACCAACATAAAGTTGATGTTTTCAAAATTGCATGTGTTCCTAGGATGGAGTAGAGATAATGTCATGGAAGGATTATGATCATGAAGACTTGTATTTTTTTTCATTTACATAGGTAATTATGATTGGTGCTCTGTGATTTGGGAAATATTTTTGTGGTCACCATTCAACATTTTATGCCATCGGTCGGGGAGGGTGTGACATCGACTAGAGGTTCTAGAGACTCTAAGGAGGGAGATGGTATATGCTAAATTCTCCAAGTGTGAGTTTTGGTTGCGTGAGGTGCAGTTTTCGGGGGATCTTGTCAATCAACAGGGTATATTGGATATCCCTAGAGATAATAAGAAAGGATCATTACATATTCTGTAATTCTATAAAGATAGTAAATTAAGACTAATAAATATATCCTAAAAGGATAATAAGATAGGATCGTCAGATATCGTAAAAGATAGTAAGTTAGGGTTGGTAAAATACATTAGGAAAAGTTTCTCTAAAAGAAAAATGAATTTTGAATTAATACAACCAAATAAAATCCGAAAACTATTAAAACATGTGCACTCACCAACATAAAGTTGATGTTTTCAAAATTGCATGTGTTCCTAGGATGGAGTAGAGGTCATGTCAAGGAAGGATTATGATCATGAAGACTTGTATTTTTTTTCATTTACATAGGTAATTATGATTGGTGCTCTGTGATTTGGGAAATATTTTTGTGGTCACCATTCAACATTTTATGCCATCGGTCGGGGAGGGTGTGACATCGACTAGAGGTTCTAGAGACTCTAAGGAGGGAGATGGTATATGCTAAATTCTCCAAGTGTGAGTTTTGGTTGCGTGAGGTGCAGTTTTCGGGGGATCTTGTCAATCAACAGGGTATATTGGATATCCCTAGAGATAATAAGAAAGGATCATTAGATATTCTGTAATTCTATAAAGATAGTAAATTAAGACTAATAAATATATCCTAAAAGGATAATAAGATAGGATCGTCAGATATCGTAAAAGATAGTAAGTTAGGGTTGGTAAAATACCTTAGGATAAGTTTCTCTAAAAGAAAAATGAATTTTGAATTAATACAACCAAATAAAATCCGAAAACTATTAAAACATGTGCACTCACCAACATAAAGTTGATGTTTTCAAAATTGCATGTGTTCCTAGGATGGAGTAGAGATCATGTCAAGGAAGGATTATGATCATGAAGACTTGTATTTTTTTTCATTTACATAGGTAATTATGATTGGTGCTCTGTGATTTGGGAAATATTTTTGTGGTCACCATTCAACATTTTATGCCATCGGTCGGGGAGGGTGTGACATCGACTAGAGGTTCTAGAGACTCTAAGGAGGGAGATGGTATATGCTAAATTCTCCAAGTGTGAGTTTTGGTTGCGTGAGGTGCAGTTTTCGGGGGATCTTGTCAATCAACAGGGTATATTGGATATCCCTAGAGATAATAAGAAAGGATCATTAGATATTCTGTAATTCTATAAAGATAGTAAATTAAGACTAATAAATATATCCTAAAAAGATAATAAGATAGGATCGTTAGATATCGTAAAAGATAGTAAGTTAGGGTTGGTAAAATACATTAGGAAAAGTTTCTCTAAAAGAAAACTGAATTTTGAATTAATACAACCAAATAAAATCCGAAAACTATTAAAACATGTGCACTCACCAACATAAAGTTGATGTTTTCAAAATTGCATGTGTTCCTAGGATGGAGTAGAGATCATGTCAAGGAAGGATTATGATCATGAAGACTTGTATTTTTTTTCATTTACATAGGTAATTATGATTGGTGCTCTGTGATTTGGGAAATATTTTTGTGGTCACCATTCAACATTTTATGCCATCGGTCGGGGAGGGTGTGACATCGACTAGAGGTTCTAGAGACTCTAAGGAGGGAGATGGTATATGCTAAATTCTCCAAGTGTGAGTTTTGGTTGCGTGAGGTGCAGTTTTCGGGGGATCTTGTCAATCAACAGGGTATATTGGATATCCCTAGAGATAATAAGAAAGGATCATTAGATATTCTGTAATTCTATAGAGATAGTAAATTAAGACTAATAAATATATCCTAAAAGGATAATAAGATAGGATCGTCAGATATCGTAAAAGATAGTAAGTTAGGGTTGGTAAAATACATTAGGAAAAGTTTCTCTAAAAGAAAAATGAATTTTGAATTAATACAACCAAATAAAATCCGAAAACTATTAAAACATGTGAACTCACCAACATAAAGTTGATGTTTTCAAAATTGCATGTGTTCCTAGGATGGAGTAGAGATCATGTCAAGGAAGGATTATGATCATGAAGACTTGTATTTTTTTTCATTTACATAGGTAATTATGATTGGTGCTCTGTGATTTGGGAAATATTTTTGTGGTCACCATTCAACATTTTATGCCATCGGTCGGGGAGGGTGTGACATCGACTAGAGGTTCTAGAGACTCTAAGGAGGGAGATGGTATATGCTAAATTCTCCAAGTGTGAGTTTTGGTTGCGTGAGGTGCAGTTTTCGGGGGATCTTGTCAATCAACAGGGTATATTGGATATCCCTAGAGATAATAAGAAAGGATCATTAGATATTCTGTAATTCTATAAAGATAGTAAATTAAGACTAATAAATATATCCTAAAAAGATAATAAGATAGGATCGTTAGATATCGTAAAAGATAGTAAGTTGGGGTTGGTAAAATACATTAGGAAAAGTTTCTCTAAAAGAAAAATGAATTTTGAGTTAATACAACCAAATAAAATCCGAAAACTATGAAAACATGTGCACTCACCAACATAAAGTTGATGTTTTCAAAATTGCATGTGTTCCTAGGATGGAGTAGAGATAATGTCAAGGAAGGATTATGATCATGAAGACTTGTATTTTTTTTTCATTTACATAGGTAATTATGATTGGTGCTCTGTGATTTGGGAAATATTTTTGTGGTCACCATTCAACATTTTATGCCATCGGTCGGGGAGGGTGTGACATCGACTAGAGGTTCTAGAGACTCTAATGAGGGAGATGGTATATGCTAAATTCTCCAAGTGTGAGTTTTGGTTGCGTGAGGTGGAGTTTTCGGGGGATCTTGTCAATCAACAGGGTATATTGGCTATCCTTAGAGATAATAAGAAAGGATCATTAGATATTCTGTAATTCTATAAAGATAGTAAATTAAGACTAATAAATATATCCTAAAAAGATAATAAGATAGGATCGTTAGATATCGTAAAAGATAGTAAGTTAGGGTTGGTAAAATACATTAGGAAAAGTTTCTCTAAAAGAAAAATGAGTTTTGAATTAATACAACCAAATAAAATCCGAAAACTATTAAAACATGTGCACTCACCAACATAAAGTTGATGTTTTCAAAATTGCATGTGTTCCTAGGATGGAGTAGAGATCATGTCAAGGAAGGATTATGATCATGAAGACTTGTATTTTTTTTCATTTACATAGGTAATTATGATTGGTGCTCTGTGATTTGGGAAATATTTTTGTGGTCACCATTCAACATTTTGTGCCATCGGTCGGGGAGGGTGTGACATCGACTAGAGGTTCTAGAGACTCTAAGGAGGGAGATGGTATATGCTAAATTCTCCAAGTGTGAGTTTTGGTTGCGTGAGGTGCAGTTTTCGGGGGATCTTGTCAATCAACAGGGTATATTGGATATCCCTAGAGATAATAAAAAAGGATCATTAGATATTCTGTAATTCTATAAAGATAGTAAATTAAGACTAATAAATATATCCTAAAAAGATAATAAGATAGGATCGTTAGATATCGTAAAAGATAGTAAGTTAGGGTTGGTAAAATACATTAGGAAAAGTTTCTCTAAAAGAAAAATGAATTTTGAATTAATACAACCAAATAAAATCCGAAAACTATTAAAACATGTGCACTCACCAACATAAAGTTGATGTTTTCAAAATTGCATGTGTTCCTAGGATGGAGTAGAGATCATGTCAAGGAAGGATTATGATCATGAAGACTTGTATTTTTTTTCATTTACATAGGTAATTATGATTGGTGCTCTGTGATTTGGGAAATATTTTTGTGGTCACCATTCAACATTTTGTGCCATCGGTCGGGGAGGGTGTGACATCGACTAGAGGTTCTAGAGACTCTAAGGAGGGAGATGGTATATGCTAAATTCTCCAAGTGTGAGTTTTGGTTGCGTGAGGTGCAGTTTTTGGGGGATCTTGTCAATCAACAGGGTATATTGGATATCCCTAGAGATAATAAGAAAGGATCATTAGATATTCTGTAATTCTATAAAGATAGTAAATTAAGACTAATAAATATATCCTAAAAAGATAATAAGATAGGATCGTTAGATATCGTAAAAGATAGTAAGTTAGGGTTGGTAAAATACATTAGGAAAAGTTTCTCTAAAAGAAAAATGAATTTTGAATTAATACAACCAAATAAAATCCGAAAACTATTAAAACATGTGCACTCACCAACATAAAGTTGATGTTTTCAAAATTGCATGTGTTCCTAGGATGGAGTAGAGATCATGTCAAGGAAGGATTATGATCATGAAGACTTGTATTTTTTTTCATTTACATAGGTAATTATGATTGGTGCTCTGTGATTTGGGAAATATTTTTGTGGTCACCATTCAACATTTTATGCCATCGGTCGGGGAGGGTGTGACATCGACTAGAGGTTCTAGAGACTCCAATGAGGGAGATGGTATATGCTAAATTCTCCAAGTGTGAGTTTTGATTGCGTGAGGTGCAGTTTTCGGGGGATCTTGTCAATCAAAAGGGTATATTGGCTATCCTTAGAGATAATAAGAAAGGATCATTAGATATTCTGTAATTCTATAAAGATAGTAAATTAAGACTAATAAATATATCCTAAAAAGATAATAAGATAGGATCGTTAGATATCGTAAAAGATAGTAAGTTAGGGTTGGTAAAATACATTAGGAAAAGTTTCTCTAAAAGAAAAATGAGTTTTGAATTAATTCAACCAAATAAAATCCGAAAACTATTAAAACATGTGCACTCACCAACATAAAGTTGATGTTTTCAAAATTGCATGTGTTCCTAGGATGGAGTAGAGATCATGTCAAGGAAGGATTATGATCATGAAGACTTGTATTTTTTTTCATTTACATAGGTAATTATGATTGGTGCTCTGTGATTTGGGAAATATTTTTGTGGTCACCATTCAACATTTTGTGCCATCGGTCGGGGAGGGTGTGACATCGACTAGAGGTTCTAGAGACTCTAAGGAGGGAGATGGTATATGCTAAATTCTCCAAGTGTGAGTTTTGGTTGCGTGAGGTGAAGTTTTCGGGGGATCTTGTCAATCAACAGGGTATATTGGATATCCCTAGAGATAATAAGAAAGGATCATTAGATATTCTGTAATTCTATAAAGATAGTAAATTAAGACTAATAAATATATCCTAAAAAGATAATAAGATAGGATCGTTAGATATCGTAAAAGATAGTAAGTTAGGGTTGGTAAAATACATTAGGAAAAGTTTCTCTAAAAGAAAAATGAATTTTGAATTAATACAACCAAATAAAATCCGAAAACTATTAAAACATGTGCACTCACCAACATAAAGTTGATGTTTTCAAAATTGCATGTGTTCCTAGGATGGAGTAGAGATCATGTCAAGGAAGGATTATGATCATGAAGACTTGTATTTTTTTTCATTTACATAGGTAATTATGATTGCTGCTCTGTGATTTGGGAAATATTTTTGTGGTCACCATTCAACATTTTATGCCATCGGTCGGGGAGGGTGTGACATCGACTAGAGGTTCTAGAGACTCTAATGAGGGAGATGGTATATGCTAAATTCTCCAAGTGTGAGTTTTGGTTGCGTGAGGTGCAGTTTTTGGGGGATCTTGTCAATCAACAGGGTATATTGGCTATCCTTAGAGATAATAAGAAAGGATCATTAGATATTCTGTAATTCTATATAGATAGTAAATTAAGACTAATAAATATATCCTAAAAAGATAATAAGATAGGATCGTTAGATATCATAAAAGATAGTAAGTTAGGGTTGGTAAAATACATTAGGAAAAGTTTCTCTAAAAGAAAAATGAGTTTTCAATTAATACAACCAAATAAAATCCGAAAACTATTAAAACATGTGCACTCACCAACATAAAGTTGATGTTTTCAAAATTGCATGTGTTCCTAGGATGGAGTAGAGATCATGTCAAGGAAGGATTATGATCATGAAGACTTGTATTTTTTTTCATTTACATAGGTAATTATGATTGGTGCTCTGTGATTTGGGAAATATTTTTGTGGTCACCATTCAACATTTTGTGCCATCGGTCGGGGAGGGTGTGACATCGACTAGAGGTTCTGGAGACTCTAAGGAGGGAGATGGTATATGCTAAATTCTCCAAGTGTGAGTTTTGGTTGCGTGAGGTGCAGTTTTCGGGGCATCTTGTCAATCAACAGGGTATATTGGATATCCCTAGAGATAATAAGAAAGGATCATTAGATATTCTGTAATTCTATAAAGATAGTAAATTAAGACTAATAAATATATCCTAAAAAGATAATAAGATAGGATCGTTAGATATCGTAAAAGATAGTAAGTTAGGGTTGGTAAAATACATTAGGAAAAGTTTCTCTAAAAGAAAAATGAATTTTGAATTAATACAACCAAATAAAATCCGAAAACTATTAAAACATGTGCACTAACCAACATAAAGTTGATGTTTTCAAAATTGCATGTGTTCCTAGGATGGAGTAGAGATCATGTCAAGGAAGGATTATGATCATGAAGACTAGTATTTTTTTTCATTTACATAGGTAATTATGATTGGTGCTCTGTGATTTGGGAAATATTTTTGTGGTCACCATTCAACATTTTGTGCCATCGGTCGGGGAGGGTGTGACATCGACTAGAGGTTCTACAGACTCTAAGGAGGGAGATGGTATATGCTAAATTCTCCAAGTGTGAGTTTTGGTTGCGTGAGGTGCAGTTTTAGGGGGATCTTGTCAATCAACAGGGTATATTGGATATCCCTAGAGATAATAAGAAAGGATCATTAGATATTCTGTAATCCTATAAAGATAGTAAATTAAGAGTAATAAATATATCCTAAAAAGATAATAAGATAGGATCGTTAGATATCGTAAAAGATAGTAAGTTAGGGTTGGTAAAATACATTAGGAAAAGTTTCTCTAAAAGAAAAATGAATTTTGAATTAATACAACCAAATAAAATCCGAAAACTATTAAAACATGTGCACTCACCAACATAAAGTTGATGTTTTCAAAATTGCATGTGTTCCTAGGATGGAGTAGAGATCATGTCAAGGAAGGATTATGATCATGAAGACTTGTATTTTTTTTCATTTACATAGGTAATTATGATTGGTGCTTTGTGATTTGGGAAATATTTTTGTGGTCACCATTCAACATTTTATGCCATCGGTCGGGGTGGGTGTGACATCGACTAGAGGTTCTAGAGACTCTAATGAGGGAGATGGTATATGCTAAATTCTCCAAGTGTGAGTTTTGGTTGCGTGAGGTGCAGTTTTCGGGGGATCTTGTCAATCAACAGGGTACATTGGATATCCCTAGAGATAATAAGAAAGGATCATTAGATATTCTGTAATTATATAAAGATAGTAAATTAAGACTAATAAATATATCCTAAAAAGATAATAAGATAGGATCGTTAGATATCGTAAAAGATAGTAAGTTAGGGTTGGTAAAATACATTAGGAAAAGTTTCTCTAAAAGAAAAATGAATTTTGAATTAATACAACCAAATAAAATCCGAAAACTATTAAAACCTGTGCACTCACCAACATAAAGTTGATGTTTTCAAAATTGCATGTGTTCCTAGGATGGAGTAGAGATCATGTCAAGGAAGGATTATGATCATGAAGACTTGTATTTTTTTTCATTTACATAGGTAATTATGATTGGTGCTCTGTGATTTAGGAAATATTTTTGTGATCACCATTCAACATTTTATGCCATCGGTCGGGGAGGGTGTGACATCGACTAGAGGTTCTAGAGACTCTAAGGAGGGAGATAGTATATGCTAAATTCTCCAAGTGTGAGTTTTGGTTGCGTGAGGTGCAGTTTTCGGGGGATCTTGTCAATCAACAGGGTACATTGGATATCCCTAGAGATAATAAGAAAGGATCATTAGATATTCTGTAATTATATAAAGATAGTAAATTAAGACTAATAAATATATCCTAAAAGGATAATAAGATTGGATCGTTAGATATCGTAAAAGATAGTAAGTTAGGGTTGGTAAAATACATTAGGAAAAGTTTCTCTAAAAGAAAAATGAATTTTGAATTAATACAACCAAATAAAATCCGAAAACTATTAAAACATGTGCACTCACCAACATAAAGTTGATGTTTTCAAAATTGCATGTGTTCCTAGGATGGAGTAGAGATCATGTCAAGGAAGGATTATGATCATGAAGACTTGTATTTTTTTTCATTTACATAGGTAATTATGATTGGTGTTCTGTGATTTGGGAAATATTTTTGTGGTCACCATTCAACATTTTATGCCATCGGTCGGGGAGGGTGTGACATCGACTAGAGGTTCTAGAGACTCTAAGGAGGGAGATGGTATATGCTAAATTCTCCAAGTGTGAGTTTTGGTTGCGTGAGGTGAAGTTTTCGGGGGATCTTGTCAATCAACAGGGTATATTGGATATCCCTAGAGATAATAAGAAAGGATCATTAGATATTCTGTAATTCTATAAAGATAGTAAATTAAGACTAATAAATATATCCTAAAAAGATAATAAGATAGGATCGTTAGATATCGTAAAAGATAGTAAGTTAGGGTTGGTAAAATACATTAGGAAAAGTTTCTCTAAAAGAAAAATGAATTTTGAATTAATACAACCAAATAAAATCCGAAAACTATTAAAACATGTGCACTCACCAACATAAAGTTGATGTTTTCAAAATTGCATGTGTTCCTAGGATGGAGTAGAGATCATGTCAAGGAAGGATTATGATCATGAAGACTTGTATTTTTTTTCATTTACATAGGTAATTATGATTGGTGCTCTGTGATTTGGGAAATATTTTTGTGGTCACCATTCAACATTTTATGCCATCGGTCGGGGAGGGTGTGACATCGACTAAAGGTTCTAGAGACTCTAAGGAGGGAGATAGTATATGCTAAATTCTCCAAGTGTGAGTTTTGGTTGCGGGAGGTGCAGTTTTCGGGGGATCTTGTCAATCAACAGGGTATATTGGATATCCCTAGAGATAATAAGAAAGGATCATTAGATATTCTGTAATTCTATAAAGATAGTAAATTAAGACTAATAAATATATCCTAAAAAGATAATAAGATTGGATCGTTAGATATCGTAAAAGATAGTAAGTTAGGGTTGGTAAAATACATTAGGAAAAGTTTCTCTAAAAGAAAAATGAATTTTGAATTAATACAACCAAATAAAATCCGAAAACTATTAAAACATGTGCACTCACCAACATAAAGTTGATGTTTTCAAAATTGCATGTGTTCCTAGGATGGAGTAGAGATCATGTCAAGGAAGGATTATGATCATGAAGACTTGTATTTTTTTTCATTTACATAGGTAATTATGATTGGTGCTCTGTGATTTGGGAAATATTTTTGTGGTCACCATTCAACATTTTATGCCATCGGTCGGGGAGGGTGTGACATCGACTAGAGGTTCTAGAGACTCTAATGAGGGAGATGGTAAATGCTAAATTCTCCAAGTGTGAGTTTTGGTTGCGTGAGGTGCAGTTTTCGGGGGATCTTGTCAATCAACAGGGTACATTGGATATCCCTAGAGATAATAAGAAAGGATCATTAGATATTCTGTAATTCTATAAAGATAGTAAATTAAGACTAATAAATATATCCTAAAAAGATAATAAGATAGGATCGTTAGATATCGTAAAAGATAGTAAGTTAGGTTGGTAAAATACATTAGGAAAAGTTTCTCTAAAAGAAAAATGAATTTTGAATTAATACAACCAAATAAAATCCGAAAACTATTAAAACATGTGCACTCACCAACATAAAGTTGATGTTTTCAAAATTGCATGTGTTCCTAGGATGGAGTAGAGATCATGTCAAGGAAGGATTATGATCATGAAGACTTGTATTTTTTTTCATTTACATAGGTAATTATGATTGGTGCTCTGTGATTTGGGAAATATTTTTGTGGTCACCATTCAACATTTTATGCCATCGGTCGGGGAGGGTGTGACATCGACTAGAGGTTCTAGAGACTCTAAGGAGGGAGATGGTATATGCTAAATTCTCCAAGTGTGAGTTTTGGTTGCGTGAGGTGCAGTTTTCGGGGGATCTTGTCAATCAACAGGGTATATTGGATATCCCTAGAGATAATAAGAAAGGATCATTAGATATTCTGTAATCCTATAAAGATAGTAAATTAAGACTAATAAATATATCCTAAAAAGATAATAAGATAGGATCGTTATATATCGTAAATGATAGTAAGTTAGGGTTGGTAAAATACATTAGGAAAAGTTTCTCTAAAAGAAAAATGAATTTTGAATTAATACAACCAAATAAAATCCGAAAACTATTAAAACCTGTGCACTCACCAACATAAAGTTGATGTTTTCAAAATTGCATGTGTTCCTAGGATGGAGTAGAGATCATGTCAAGGAAGGATTATGATCATGAAGACTTGTATTTTTTTTCATTTACATAGGTAATTATGATTGGTGCTCTGTGATTTAGGAAATATTTTTGTGGTCACCATTCAACATTTTATGTCATCGGTCGGGGAGGGTGTGACATCGACTAGAGGTTCTAGAGACTCTAAGGAGGGAGATAGTATATGCTAAATTCTCCAAGTGTGAGTTTTGGTTGCGGGAGGTGCAGTTTTCGGGGGATCTTGTCAATCAACAGGGTATATTGGATATCCCTAGAGATAATAAGAAAGGATCATTAGATATTCTGTAATTCTATAAAGATAGTAAATTAATACTAATAAATATATCCAAAAAAGATAATAAGATTGGATCGTTAGATATCTTAAAAGATAGTAAGTTAGGGTTGGTAAAATACATTAGGAAAAGTTTCTCTAAAAGAAAATTGAATTTTGAATTAATACAACCAAATAAAATCCGAAAACTATTAAAACATGTGCACTCACCAACATAAAGTTGATGTTTTCAAAATTGCATGTGTTCCTAGGATGGAGTAGAGATCATGTCAAGGAAGGATTATGATCATGAAGACTTGTATTTTTTTTCATTTACATAGGTAATTATGATTGGTGCTCTGTGATTTGGGGAATATTTTTGTGGTCACCATTCAACATTTTATGCCATCGTTCGGGGAGGGTGTGACATCGACTAGAGGTTCTAGAGACTCTAAGGAGGGAGATGGTATATGCTAAATTCTCCAAGTGTGAGTTTTGGTTGCGTGAGGTGCAGTTTTCGGGGGATCTTGTCAATCAACAGGGTATATTGGATATCCCTAGAGATAATAAGAAAGGATCATTAGATATTCTGTAATCCTATAAAGATAGTAAATTAAGACTAATAAATATATCCTAAAAAGATAATAAGATAGGATCGTTAGATATCGTATAAGATAGTAAGTTAGGGTTGGTAAAATACATTCGGAAAAGTTTCTCTAAAAGAAAAATGAATTTTGAATTAATACAACCAAATAAAATCCGAAAACTATTAAAACATGTGCACTCACCAACATAAAGTTGATGTTTTCAAAATTGCATGTGTTCCTAGGATGGAGTAGAGATCATGTCAAGGAAGGATTATGTTCATGAAGACTTGTATTTTTTTTCATTTACATAGGTAATTATGATTGGTGCTCTGTGATTTGGGAAATATTTTTGTGGTCACCATTCAACATTTTATGCCATCGGTCGGGGAGGGTGTGACATCGACTAGAGGTTCTAGAGACTCTAAGGAGGGAGATGGTATATGCTAAATTCTCCAAGTGTGAGTTTTGGTTGCGTGAGGTGCAGTTTTCGGGGGATCTTGACAATCAACAGGGTATATTGGATATCCCTAGAGATAATAAGAAAGGATCATTAGATATTCTGTAATTCTATAAAGATAGTAAATTAAGACTAATAAATATATCCTAAAACGATAATAAGATAGGATCGTTAGATATCGTAAAAGATAGTAAGTTAGGGTTGGTAAAATACATTAGGAAAAGTTTCTCTAAAAGAAAAATGAATTTTGAATTAATACAACCAAATAAAATCCGAAAACTATTAAAACATGTGCACTCACCAACATAAAGTTGATGTTTTCAAAATTGCATGTGTTCCTAGGATGGAGTAGAGATCATGTCAAGGAAGGATTATGATCATGAAGACTTGTATTTTTTTTCATTTACATAGGTAATTATGATTGGTGCTCTGTGATTTGGGAAATATTTTTGTGGTCACCATTCAACATTTTGTGCCATCGGTCGGGGAGGGTGTGACATCGACTAAAGGTTCTAGAGACTCTAAGGAGGGAGATGGTATATGCTAAATTCTCCAAGTGTGAGTTTTGGTTGCGTGAGGTGCAGTTTTCGGGGGATCTTGTCAATCAACAGGGTATATTGGATATCCCTAGAGATAATAAGAAAGGATCATTAGATATTCTGTAATCCTATAAAGATAGTAAATTAAGACTAATAAATATATCCTAAAAAGATAATAAGATAGGATCGTTAGATATCGTAAAAGATAGTAAGTTAGGGTTGGTAAAATACATTAGGAAAAGTTTCTCTAAAAGAAAAATGAATTTTGAATTAATACAACCAAATAAAATCCGAAAACTATTAAAACATGTGCACTCACCAAAATAAAGTTGATGTTTTCAAAATTGCATGTGTTCCTAGGATGGAGTAGAGATCATGTCAAGGAAGGATTATGATCATGAAGACTTGTATTTTTTTTCATTTACATAGGTAATTATGATTGGTGCTCTGTGATTTGGGAAATATTTTTGTGGTCACCATTCAACATTTTGTGTCATCGGTCGGGGAGGGTGTGACATCGACTAGAGGTTCTAGAGACTCTAAGGAGAGAGATGGTATATGCCAAATTCTCCAAGTGTGAGTTTTGGTTGCGTGAGGTGCAGTTTTCGGGGGATCTTGTCAATCAACATGGTATATTGGATATCCCTAGAGATAATAAGAAAGGATCATTAGATATTCTGTAATCCTATAAAGATAGTAAATTAAGACTAATAAATATATCCTAAAAAGATAATAAGATAGGATCGTTAGATATCGTAAAAGATAGTAAGTTAGGGTTGGTAAAATACATTAGGAAAAGTTTCTCTAAAAGAAAAATGAATTTTGAATTAATACAACCAAATAAAATCCGAAAACTATTAAAACCTGTGCACTCACCAACATAAAGTTGATGTTTTCAAAATTGCATGTGTTCCTAGGATGGAGTAGAGATCATGTCAAGGAAGGATTATGATCATGAAGACTTGTATTTTTTTTCATTTACATAGGTAATTATGATTGGAACTCTGTGATTTGGGAAATATTTTTGTGGTCACCATTCAACATTTTATGCCATCGGTCGGGGAGGGTGTGACATCGACTAGAGGTTCTAGAGACTCTAAGGAGGGAGATAGTATATGCTAAATTCTCCAAGTGTGAGTTTTGGTTGCGGGAGGTGCAGTTTTCGGGGGATCTTGTCAATAAACAGGGTATATTGGATATCCCTAGAGATAATAAGAAAGGATCATTTGATATTCTGTAATTCTATAAAGATAGTAAATTAAGACTAATAAATATATCCTAAAAAGATAATAAGATAGGATCGTTAGATATCGTAAAAGATAGTAAGTTAGGGTTGGTAAAATACATTAGGAAAAGTTTCTCTAAAAGAAAAATGAATTTTGAATGAATACAACCAAATAAAATCCGAAAACTATTAAAACATGTGCCCTCACCAACATAAAGTTGATGTTTTCAAAATTGCATGTGTTCCTAGGATGGAGTAGAGATCATGTCAAGGAAGGATTATGATCATGAAGACTTGTATTTTTTTTCATTTACATAGGTAATTATGATTGGTGCTTTGTGATTTGGGAAATATTTTTGTGGTCACCATTCAACATTTTGTGCCATCGGTCGGGGAGGGTGTGACATCGACTAGAGGTTCTAGAGACTCTAAGGAGGGAGATGGTATATGCTAAATTCTCCAAGTGTGAGTTTTGGTTGCGTGAGGTGCAGTTTTCAGGGGATCTTGTCAATCAACATGGTATATTGGATATCCCTAGAGATAATAAGAAAGGATCATTAGATATTCTGTAATTCTATAAAGATAGTAAATTAAGACTAATAAATATATCCTAAAAAGATAATAAGATAGGATCGTTAGATATCGTAAAAGATAGTAAGTTAGGGTTGGTAAAATACATTAGGAAAAGTTTCTCTAAAAGAAAAATGAATTTTGAATTAATACAATCAAATAAAATCCGAAAACTATTAAAACCTGTGCACTCACCAACATAAAGTTGATGTTTTCAAAATTGCATGTGTTCCTAGGATGGAGTAGAGATCATGTCAAGGAAGGATTATGATCATGAAGACTTGTATTTTTTTTCATTTACATAGGTAATTATGATTGGTGCTCTGTGATTTAGGAAATATTTTTGTGGTCACCATTCAACATTTTATGCCATCGGTCGGGGAGGGTGTGACATCGACTAGAGGTTCTAGAGACTCTAAGGAGGGAGATAGTATATGCTAAATTCTCCAAGTGTGAGTTTTGGTTGCGGGAGGTTTAGTTTTCGGGGGATCTTGTCAATCAACAGGGTATATTGGATATCCCTAGAGATAATAAGAAAGGATCATTAGATATTCTGTAATTCTATGAAGATAGTAAATTAAGACTAATAAATATATCCTAAAAAGATAATAAGCTAGGATCGTTAGATATCGTAAAAGATTGTAAGTTAGGGTTGGTAAAATACATTAGGAAAAGTTTCTCTAAAAGAAAAATGAATTTTGAATTAATACAACCAAATAAAATCCGAAAACTATTAAAACATGTGCACTCACCAACATAAAGTTGATGTTTTCAAAATTGCATGTGTTCCTAGGATGGAGTAGAGATCATGTCAAGGAAGGATTATGATCATGAAGACTTGTATTTTTTTTCATTTACATAGGTAATTATGATTGGTGCTCTGTGATTTGGGAAATATTTTTGTGGTCACCATTCAACATTTTATGCCATCGGTCGGGGAGGGTGTGACATCGACTAGAGGTTCTAGAGACTCTAAGGAGGGAGATGGTATATGCTAAATTCTCCAAGTGTGAGTTTTGGTTGCGTGAGGTGCAGTTTTCGGGGGATTTTGTCAATCAACAGGGTATATTGGATATCCCTAGAGATAATAAGAAAGGATCATTAGATATTCTGTAATTCTATAAAGATAGTAAATTAAGACTAATAAATATATCCTAAAAAGATAATAAGATAGGATCATTAGATATCGTAAAAGATAGTAAGTTAGGGTTGGTAAAATACATTAGGAAAAGTTTCTCTAAAAGAAAAATGAATTTTGAATTAATAAAACCAAATAAAATCCGAAAACTATTAAAACATGTGCACTCACCAACATAAAGTTGATGTTTTCAAAATTGCATGTGTTCCTAGGATGGAGTAGAGATCATGTCAAGGAAGGATTATGATCATGAAGACTTGTATTTTTTTTCATTTACATAGGTAATTATGATTGGTGCTCTGTGATTTGGGAAATATTTTTGTGGTCACCATTCAACATTTTATGCCATCGGTCGGGGAGGGTGTGACATCGACTAGAGGTTCTAGAGACTCTAATGAGGGAGATGGTATATGCTAAATTCTCCAAGTGTGAGTTTTGGTTGCGTGAGGTGCAGTTTTCGGGGGATCTTGTCAATCAACATGGTATATTGGATATCCCTAGAGATAATAAGAAAGGATCATTAGATATTCTGTAATTCTATAAAGATAGTAAATTAAGACTAATAAATATATCCTAAAAAGATAATAAGATAGGATCGTTAGATATCGTAAAAGATAGTAAGTTAGGGTTGGTAAAATACATTAGGAAAAGTTTCTCTAAAAGAAAAATGAATTTTGAATTAATACAACCAAATAAAATCCGAAAACTATTAAAACCTGTGCACTCACCAACATAAAGTTGATGTTTTCAAAATTGCATGTGTTCCTAGGATGGAGTAGAGATCATGTCAAGGAAGGATTATGATCATGAAGACTTGTATTTTTTTTCATTTACATAGGTAATTATGATTGGTGCTCTGTGATTTAGGAAATATTTTTGTGGTCACCATTCAACATTTTATGCCATCGGTCGGGGAGGGTGTGACATCGACTAGAGGTTCTAGAGACTCTAAGGAGGGAGATAGTATATGCTAAATTCTCCAAGTGTGAGTTTTGGTTGCGGGAGGTTTAGTTTTCGGGGGATCTTGTCAATCAACAGGGTATATTGGATATCCCTAGAGATAATAAGAAAGGATCATTAGATATTCTGTAATTCTATGAAGATAGTAAATTAAGACTAATAAATATATCCTAAAAAGATAATAAGATAGGATCGTTAGATATCGTAAAAGATTGTAAGTTAGGGTTGGTAAAATACATTAGGAAAAGTTTCTCTAAAAGAAAAATGAATTTTGAATTAATACAGCCAAATAAAATCCGAAAACTATTAAAACATGTGCACTCACCAACATAAAGTTGATGTTTTCAAAATTGCATGTGTTCCTAGGATGGAGTAGAGATCATGTCAAGGAAGGATTATGATCATGAAGACTTGTATTTTTTTTCATTTACATAGGTAATTATGATTGGTGCTCTGTGATTTGGGAAATATTTTTGTGGTCACCATTCAACATTTTATGCCATCGGTCGGGGAGGGTGTGACATCGACTAGAGGTTCTAGAGACTCTAATGAGGGAGATGGTATATGCTAAATTCTCCAAGTGTGAGTTTTGGTTGCGTGAGGTGCAGTTTTCGGGGGATCTTGTCAATCAACAGGGTATATTGGATATCCCTAGAGATAATAAGAAAGGATCATTAGATATTCTGTAATCCTATAAAGATAGTAAATTAAGACTAATAAATATATCCTAAAAAGATAATAAGATAGGATCGTTAGATATCGTAAAAGATAGTAAGTTAGGGTTGGTAAAATACATTAGGAAAAGTTTCTCTAAAAGAAAAATGAATTTTGAATTAATACAACCAAATAAAATCCGAAAACTATTAAAACATGTGCACTCACCAACATAAAGTTGATGTTTTCAAAATTGCATGTGTTCCTAGGATGGAGTAGAGATCATGTCAAGGAAGGATTATGATCATGAAGACTTGTATTTTTTTTCATTTACATAGGTAATTATGATTGGTGCTCTGTGATTTGGGAAATATTTTTGTGGTCACCATTCAACATTTTATGCCATCGGTCGGGGAGGGTGTGACATCGACTAGAGGTTCTAGAGACTCTAAGGAGGGAGATGGTATATGCTAAATTCTCCAAGTGTGAGTTTTGGTTGCGTGAGGTGCAGTTTTCGGGGGATCTTGTCAATCAACAGGGTATATTGGATATCCCTAGAGATAATAAGAAAGGATCATTAGATATTCTGTAATTCTATAAAGATAGTAAATTAAGACTAATAAATATATCCTAAAAAGATAATAAGATAAGATCATTAGATATCGTAAAAGATAGTAAGTTAGGGTTGGTAAAATACATTAGGAAAAGTTTCTCTAAAAGAAAAATGAATTTTGAATTAATACAACCAAATAAAATCCGAAAACTATTAAAACATGTGCACTTACCAACATAAAGTTGATGTTTTCAAAATTGCATGTGTTCCTAGGATGGAGTAGAGATCATGTCAAGGAAGGATTATGATCATGAAGACTTGTATTTTTTTTCATTTACATAGGTAATTATGATTGGTGCTCTGTGATTTGGGAAATATTTTTGTGGTCACCATTCAACATTTTATGCCATCGGTCGGGGAGGGTGTGACATCGACTAGAGGTTCTAGAGACTCTAAGGAGGGAGATGGTATATGCTAAATTCTCCAAGTGTGAGTTTTGGTTGCGTGAGGTGCAGTTTTCGGGGGATCTTGTCAATCAACATGGTATATTGGATATCCCTAGAGATAATAACAAAGGATCATTAGATATTCTGTAATTCTATAAAGATAGTAAATTAAGACTAATAAATATATCCTAAAAAGATAATAAGATAGGATCGTTAGATATCGTAAAAGATAGTAAGTTAGGGTTGGTAAAATACATTAGGAAAAGTTTCTCTAAAAGAAAAATGAATTTTGAATTAATACAACCAAATAAAATCCGAAAACTATTAAAACCTGTGCACTCACCAACATAAAGTTGATGTTTTCAAAATTGCATGTGTTCCTAGGATGGAGTAGAGATCATGTCAAGGAAGGATTATGATCATGAAGACTTGTATTTTTTTTCATTTACATAGGTAATTATGATTGGTGCTCTGTGATTTAGGAAATATTTTTGTGGTCACCATTCAACATTTTATGCCATCGGTCGGGGAGGGTGTGACATCGACTAGAGGTTCTAGAGACTCTAAGGAGGGAGATAGTATATGCTAAATTCTCCAAGTGTGAGTTTTGGTTGCGGGAGGTTTAGTTTTCGGGGGATCTTGTCAATCAACAGGGTATATTGGATATCCCTAGAGATAATAAGAAAGGATCATTAGATATTCTGTAATTCTATGAAGATAGTAAATTAAGACTAATAAATATATCCTAAAAAGATAATAAGATAGGATCGTTAGATATCGTAAAAGATTGTAAGTTAGGGTTGGTAAAATACATTAGGAAAAGTTTCTCTAAAAGAAAAATGAATTTTGAATTAATACAGCCAAATAAAATCCGAAAACTATTAAAACATGTGCACTCACCAACATAAAGTTGATGTTTTCAAAATTGCATGTGTTCCTAGGATGGAGTAGAGATCATGTCAAGGAAGGATTATGATCATGAAGACTTGTATTTTTTTTCATTTACATAGGTAATTATGATTGGTGCTCTGTGATTTGGGAAATATTTTTGTGGTCACCATTCAACATTTTATGCCATCGGTCGGGGAGGGTGTGACATCGACTAGAGGTTCTAGAGACTCTAAGGAGGGAGATGGTATATGCTAAATTCTCCAAGTGTGAGTTTTGGTTGCGTGAGGTGCAGTTTTCGGGGGATTTTGTCAATCAACAGGGTATATTGGATATCCCTAGAGATAATAAGAAAGGATCATTAGATATTCTGTAATTCTATAAAGATAGTAAATTAAGACTAATAAATATATCCTAAAAAGATAATAAGATAGGATCATTAGATATCGTAAAAGATAGTAAGTTAGGGTTGGTAAAATACATTAGGAAAAGTTTCTCTAAAAGAAAAATGAATTTTGAATTAATACAACCAAATAAAATCCGAAAACTATTAAAACATGTGCACTCACCAACATAAAGTTGATGTTTTCAAAATTGCATGTGTTCCTAGGATGGAGTAGAGATCATGTCAAGGAAGGATTATGATCATGAAGACTTGTATTTTTTTTCATTTACATAGGTAATTATGATTGGTGCTCTGTGATTTGGGAAATATTTTTGTGGTCACCATTCAACATTTTATGCCATCGGTCGGGGAGGGTGTGACATCGACTAGAGGTTCTAGAGACTCTAATGAGGGAGATGGTATATGCTAAATTCTCCAAGTGTGAGTTTTGGTTGCGTGAGGTGCAGTTTTCGGGGGATCTTGTCAATCAACAGGGTATATTGGATATCCCTAGAGATAATAAGAAAGGATCATTAGATATTCAGTAATCCTATAAAGATAGTAAATTAAGACTAATAAATATATCCTAAAAAGATAATAAGATAGGATCGTTAGATATCGTAAAAGATAGTAAGTTAGGGTTGGTAAAATACATTAGGAAAAGTTTCTCTAAAAGAAAAATGAATTTTGAATTAATACAACCAAATAAAATCCGAAAACTATTAAAACATGTGCACTCACCAACATAAAGTTGATGTTTTCAAAATTGCATGTGTTCCTAGGATGGAGTAGAGATCATGTCAAGGAAGGATTATGATCATGAAGACTTGTATTTTTTTTCATTTACATAGGTAATTATGATTGGTGCTCTGTGATTTGGGAAATATTTTTGTGGTCACCATTCAACATTTTATGCCATCGGTCGGGGAGGGTGTGACATCGACTAGAGGTTCTAGAGACTCTAAGGAGGGAGATGGTATATGCTAAATTCTCCAAGTGTGAGTTTTGGTTGCGTGAGGTGCAGTTTTCGGGGGATCTTGTCAATCAACAGGGTATATTGGATATCCCTAGAGATAATAAGAAAGGATCATTAGATATTCTGTAATTCTATAAAGATAGTAAATTAAGACTAATAAATATATCCTAAAAAGATAATAAGATAAGATCATTAGATATCGTAAAAGATAGTAAGTTAGGGTTGGTAAAATACATTAGGAAAAGTTTCTCTAAAAGAAAAATGAATTTTGAATTAATACAACCAAATAAAATCCGAAAACTATTAAAACATGTGCACTTACCAACATAAAGTTGATGTTTTCAAAATTGCATGTGTTCCTAGGATGGAGTAGAGATCATGTCAAGGAAGGATTATGATCATGAAGACTTGTATTTTTTTTCATTTACATAGGTAATTATGATTGGTGCTCTGTGATTTGGGAAATATTTTTGTGGTCACCATTCAACATTTTATGCCATCGGTCGGGGAGGGTGTGACATCGACTAGAGGTTCTAGAGACTCTAAGGAGGGAGATGGTATATGCTAAATTCTCCAAGTGTGAGTTTTGGTTGCGTGAGGTGCAGTTTTCGGGGGATCTTGTCAATCAACATGGTATATTGGATATCCCTAGAGATAATAAGAAAGGATCATTAGATATTCTGTAATTCTATAAAGATAGTAAATTAGGACTAATAAATATATCCTAAAAAGATAATAAGATAGGATCGTTAGATATCGTAAAAGATAGTAAGTTAGGGTTGGTAAAATACATTAGGAAAAGTTTCTCTAAAAGAAAAATGAATTTTGAATTAATACAACCAAACAAAATCCGAAAACTATTAAAACCTGTGCACTCACCAACATAAAGTTGATGTTTTCAAAATTGCATGTGTTCCTAGGATGGAGTAGAGATCATGTCAAGGAAGGATTATGATCATGAAGACTTGTATTTTTTTTCATTTACATAGGTAATTATGATTGGTGCTCTGTGATTTAGGAAATATTTTTGTGGTCACCATTCAACATTTTATGCCATCGGTCGGGGAGGGTGTGACATCGACTAGAGGTTCTAGAGACTCTAAGGAGGGAGATAGTATATGCTAAATTCTCCAAGTGTGAGTTTTGGTTGCGGGAGGTTTAGTTTTCGGGGGATCTTGTCAATCAACAGGGTATATTGGATATCCCTAGAGATAATAAGAAAGGATCATTAGATATTCTGTAATTCTATGAAGATAGTAAATTAAGACTAATAAATATATCCTAAAAAGATAATAAGATAGGATCGTTAGATATCGTAAAAGATTGTAAGTTAGGGTTGGTAAAATACATTAGGAAAAGTTTCTCTAAAAGAAAAATGAATTTTGAATTAATACAGCCAAATAAAATCCGAAAACTATTAAAACATGTGCACTCACCAACATAAAGTTGATGTTTTCAAAATTGCATGTGTTCCTAGGATGGAGTAGAGATCATGTCAAGGAAGGATTATGATCATGAAGACTTGTATTTTTTTTCATTTACATAGGTAATTATGATTGGTGCTCTGTGATTTGGGAAATATTTTTGTGGTCACCATTCAACATTTTATGCCATCGGTCGGGGAGGGTGTGACATCGACTAGAGGTTCTAGAGACTCTAAGGAGGGAGATGGTATATGCTAAATTCTCCAAGTGTGAGTTTTGGTTGCGTGAGGTGCAGTTTTCGGGGGATTTTGTCAATCAACAGGGTATATTGGATATCCCTAGAGATAATAAGAAAGGATCATTAGATATTCTGTAATTCTATAAAGATAGTAAATTAAGACTAATAAATATATCCTAAAAAGATAATAAGATAGGATCATTAGATATCGTAAAAGATAGTAAGTTAGGGTTGGTAAAATACATTAGGAAAAGTTTCTCTAAAAGAAAAATGAATTTTGAATTAATACAACCAAATAAAATCCGAAAACTATTAAAACATGTGCACTCACCAACATAAAGTTGATGTTTTCAAAATTGCATGTGTTCCTAGGATGGAGTAGAGATCATGTCAAGGAAGGATTATGATCATGAAGACTTGTATTTTTTTTCATTTACATAGGTAATTATGATTGGTGCTCTGTGATTTGGGAAATATTTTTGTGGTCACCATTCAACATTTTATGCCATCGGTCGGGGAGGGTGTGACATCGACTAGAGGTTCTAGAGACTCTAATGAGGGAGATGGTATATGCTAAATTCTCCAAGTGTGAGTTTTGGTTGCGTGAGGTGCTGTTTTCGGGGGATCTTGTCAATCAACAGGGTATATTGGATATCCCTAGAGATAATAAGAAAGGATCATTAGATATTCTGTAATCCTATAAAGATAGTAAATTAAGACTAATAAATATATCCTAAAAAGATAATAAGATAGGATCGTTAGATATCGTAAAAGATAGTAAGTTAGGGTTGGTAAAATACATTAGGAAAAGTTTCTCTAAAAGAAAAATGAATTTTGAATTAATACAACCAAATAAAATCCGAAAACTATTAAAACATGTGCACTCACCAACATAAAGTTGATGTTTTCAAAATTGCATGTGTTCCTAGGATGGAGTAGAGATCATGTCAAGGAAGGATTATGATCATGAAGACTTGTATTTTTTTTCATTTACATAGGTAATTATGATTGGTGCTCTGTGATTTGGGAAATATTTTTGTGGTCACCATTCAACATTTTATGCCATCGGTCGGGGAGGGTGTGACATCGACTAGAGGTTCTAGAGACTCTAAGGAGGGAGATGGTATATGCTAAATTCTCCAAGTGTGAGTTTTGGTTGCGTGAGGTGCAGTTTTCGGGGGATCTTGTCAATCAACAGGGTATATTGGATATCCCTAGAGATAATAAGAAAGGATCATTAGATATTCTGTAATTCTATAAAGATAGTAAATTAAGACTAATAAATATATCCTAAAAAGATAATAAGATAGGATCATTAGATATCGTAAAAGATAGTAAGTTAGGGTTGGTAAAATACATTAGGAAAAGTTTCTCTAAAAGAAAAATGAATTTTGAATTAATACAACCAAATAAAATCCGAAAACTATTAAAACATGTGCACTTACCAACATAAAGTTGATGTTTTCAAAATTGCATGTGTTCCTAGGATGGAGTAGAGATCATGTCAAGGAAGGATTATGATCATGAAGACTTGTATTTTTTTTCATTTACATAGGCAATTATGATTGGTGCTCTGTGATTTGGGAAATATTTTTGTGGTCACCATTCAACATTTTATGCCATCGGTCGGGGAGGGTGTGACATCGACTAGAGGTTCTAGAGACTCTAATGAGGGAGATGGTATATGCTAAATTCTCCAAGTGTGAGTTTTGGTTGCGTGAGGTGCAGTTTTCGGGGGATCTTGTCAATCAACAGGGTATATTGGATATCCCTAGAGATAATAAGAAAGGATCATTAGATATTATGTAATCCTATAAAGATAGTAAATTAAGACTAATAAATATATCCTAAAAAGATAATAAGATAGGATCGTAAGATATCGTAAAAGATAGTAAGTTAGGGTTGGTAAAATACATTAGGAAAAGTTTCTCTAAAAGAAAAATGAATTTTGAATTAATACAACCAAATAAAATCTGAAAACTATTAAAACATGTGCACTCACCAACATAAAGTTGATGTTTTCAAAATTGCATGTGTTCCTAGGATGGAGTAGAGATCATGTCAAGGAAGGATTATGATCATGAAGACTTGTATTTTTTTTCATTTACATAGGTAATTATGATTGGTGCTCTGTGATTTGGGAAATATTTTTGTGGTCACCATTCAACATTTTATGCCATCGGTCGGGGAGGGTGTGACATCGACTAGAGGTTCTAGAGACTCTAATGAGGGAGATGGTATATGCTAAATTCTCCAAGTGTGAGTTTTGGTTGCGTGAGGTGCAGTTTTCGGGGGATCTTGTCAATCAACAGGGTATATTGGATATCCCTAGAGATAATAAGAAAGGATCATTAGATATTCTGTAATCCTATAAAGATAGTAAATTAAGACTAATAAATATATCCTAAAAAGATAATAAGATAGGATCATTAGATATCGTAAAAGATAGTAAGTTAGGGTTGGTAAAATACATTAGGAAAAGTTTCTCTAAAAGAAAAATGAATTTTGAATTAATACAACCAAATAAAATCCGAAAACTATTAAAACATGTGCACTCACCAACATAAAGTTGATGTTTTCAAAATTGCATGTGTTCCTAGGATGGAGTAGAGATCATGTCAAGGAAGGATTATGATCATGAAGACTTGTATGTTTTTTCATTTACATAGGTAATTATGATTGGTGCTCTGTGATTTGGGAAATATTTTTGTGGTCACCATTCAACATTTTGTGCCATCGGTCGGGGAGGGTGTGACATCGACTAGAGGTTCTAGAGACTCTAAGGAGGGAGATGGTATATGCTAAATTCTCCAAGTGTGAGTTTTGGTTGCGTGAGGTGCAGTTTTCGGGGGATCTTGTCAATCAACATGGTATATTGGATATCCCTAGAGATAATAAGAAAGGATCATTAGATATTCTGTAATCCTATAAAGATAGTAAATTAAGACTAATAAATATATCCTAAAAAGATAATAAGATAGGATCGTTAGATATCGTAAAAGATAGTAAGTTAGGGTTGGTAAAATACATTAGGAAAAGTTTCTCTAAAAGAAAAATGAATTTTGAATTAATACAACCAAATAAAATACGAAAACTATTAAAACCTGTGCACTCACCAACATAAAGTTGATGTTTTCAAAATTGCATGTGTTCCTAGGATGGAGTAGAGATCATGTCAAGGAAGGATTATGATCATGAAGACTTGTATTTTATTTCATTTACATAGGTAATTATGATTGGTGCTCTGTGATTTAGGAAATATTTTTGTGGTCACCATTCAACATTTTATGCCATCGGTCGGGGAGGGTGTGACATCGACTAGAGGTTCTAGAGACTCTAAGGAGGGAGATAGTATATGCTAAATTCTCCAAGTGTGAGTTTTGGTTGCGGGAGGTGCAGTTTTCGGGGGATCTTGTCAATCAACAGGGTATATTGGATATCCCTAGAGATAATAAGAAAGGATCATTAGATATTATGTAATCCTATAAAGATAGTAAATTAAGACTAATAAATATATCCTAAAAAGATAATAAGATAGGATCGTAAGATATCGTAAAAGATAGTAAGTTAGGGTTGGTAAAATACATTAGGAAAAGTTTCTCTAAAAGAAAAATGAATTTTGAATTAATACAACCAAATAAAATCTGAAAACTATTAAAACATGTGCACTCACCAACATAAAGTTGATGTTTTCAAAATTGCATGTGTTCCTAGGATGGAGTAGAGATCATGTCAAGGAAGGATTATGATCATGAAGACTTGTATTTTTTTTCATTTACATAGGTAATTATGATTGGTGCTCTGTGATTTGGGAAATATTTTTGTGGTCACCATTCAACATTTTATGCCATCGGTCGGGGAGGGTGTGACATCGACTAGAGGTTCTAGAGACTCTAATGAGGGAGATGGTATATGCTAAATTCTCCAAGTGTGAGTTTTGGTTGCGTGAGGTGCAGTTTTCGGGGGATCTTGTCAATCAACAGGGTATATTGGATATCCCTAGAGATAATAAGAAAGGATCATTAGATATTCTGTAATCCTATAAAGATAGTAAATTAAGACTAATAAATATATCCTAAAAAGATAATAAGATAGGATCATTAGATATCGTAAAAGATAGTAAGTTAGGGTTGGTAAAATACATTAGGAAAAGTTTCTCTAAAAGAAAAATGAATTTTGAATTAATACAACCAAATAAAATCCGAAAACTATTAAAACATGTGCACTCACCAACATAAAGTTGATGTTTTCAAAATTGCATGTGTTCCTAGGATGGAGTAGAGATCATGTCAAGGAAGGATTATGATCATGAAGACTTGTATGTTTTTTCATTTACATAGGTAATTATGATTGGTGCTCTGTGATTTGGGAAATATTTTTGTGGTCACCATTCAACATTTTGTGCCATCGGTCGGGGAGGGTGTGACATCGACTAGAGGTTCTAGAGACTCTAAGGAGGGAGATGGTATATGCTAAATTCTCCAAGTGTGAGTTTTGGTTGCGTGAGGTGCAGTTTTCGGGGGATCTTGTCAATCAACATGGTATATTGGATATCCCTAGAGATAATAAGAAAGGATCATTAGATATTCTGTAATCCTATAAAGATAGTAAATTAAGACTAATAAATATATCCTAAAAAGATAATAAGATAGGATCGTTAGATATCGTAAAAGATAGTAAGTTAGGGTTGGTAAAATACATTAGGAAAAGTTTCTCTAAAAGAAAAATGAATTTTGAATTAATACAACCAAATAAAATACGAAAACTATTAAAACCTGTGCACTCACCAACATAAAGTTGATGTTTTCAAAATTGCATGTGTTCCTAGGATGGAGTAGAGATCATGTCAAGGAAGGATTATGATCATGAAGACTTGTATTTTATTTCATTTACATAGGTAATTATGATTGGTGCTCTGTGATTTAGGAAATATTTTTGTGGTCACCATTCAACATTTTATGCCATCGGTCAGGGAGGGTGTGACATCGACTAGAGGTTCTAGAGACTCTAAGGAGGGAGATAGTATATGCTAAATTCTCCAAGTGTGAGTTTTGGTTGCGGGAGGTGCAGTTTTCGGGGGATCTTGTCAATCAACAGGGTATATTGGATATCCCTAGAGATAACAAGAAAGGATCATTAGATATTTTGTAATTTTATAAAGATAGTAAATTAAGACTAATAAATATATCCTAAAAAGATAATAAGATAGGATCGTTAGATATCGTAAAAGATAGTAAGTTAGGGTTGGTAAAATACATTAGGAAAAGTTTCTGTAAAAGAAAAATGAATTTTGAATTAATACAACCAAATAAAATCCGAAAACTATTAAAACATGTGCACTCACCAACATAAAGTTGATGTTTTCAAAATTGCATGTGTTCCTAGGATGGAGTAGAGATCATGTCAAGGAAGGATTATGATCATGAAGACTTGTATTTTTTTTTCATTTACATAGGTAATTATGATTGGTGCTCTGTGATTTGGGAAATATTTTTGTGGTCACCATTCAACATTTTATGCCATCGGTCGGGGAGGGTGTGACATCGACTAGAGGTTCTAGAGACTCTAAGGAGGGAGATGGTATATGCTAAATTCTCCAAGTGTGAGTTTTGGTTGCGTGAGGTGCAGTTTTCGGGGGATCTTGTCAATCAACAGGGTATATTGGATATCCCTAGAGATAATAAGAAAGGATCATTAGATATTCTGTAATTCTATAAAGATAGTAAATTAAGACTAATAAATATATCCTAAAAAGATAATAAGATAGGATCATTAGATATCGTAAAAGATAGTAAGTTAGGGTTGGTAAAATACATTAGGAAAAGTTTCTCTAAAAGAAAAATGAATTTTGAATTAATACAACCAAATAAAATCCGAAAACTATTAAAACATGTGCACTTACCAACATAAAGTTGATGTTTTCAAAATTGCATGTGTTCCTAGGATGGAGTAGAGATCATGTCAAGGAAGGATTATGATCATGAAGACTTGTATTTTTTTTCATTTACATAGGCAATTATGATTGGTGCTCTGTGATTTGGGAAATATTTTTGTGGTCACCATTCAACATTTTATGCCATCGGTCGGGGAGGGTGTGACATCGACTAGAGGTTCTAGAGACTCTAATGAGGGAGATGGTATATGCTAAATTCTCCAAGTGTGAGTTTTGGTTGCGTGAGGTGCAGTTTTCGGGGGATCTTGTCAATCAACAGGGTATATTGGATATCCCTAGAGATAATAAGAAAGGATCATTAGATATTATGTAATCCTATAAAGATAGTAAATTAAGACTAATAAATATATCCTAAAAAGATAATAAGATAGGATCGTAAGATATCGTAAAAGATAGTAAGTTAGGGTTGGTAAAATACATTAGGAAAAGTTTCTCTAAAAGAAAAATGAATTTTGAATTAATACAACCAAATAAAATCTGAAAACTATTAAAACATGTGCACTCACCAACATAAAGTTGATGTTTTCAAAATTGCATGTGTTCCTAGGATGGAGTAGAGATCATGTCAAGGAAGGATTATGATCATGAAGACTTGTATTTTTTTTCATTTACATAGGTAATTATGATTGGTGCTCTGTGATTTGGGAAATATTTTTGTGGTCACCATTCAACATTTTATGCCATCGGTCGGGGAGGGTGTGACATCGACTAGAGGTTCTAGAGACTCTAATGAGGGAGATGGTATATGCTAAATTCTCCAAGTGTGAGTTTTGGTTGCGTGAGGTGCAGTTTTCGGGGGATCTTGTCAATCAACAGGGTATATTGGATATCCCTAGAGATAATAAGAAAGGATCATTAGATATTCTGTAATCCTATAAAGATAGTAAATTAAGACTAATAAATATATCCTAAAAAGATAATAAGATAGGATCATTAGATATCGTAAAAGATAGTAAGTTAGGGTTGGTAAAATACATTAGGAAAAGTTTCTCTAAAAGAAAAATGAATTTTGAATTAATACAACCAAATAAAATCCGAAAACTATTAAAACATGTGCACTCACCAACATAAAGTTGATGTTTTCAAAATTGCATGTGTTCCTAGGATGGAGTAGAGATCATGTCAAGGAAGGATTATGATCATGAAGACTTGTATTTTTTTTCATTTACATAGGTAATTATGATTGGTGCTCTGTGATTTGGGAAATATTTTTGTGGTCACCATTCAACATTTTGTGCCATCGGTCGGGGAGGGTGTGACATCGACTAGAGGTTCTAGAGACTCTAAGGAGGGAGATGGTATATGCTAAATTCTCCAAGTGTGAGTTTTGGTTGCGTGAGGTGCAGTTTTCGGGGGATCTTGTCAATCAACATGGTATATTGGATATCCCTAGAGATAATAAGAAAGGATCATTAGATATTCTGTAATCCTATAAAGATAGTAAATTAAGACTAATAAATATATCCTAAAAAGATAATAAGATAGGATCGTTAGATATCGTAAAAGATAGTAAGTTAGGGTTGGTAAAATACATTAGGAAAAGTTTCTCTAAAAGAAAAATGAATTTTGAATTAATACAACCAAATAAAATACGAAAACTATTAAAACCTGTGCACTCACCAACATAAAGTTGATGTTTTCAAAATTGCATGTGTTCCTAGGATGGAGTAGAGATCATGTCAAGGAAGGATTATGATCATGAAGACTTGTATTTTATTTCATTTACATAGGTAATTATGATTGGTGCTCTGTGATTTAGGAAATATTTTTGTGGTCACCATTCAACATTTTATGCCATCTGTCGGGGAGGGTGTGACATCGACTAGAGGTTCTAGAGACTCTAAGGAGGGAGATAGTATATGCTAAATTCTCCAAGTGTGAGTTTTGGTTGCGGGAGGTGCAGTTTTCGGGGGATCTTGTCAATCAACAGGGTATATTGGATATCCCTAGAGATAACAAGAAAGGATCATTAGATATTTTGTAATTTTATAAAGATAGTAAATTAAGACTAATAAATATATCCTAAAAAGATAATAAGATAGGATCGTTAGATATCGTAAAAGATAGTAAGTTAGGGTTGGTAAAATACATTAGGAAAAGTTTCTGTAAAAGAAAAATGAATTTTGAATTAATACAACCAAATAAAATCCGAAAACTATTAAAACATGTGCACTCACCAACATAAAGTTGATGTTTTCAAAATTGCATGTGTTCCTAGGATGGAGTAGAGATCATGTCAAGGAAGGATTATGATCATGAAGACTTGTATTTTTTTTCATTTACATAGGTAATTATGATTGGTGCTCTGTGATTTGGGAAATATTTTTGTGGTCACCATTCAACATTTTATGCCATCGGTCGGGGAGGGTGTGACATCGACTAGAGGTTCTAGAGACTCTAAGGAGGGAGATGGTATATGCTAAATTCTCCAAGTGTGAGTTTTGGTTGCGTGAGGTGCAGTTTTCGGGGGATCTTGTCAATCAACAGGGTATATTGGATATCCCTAGAGATAATAAGAAAGGATCATTAGATATTCTGTAATTCTATAAAGATAGTAAATTAAGACTAATAAATATATCCTAAAAAGATAATAACATAGGATCATTAGATATCGTAAAAGATAGTAAGTTAGGGTTGGTAAAATACATTAGGAAAAGTTTCTCTAAAAGAAAAATGAATTTTGAATTAATACAACCAAATAAAATCCGAAAACTATTAAAACATGTGCACTTACCAACATAAAGTTGATGTTTTCAAAATTGCATGTGTTCCTAGGATGGAGTAGAGATCATGTCAAGGAAGGATTATGATCATGAAGACTTGTATTTTTTTTCATTTACATAGGCAATTATGATTGGTGCTCTGTGATTTGGGAAATATTTTTGTGGTCACCATTCAACATTTTATGCCATCGGTCGGGGAGGGTGTGACATCGACTAGAGGTTCTAGAGACTCTAATGAGGGAGATGGTATATGCTAAATTCTCCAAGTGTGAGTTTTGGTTGCGTGAGGTGCAGTTTTCGGGGGATCTTGTCAATCAACAGGGTATATTGGATATCCCTAGAGATAATAAGAAAGGATCATTAGATATTATGTAATCCTATAAAGATAGTAAATTAAGACTAATAAATATATCCTAAAAAGATAATAAGATAGGATCGTAAGATATCGTAAAAGATAGTAAGTTAGGGTTGGTAAAATACATTAGGAAAAGTTTCTCTAAAAGAAAAATGAATTTTGAATTAATACAACCAAATAAAATCTGAAAACTATTAAAACATGTGCACTCACCAACATAAAGTTGATGTTTTCAAAATTGCATGTGTTCCTAGGATGGAGTAGAGATCATGTCAAGGAAGGATTATGATCATGAAGACTTGTATTTTTTTTCATTTACATAGGTAATTATGATTGGTGCTCTGTGATTTGGGAAATATTTTTGTGGTCACCATTCAACATTTTATGCCATCGGTCGGGGAGGGTGTGACATCGACTAGAGGTTCTAGAGACTCTAATGAGGGAGATGGTATATGCTAAATTCTCCAAGTGTGAGTTTTGGTTGCGTGAGGTGCAGTTTTCGGGGGATCTTGTCAATCAACAGGGTATATTGGATATCCCTAGAGATAATAAGAAAGGATCATTAGATATTCTGTAATCCTATAAAGATAGTAAATTAAGACTAATAAATATATCCTAAAAAGATAATAAGATAGGATCCTTAGATATCGTAAAAGATAGTAAGTTAGGGTTGGTAAAATACATTAGGAAAAGTTTCTCTAAAAGAAAAATGAATTTTGAATTAATACAACCAAATAAAATCCGAAAACTATTAAAACATGTGCACTCACCAACATAAAGTTGATGTTTTCAAAATTGCATGTGTTCCTAGGATGGAGTAGAGATCATGTCAAGGAAGGATTATGATCATGAAGACTTGTATTTTTTTTCATTTACATAGGTAATTATGATTGGTGCTCTGTGATTTGGGAAATATTTTTGTGGTCACCATTCAACATTTTGTGCCATCGGTCGGGGAGGGTGTGACATCGAATAGAGGTTCTAGAGACTCTAAGGAGGGAGATGGTATATGCTAAATTCTCCAAGTGTGAGTTTTGGTTGCGTGAGGTGCAGTTTTCGGGGG
Source organism: Lactuca sativa (assembly GCF_002870075.4). Classification (NCBI taxonomy): domain Eukaryota; kingdom Viridiplantae; phylum Streptophyta; class Magnoliopsida; order Asterales; family Asteraceae; genus Lactuca; species Lactuca sativa. Next base: position 170,815,911 of record NC_056630.2, read on the forward strand.
ATCTTGTCAATCAACATGGTATATTGGATATCCCTAGAGATAATAAGAAAGGATCATTAGATATTCTGTAATCCTATAAAGATAGTAAATTAAGACTAATAAATATATCCTAAAAAGATAATAAGATAGGATCGTTAGATATCGTAAAAGATAGTAAGTTAGGGTTGGTAAAATACATTAGGAAAAGTTTCTCTAAAAGAAAAATGAATTTTGAATTAATACAACCAAATAAAATCCGAAAACTATTAAAACCTGTGCACTCACCAACATAAAGTTGATGTTTTCAAAATTGCATGTGTTCCTAGGATGGAGTAGAGATCATGTCAAGGAAGGATTATGATCATGAAGACTTGTATTTTATTTCATTTACATAGGTAATTATGATTGGTGCTCTGTGATTTAGGAAATATTTTTGTGGTCACCATTCAACATTTTATGCCATCGGTCGGGGAGGCTGTGACATCGACTAGAGGTTCTAGAGACTCTAAGGAGGGAGATAGTATATGCTAAATTCTCCAAGTGTGAGTTTTGGTTGCGGGAGGTGCAGTTTTCGGGGGATCTTGTCAATCAACAGGGTATATTGGATATCCCTAGAGATAACAAGAAAGGATCATTAGATATTTTGTAATTTTATAAAGATAGTAAATTAAGACTAATAAATATATCCTAAAAAGATAATAAGATAGGATCGTTAGATATCGTAAAAGATAGTAAGTTAGGGTTGGTAAAATACATTAGGAAAAGTTTCTCTAAAAGAAAAATGAATTTTGAATTAATACAACCAAATAAAATCCGAAAACTATTAAAACCTGTGCACTCACCAACATAAAGTTGATGTTTTCAAAATTGCATGTGTTCCTAGGATGGAGTAGAGATCATGTCAAGGAAGGATTATGATCATGAAGACTTGTATTTTTTTTCATTTACATAGGTAATTATGATTGGTGCTCTGTGATTTGGGAAATATTTTTGTGGTCACCATTCAACATTTTATGCCATCGGTCGGGGAGGGTGTGACATCGACTAGAGGTTCTAGAGACTCTAATGAGGGAGATGGTATATGCTAAATTCTCCAAGTGTGAGTTTTGGTTGCGTGAGGTGCAGTTTTCGGGGGATCTTGTCAATCAACAGGGTATATTGGATATCCCTAGAGATAATAAGAAAGGATCATTAGATATTCTGTAATCCTCTAAAGATAGTAAATTAAGACTAATAAATATATCCTAAAAAGATAATAAGATAGGATCATTAGATATCGTAAAAGATAGTAAGTTAGGGTTGGTAAAATACATTAGGAAAAGTTTCTCTAAAAGAAAAATGAATTTTGAATTAATACAACCAAATAAAATCCGAAAACTATTAAAACATGTGCACTCACCAACATAAAGTTGATGTTTTCAAAATTGCATGTGTTCCTAGGATGGAGTAGAGATCATGTCAAGGAAGGATTATGATCATGAAGACTTGTATTTTTTTTCATTTACATAGGTAATTATGATTGGTGCTCTGTGATTTGGGAAATATTTTTGTGGTCACCATTCAACATTTTGTGCCATCGGTCGGGGAGGGTGTGACATCGACTAGAGGTTCTAGAGACTCTAAGGAGGGAGATGGTATATGCTAAATTCTCCAAGTGTGAGTTTTGGTTGCGTGAGGTGCAGTTTTCGGGGGATCTTGTCAATCAACATGGTATATTGGATATCCCTAGAGATAATAAGAAAGGATCATTAGATATTCTGTAATCCTATAAAGATAGTAAATTAAGACTAATAAATATATCCTAAAAAGATAATAAGATAGGATCGTTAGATATCGTAAAAGATAGTAAGTTAGGGTTGGTAAAATACATTAGGAAAAGTTTCTCTAACAGAAAAATGAATTTTGAATTAATACAACCAAATAAAATCCGAAAACTATTAAAACCTGTGCACTCACCAACATAAAGTTGATGTTTTCAAAATTGCATGTGTTCCTAGGATGGAGTAGAGATCATGTCAAGGAAGGATTATGATCATGAAGACTTGTATTTTATTTCATTTACATAGGTAATTATGATTGGTGCTCTGTGATTTAGGAAATATTTTTGTGTTCACCATTCAACATTTTATGCCATCGGTCGGGGAGGGTGTGACATCGACTAGAGGTTCTAGAGACTCTAAGGAGGGAGATAGTATATGCTAAATTCTCCAAGTGTGAGTTTTGTTTGCGGGAGGTGCAGTTTTCGGGGGATCTTGTCAATCAACAGGGTATATTGGATATCCCTAGAGATAACAAGAAAGGATCATTAGATATTTTGTAATTTTATAAAGATAGTAAATTAAGACTAATAAATATATCCTAAAAAGATAATAAGATAGGATCGTTAGATATCGTAAAAGATAGTAAGTTAGGGTTGGTAAAATACATTGGGAAAAGTTTCTCTAAAAGAAAAATGAATTTTGAATTAATACAACCAAATAAAATCCGAAAACTATTAAAACCTGTGCACTCACCAACATAAAGTTGATGTTTTCAAAATTGCATGTGTTCCTAGGATGGAGTAGAGATCATGTCAAGGAAGCATTATGATCATGAAGACTTGTGTTTTATTTCATTTACATAGGTAATTATGATTGGTGCTCTGTGATTTAGGAAATATTTTTGTGGTCACCATTCAACATTTTATGCCATCGGTCGGGGAGGGTGTGACATCGACTAGAGGTTCTAGAGACTCTAAGGAGGGAGATAGTATATGCTAAATTCTCCAAGTGTGAGTTTTGGTTGCGGGAGGTGCAGTTTTCGGGGGATCTTGTCAATCAACAGGCTATATTGGATATCCCTAGAGATAACAAGAAAGGATCATTAGATATTTTGTAATTTTATAAAGATAGTAAATTAAGACTAATAAATATATCCTAAAAAGATAATAAGATAGGATCGTTAGATATCGTAAAAGATAGTAAGTTAGGGTTGGTAAAATACATTAGGAAAAGTTTCTCTAAAAGAAAAATGAATTTTGAATTAATACAACCAAATAAAATCCGAAAACTATTAAAACCTGTGCACTCACCAACATAAAGTTGATGTTTTCAAAATTGCATGTGTTCCTAGGATGGAGTAGAGATCATGTCAAGGAAGGATTATGATCATGAAGACTTGTATTTTTTTTCATTTACATAGGTAATTATGATTGGTGCTCTGTGATTTGGGAAATATTTTTGTGGTCACCATTCAACATTTTATGCCATCGGTCGGGGAGGGTGTGACATCGACTAGAGGTTCTAGAGACTCTAATGAGGGAGATGGTATATGCTAAATTCTCCAAGTGTGAGTTTTGGTTGCGTGAGGTGCAGTTTTCGGGGGATCTTGTCAATCAACAGGGTATATTGGATATCCCTAGAGATAATAAGAAAGGATCATTAGATATTCTGTAATCCTATAAAGATAGTAAATTAAGACTAATAAATATATCCTAAAAAGATAATAAGATAGGATCGTTAGATATCGTAAAAGATAGTAAGTTAGGGTTGGTAAAATACATTAGGAAAAGTTTCTCTAAAAGAAAAATGAATTTTGAATTAATACAACCAAATAAAATCCGAAAACTATTAAAACCTGTGCACTCACCAACATAAAGTTGATGTTTTCAAAATTGCATGTGTTCCTAGGATGGAGTAGAGATCATGTCAAGGAAGGATTATGATCATGAAGACTTGTATTTTATTTCATTTACATAGGTAATTATGATTGGTGCTCTGTGATTTAGGAAATATTTTTGTGTTCACCATTCAACATTTTATGCCATCGGTCGGGGAGGGTGTGACATCGACTAGAGGTTCTAGAGACTCTAAGGAGGGAGATAGTATATGCTAAATTCTCCAAGTGTGAGTTTTGTTTGCGGGAGGTGCAGTTTTCGGGGGATCTTGTCAATCAACAGGGTATATTGGATATCCCTAGAGATAACAAGAAAGGATCATTAGATATTTTGTAATTTTATAAAGATAGTAAATTAAGACTAATAAATATATCCTAAAAAGATAATAAGATAGGATCGTTAGATATCGTAAAAGATAGTAAGTTAGGGTTGGTAAAATACATTGGGAAAAGTTTCTCTAAAAGAAAAATGAATTTTGAATTAATACAACCAAATAAAATCCGAAAACTATTAAAACCTGTGCACTCACCAACATAAAGTTGATGTTTTCAAAATTGCATGTGTTCCTAGGATGGAGTAGAGATCATGTCAAGGAAGCATTATGATCATGAAGACTTGTGTTTTATTTCATTTACATAGGTAATTATGATTGGTGCTCTGTGATTTAGGAAATATTTTTGTGGTCACCATTCAACATTTTATGCCATCGGTCGGGGAGGGTGTGACATCGACTAGAGGTTCTAGAGACTCTAAGGAGGGAGATGGTATATGCTAAATTCTCCAAGTGTGAGTTTTGGTTGCGTGAGGTGCAGTTTTCGGGGGATCTTGTCAATCAACAGGGTATATTGGATATCCCTAGAGATAATAAGAAAGGATCATTAGATATTCTGTAATCCTATAAAGATAGTAAATTAAGACTAATAAATATATCCTAAAAAGATAATAAGATAGGATCGTTAGATATCGTATAAGATAGTAAGTTAGGGTTGGTAAAATACATTAGGAAAAGTTTCTCTAAAAGAAAAATGAATTTTGAATTAATACAACCAAATAAAATCCGAAAACTATTAAAACATGTGCACTCACCAACATAAAGTTGATGTTTTCAAAATTGCATGTGTTCCTAGGATGGAGTAGAGATCATGTCAAGGAAGGATTATGATCATGAAGACTTGTATTTTTTTTCATTTACATAGGTAATTATGATTGGTGCTCTGTGATTTGGGAAATATTTTTGTGGTCACCATTCAACATTTTGTGCCATCGGTCGGGGAGGGTGTGACATCGACTAGAGGTTCTAGAGACTCTAAGGAGGGAGATGGTATATGCTAAATTCTCCAAGTGTGAGTTTTGGTTGCGTGAGGTGCAGTTTTCGGGGGATCTTGTCAATCAACATGGTATATTGGATATCCCTAGAGATAATAAGAAAGGATCATTAGATATTATGTAATCCTATAAAGATAGTAAATTAAGACTAATAAATATATCCTAAAAAGATAATAAGATAGGATCGTTAGATATCGTAAAAGATAGTAAGTTAGGGTTGGTAAAATACATTAGGAAAAGTTTCTCTAAAAGAAAAATGAATTTTGAATTAATACAACCAAATAAAATCTGAAAACTATTAAAACATGTGCACTCACCAACATAAAGTTGATGTTTTCAAAATTGCATGTGTTCCTAGGATGGAGTAGAGATCATGTCAAGGAAGGATTATGATCATGAAGACTTGTATTTTTTTTCATTTACATAGGTAATTATGATTGGTGCTCTGTGATTTGGGAAATATTTTTGTGGTCACCATTCAACATTTTATGCCATCGGTCGGGGAGGGTGTGACATCGACTAGAGGTTCTAGAGACTCTAATGAGGGAGATGGTATATGCTAAATTCTCCAAGTGTGAGTTTTGGTTGCGTGAGGTGCAGTTTTCGGGGGATCTTGTCAATCAACAGGGTATATTGGATATCCCTAGAGATAATAAGAAAGGATCATTAGATATTCTGTAATCCTATAAAGATAGTAAATTAAGACTAATAAATATATCCTAAAAAGATAATAAGATAGGATCATTAGATATCGTAAAAGATAGTAAGTTAGGGTTGGTAAAATACATTAGGAAAAGTTTCTCTAAAAGAAAAATGAATTTTGAATTAATACAACCAAATAAAATCTGAAAACTATTAAAACATGTGCACTCACCAACATAAAGTTGATGTTTTCAAAATTGCATGTGTTCCTAGGATGGAGTAGAGATCATGTCAAGGAAGGATTATGATCATGAAGACTTGTATTTTTTTTCATTTACATAGGTAATTATGATTGGTGCTCTGTGATTTGGGAAATATTTTTGTGGTCACCATTCAACATTTTATGCCATCGGTCGGGGAGGGTGTGACATCGACTAGAGGTTCTAGAGACTCTAAGGAGGGAGATAGTATATGCTAAATTCTCCAAGTGTGAGTTTTGGTTGCGGGAGGTGCAGTTTTCGGGGGATCTTGTCAATCAACAGGGTATATTGGATATCCCTAGAGATAACAAGAAAGGATCATTAGATATTCTGTAATTCTATAAAGATAGTAAATTAAGACTAATAAATATATCCTAAAAAGATAATAAGATAGGATCGTTAGATATCGTAAAAGATAGTAAGTTAGGGTTGGTAAAATACATTAGGAAAAGTTTCTCTAAAAGAAAAATGAATTTTGAATTAATACAACCAAATAAAATCCGAAAACTATTAAAACATGTGCACTCACCAACATAAAGTTGATGTTTTCAAAATTGCATGTGTTCCTAGGATGGAGTAGAGATCATGTCAAGGAAGGATTATGATCATGAAGACTTGTATTTTTTTTCATTTACATAGGTAATTATGATTGGTGCTCTGTGATTTGGGAAATATTTTTGTGGTCACCATTCAACATTTTGTGCCATCGGTCGGGGAGGGTGTGACATCGACTAGAGGTTCTAGAGACTCTAAGGAGGGAGATGGTATATGCTAAATTCTCCAAGTGTGAGTTTTGGTTGCGTGAGGTGCAGTTTTCGGGGGATCTTGTCAATCAACATGGTATATTGGATATCCCTAGAGATAATAAGAAAGGATCATTAGATATTCTGTAATCCTATAAAGATAGTAAATTAAGACTAATAAATATATCCTAAAAAGATAATAAGATAGGATCGTTAGATATCGTAAAAGATAGTAAGTTAGGGTTGGTAAAATACATTAGGAAAAGTTTCTCTAAAAGAAAAATGAATTTTGAATTAATACAACCAAATAAAATCCGAAAACTATTAAAACCTGTGCACTCACCAACATAAAGTTGATGTTTTCAAAATTGCATGTGTTCCTAGGATGGAGTAGAGATCATGTCAAGGAAGGATTATGATCATGAAGACTTGTATTTTATTTCATTTACATAGGTAATTATGATTGGTACTCTGTGATTTAGGAAATATTTTTGTGGTCACCATTCAACATTTTATGCCATCGGTCGGGGAGGGTGTGACATCGACTAGAGGTTCTAGAGACTCTAAGGAGGGAGATAGTATATGCTAAATTCTCCAAGTGTGAGTTTTGGTTGCGGGAGGTGCAGTTTTCGGGGGATCTTGTCAATCAACAGGGTATATTGGATATCCCTAGAGATAACAAGAAAGGATCATTAGATATTTTGTAATTTTATAAAGATAGTAAATTAAGACTAATAAATATATCCTAAAAAGATAATAAGATAGGATCGTTAGATATCGTAAAAGATAGTAAGTTAGGGTTGGTAAAATACATTAGGAAAAGTTTCTCTAAAAGAAAAATGAATTTTGAATTAATACAACCAAATAAAATCCGAAAACTATTAAAACCTGTGCACTCACGAACATAAAGTTGATGTTTTCAAAATTGCATGTGTTCCTAGGATGGAGTAGAGATCATGTCAAGGAAGCATTATGATCATGAAGACTTGTGTTTTATTTCATTTACATAGGTAATTATGATTGGTGCTCTGTGATTTAGGAAATATTTTTGTGGTCACCATTCAACATTTTATGCCATCGGTCGGGGAGGGTGTGACATCGACTAGAGGTTCTAGAGACTCTAAGGAGGGAGATGGTATATGCTAAATTCTCCAAGTGTGAGTTTTGGTTGCGTGAGGTGCAGTTTTCGGGGGATCTTGTCAATCAACAGGGTATATTGGATATCCCTAGAGATAATAAGAAAGGATCATTAGATATTCTGTAATCCTATAAAGATAGTAAATTAAGACTAATAAATATATCCTAAAAAGATAATAAGATAGGATCGTTAGATATCGTAAAAGATAGTAAGTTAGGGTTGGTAAAATACATTAGGAAAAGTTTCTCTAAAAGAAAAATGAATTTTGAATTAATACAACCAAATAAAATCCGAAAACTATTAAAACATGTGCACTCACCAACATAAAGTTGATGTTTTCAAAATTGCATGTGTTCCTAGGATGGAGTAGAGATCATGTCAAGGAAGGATTATGATCATGAAGACTTGTATTTTATTTCATTTACATAGGTAATTATGATTGGTGCTCTGTGATTTGGGAAATATTTTTGTGGTCACCATTCAACATTTTGTGCCATCGGTCGGGGAGGGTGTGACATCGACTAGAGGTTCTAGAGACTCTAAGGAGGGAGATGGTATATGCTAAATTCTCCAAGTGTGAGTTTTGGTTGCGTGAGGTGCAGTTTTCGGGGGATCTTGTCAATCAACATGGTATATTGGATATCCCTAGAGATAATAAGAAAGGATCATTAGATATTCTGTAATCCTATAAAGATAGTAAATTAAGACTAATAAATGTATCCTAAAAAGATAATAAGATAGGATCGTTAGATATCGTAAAAGATAGTAAGTTAGGGTTGGTAAAATACATTAGGAAAAGTTTCTCTAAAAGAAAAATGAATTTTGAATTAATACAACCAAATAAAATCCGAAAACTATTAAAACCTGTGCACTCACCAACATAAAGTTGATGTTTTCAAAATTGCATGTGTTCCTAGGATGGAGTAGAGATCATGTCAAGGAAGGATTATGATCATGAAGACTTGTATTTTATTTCATTTACATAGGTAATTATGATTGGTGCTCTGTGATTTAGGAAATATTTTTGTGGTCACCATTCAACATTTTATGCCATCGGTCGGGGAGGGTGTGACATCGACTAGAGGTTCTAGAGACTCTAAGGAGGGAGATAGTATATGCTAAATTCTCCAAGTGTGAGTTTTGGTTGCGGGAGGTGCAGTTTTCGGGGGATCTTGTCAATCAACAGGGTATATTGGATATCCCTAGAGATAACAAGAAAGGATCATTAGAAATTTTGTAATTTTATAAAGATAGTAAATTAAGACTAATAAATATATCCTAAAAAGATAATAAGATAGGATCGTTAGATATCGTAAAAGATAGTAAGTTAGGGTTGGTAAAATACATTAGGAAAAGTTTCTCTAAAAGAAAAATGAATTTTGAATTAATACAACCAAATAAAATCCGAAAACTATTAAAACCTGTGCACTCACCAACATAAAGTTGATGTTTTCAAAATTGCATGTGTTCCTAGGATGGAGTAGAGATCATGTCAAGGAAGGATTATGATCATGAAGACTTGTGTTTTATTTCATTTACATAGGTAATTATGATTGGTGCTCTGTGATTTAGGAAATATTTTTGTGGTCACCATTCAACATTTTATGCCATCGGTCGGGGAGGGTGTGACATCGACTAGAGGTTCTAAAGACTCTAAGGAGGGAGATAGTATATGCTAAATTCTCCAAGTGTGAGTTTTGGTTGCGGGAGGTGCAGTTTTCGGGGGATCTTGTCAATCAACAGGGTATATTGGATATCCCTAGAGATAACAAGAAAGGATCATTAGATATTTTTTAATTCTATAAAGATAGTAAATTAAGACTAATAAATATATCCTAAAAAGATAATAAGATAGGATCGTTAGATATCGTAAAAGATAGTAAGTTAGGGTTGGTAAAATACATTAGGAAAAGTTTCTCTAAAAGAAAAATGAATTTTGAATTAATGCAAACAAATAAAATCCGAAAACTATTAAAACATGTGCACTCACCAACATAAAGTTGATGTTTTCAAAATTGCATGTGTTCCTAGGATGGAGTAGAGATCATGTAAAGGAAGGATTATGATCATGAAGACTTGTATTTTATTTCATTTACATAGGTAATTATGATTGGTGCTCTGTGATTTGGGAAATATTTTTGTGGTCACCATTCAACATTTTATGCCATCGGTCGGGGAGGGTGTGACATCGACTAGAGGTTTTAGAGACTCTAATGAGGGAGATGGTATATGCTAAATTCTCCAAGTGTGAGTTTTGGTTGCGTGAGGTGCAGTTTTCGGGGGATCTTGTCAATCAACAGGGTATATTGGATATCCCTAGAGATAATAAGAAAGGATCATTAGATATTCTGTAATCCTATAAAGATAGTAAATTAAGACTAATACATATATCCTAAAAAGATAATAAGATAGGATCGTTAGATATCGTAAAAGATAGTAAGTTAGGGTTGGTAAAATACATTAGGAAAAGTTTCTCTAAAAGAAAAATGAATTTTGAATTAATACAACCAAATAAAATCCGAAAACTATTAAAACATGTGCACTCACCAACATAAAGTTGATGTTTTCAAAATTGCATGTGTTCCTAGGATGGAGTAGAGATCATGTCAAGGAAGGATTATGATCATGAAGACTTGTATTTTTTTTCATTTACATAGGTAATTATGATTGGTGCTCTGTGATTTGGGAAATATTTTTGTGGTCACCATTCAACATTTTGTGCCATCGGTCGGGGAGGGTGTGACATCGACTAGAGGTTCTAGAGACTCTAAGGAGGGAGATGGTATATGCTAAATTCTCCAAGTGTGAGTTTTGGTTGCGTGAGGTGCAGTTTTCGGGGGATCTTGTCAATCAACATGGTATATTGGATATCCCTAGAGATAATAAGAAAGGATCATTAGATATTCTGTAATCCTATAAAGATAGTAAATTAAGACTAATAAATATATCCTAAAAAGATAATAAGATAGGATCGTTAGATATCGTAAAAGATGGTAAGTTAGGGTTGGTAAAATACATTAGGAAAAGTTTCTCGAAAAGAAAAATGAATTTTGAATTAATACAACCAAATAAAATCCGAAAACTATTAAAACATGTGCACTCACCAACATAAAGTTGATGTTTTCAAAATTGCATGTGTTCCTAGGATGGAGTAGAGATCATGTCAAGGAAGGATTATGATCATGAAGACTTGTATTTTTTTTCATTTACATAGGTAATTATGATTGGTGCTCTGTGATTTGGGAAATATTTTTGTGGTCACCATTCAACATTTTATGCCATCGGTCGGGGAGGGTGTGACATCGACTAGAGGTTCTAGAGACTCTAAGGAGGGAGATGGTATATGCTAAATTCTCCAAGTGTGAGTTTTGGTTGCGTGAGGTGCAGTTTTCGGGGGATCTTGTCAATCAACATGGTATATTGGATATCCCTAGAGATAATAAGAAAGGATCATTAGATATTCTGTAATCCTATAAAGATAGTAAATTAAGACTAATAAATATATCCTAAAAAGATAATAAGATAGGATCGTTAGATATCGTAAAAGATAGTAAGTTAGGGTTGGTAAAATACATTAGGAAAAGTTTCTTTAAAAGAAAAATGAATTTTGAATTAATACAACCAAATAAAATCCGAAAACTATTAAAACCTGTGCACTCACCAACATAAAGTTGATGTTTTCAAAATTGCATGTGTTCCTAGGATGGAGTAGAGATCATGTCAAGGAAGGATTATGATCATGAAGACTTGTATTTTATTTCATTTACATAGGTAATTATGATTGGTGCTCTGTGATTTAGGAAATATTTTTGTGGTCACCATTCAACATTTTATGCCATCGGTCGGGGAAGGTGTGACATCGACTAGAGGTTCTAGAGACTCTAAGGAGGGATATAGTATATGCTAAATTCTCCAAGTGTGAGTTTTGGTTGCGGGAGGTGCAGTTTTCGGGGGATCTTGTCAATCAACAGGGTATATTGGATATCCCTAGAGATAACAAGAAAGGATCATTAGATATTTTGTAATTTTATAAAGATAGTAAATTAAGACTAATAAATATATCCTAAAAAGATAATAAGATAGGATCGTTAGATATCGTAAAAGATAGTAAGTTAGGGTTGGTAAAATACATTAGGAAAAGTTTCTCTAAAAGAAAAATGAATTTTGAATTAATACAACCAAATAAAATCCGAAAACTATTAAAACCTGTGCACTCACCAACATAAAGTTGATGTTTTCAAAATTGCATGTGTTCCTAGGATGGAGTAGAGATCATGTCAAGGAAGGATTATGATCATGAAGACTTGTGTTTTATTTCATTTACATAGGTAATTATGATTGGTGCTCTGTGATTTAGGAAATATTTTTGTGGTCACCATTCAACATTTTATGCCATCGGTCGGGGAGGGTGTGACATCGACTAGAGGTTCTAGAGACTCTAAGGAGGGAGATAGTATATGCTAAATTCTCCAAGTGTGAGTTTTGGTTGCGGGAGGTGCAGTTTTCGGGGGATCTTGTCAATCAACAGGGTATATTGGATATCCCTAGAGATAACAAGAAAGGATCATTAGATATTCTGTAATTCTATAAAGATAGTAAATTAAGACTAATAAATATATCCTAAAAAGATAATAAGATAGGATCGTTAGATATCGTAAAAGATAGTAAGTTAGGGTTGGTAAAATACATTAGGAAAAGTTTCTCTAAAAGAAAAATGAATTTTGAATTAATACAACCAAATAAAATCCGAAAACTATTAAAACATGTGCACTCACCAACATAAAGTTGATGTTTTCAAAATTGCATGTGTTCCTAGGATGGAGTAGAGATCATGTCAAGGAAGGATTATGATCATGAAGACTTGTATTTTTTTTCATTTACATAGGTAATTATGATTGGTGCTCTGTGATTTGGGAAATATTTTTGTGGTCACCATTCAACATTTTGTGCCATCGGTCGGGGAGGGTGTGACATCGACTAGAGGTTCTAGAGACTCTAAGGAGGGAGATGGTATATGCTAAATTCTCCAAGTGTGAGTTTTGGTTGCGTGAGGTGCAGTTTTCGGGGGATCTTGTCAATCAACATGGTATATTGGATATCCCTAGAGATAATAAGAAAGGATCATTAGATATTCTGTAATCCTATAAAGATAGTAAATTAAGACTAATAAATATATCCTAAAAAGATAATAAGATAGGATCGTTAGATATCGTAAAAGATAGTAAGTTAGGGTTGGTAAAATACATTAGGAAAAGTTTCTCTAAAAGAAAAATGAATTTTGAATTAATACAACCAAATAAAATCCGAAAACTATTAAAACCTGTGCACTCACCAACATAAAGTTGATGTTTTCAAAATTGCATGTGTTCCTAGGATGGAGTAGAGATCATGTCAAGGAAGGATTATGATCATGAAGACTTGTATTTTATTTCATTTACATAGGTAATTATGATTGGTGCTCTGTGATTTGGGAAATATTTTTGTGGTCACCATTCAACATTTTATGCCATCGGTCGGGGAGGGTGTGTCATCGACTAGAGGTTCTAGAGACTCTAATGAGGGAGATGGTATATCCTAAATTCTCCAAGTGTGAGTTTTGGTTGCATGAGGTGCTGTTTTTGGGGGATCTTGTCAATAAACAGGGTATATTGGATATCCCTAGAGATAATAAGAAAGGATCATTAGATATTCTGTAATTCTATAAAGATAGTAAATTAAGACTAATAAATATATCCTAAAAAGATAATAAGATAGGATCGTTAGATATCGTAAAAGATAGTAAGTTAGGGTTGGTAAAATACATTAGGAAAAGTTTCTCTAAAAGAAAAATGAATTTTGAATTAATACAACCAAATAAAATCCGAAAACTATTAAAACATGTGCACTCACCAACATAAAGTTGATGTTTTCAAAATTGCATGTGTTCCTAGGATGGAGTAGAGATCATGTCAAGGAAGGATTATGATCATGAAGACTTGTATTTTTTTTCATTTACATAGGTAATTATGATTGGTGCTCTGTGATTTGGGAAATATTTTTGTGGTCACCATTCAACATTTTGTGCCATCGGTCGGGGAGGGTGTGACATCGACTAGAGGTTCTAGAGACTCTAAGGAGGGAGATGGTATATGCTAAATTCTCCAAGTGTGAGTTTTGGTTGCGTGAGGTGCAGTTTTCGGGGGATCTTGTCAATCAACATGGTATATTGGATATCCCTAGAGATAATAAGAAAGGATCATTAGATATTCTGTAATCCTATAAAGATAGTAAATTAAGACTAATAAATATATCCTAAAAAGATAATAAGATAGGATCGTTAGATATCGTAAAAGATAGTAAGTTAGGGTTGGTAAAATACATTAGGAAAAGTTTCTCTAAAAGAAAAATGAATTTTGAATTAATACAACCAAATAAAATCCGAAAACTATTAAAACATGTGCACTCACCAACATAAAGTTGATGTTTTCAAAATTGCATGTGTTCCTAGGATGGAGTAGAGATCATGTCAAGGAAGGATTATGATCATGAAGACTTGTATTTTTTTTCATTTACATAGGTAATTATGATTGGTGCTCTGTGATTTGGGAAATATTTTTGTGGTCACCATTCAACATTTTATGCCATCGGTCGGGGAGGGTGTGACATCGACTAGAGGTTCTAGAGACTCTAAGGAGGGAGATGGTATATGCTAAATTCTCCAAGTGTGAGTTTTGGTTGCGTGAGGTGCAGTTTTCGGGGGATCTTGTCAATCAACAGGGTATATTGGATATCCCTATAGATAATAAGAAAGGATCATTAGATATTCTGTAATTCTATAAAGATAGTAAATTAAGACTAATAAATATATCCTAAAAAGATAATAAGATAGGATCGTTAGATATCGTAAAAGATAGTAAGTTAGGGTTGGTAAAATACATTAGGAAAAGTTTCTCTAAAAGAAAAATGAATTTTGAATTAATACAACCAAATAAAATCCGAAAACTATTAAAACATGTGCACTCACCAACATAAAGTTGATGTTTTCAAAATTGCATGTGTTCCTAGGATGGAGTAGAGATCATGTCAAGGAAGGATTATGATCATGAAGACTTGTATTTTATTTCATTTACATAGGTAATTATGATTGGTGCTCTGTGATTTAGGAAATATTTTTGTGGTCACCATTCAACATTTTATGCCATCGGTCGGGGAGGGTGTGACATCGACTAGAGGTTCTAGAGACTCTAAGGAGGGATATAGTATATGCTAAATTCTCCAAGTGTGAGTTTTGGTTGCGGGAGGTGCAGTTTTCGGGGGATCTTGTCAATCAACAGGGTATATTGGATATCCCTAGAGATAACAAGAAAGGATCATTAGATATTTTGTAATTTTATAAAGATAGTAAATTAAGACTAATAAATATATCCTAAAAAGATAATAAGATAGGATCGTTAGATATCGTAAAAGATAGTAAGTTAGGGTTGGTAAAATACATTAGGAAAAGTTTCTCTAAAAGAAAAATGAATTTTGAATTAATACAACCAAATAAAATCCGAAAACTATTAAAACCTGTGCACTCACCAACATAAAGTTGATGTTTTCAAAATTGCATGTGTTCCGAGGATGGAGTAGAGATCATGTCAAGGAAGGATTATGATCATGAAGACTTGTATTTTATTTCATTTACATAGGTAATTATGATTGGTGCTCTGTGATTTGGGAAATATTTTTGTGGTCACCATTCAACATTTTATGCCATCGGTCGGGGAGGGTGTGACATCGACTAGAGGTTTTAGAGACTCTAATGAGGGAGATGGTATATGCTAAATTCTCCAAGTGTGAGTTTTGGTTGCGTGAGGTGCAGTTTTCGGGGGATCTTGTCAATCAACAGGGTATATTGGATATCCCTAGAGATAATAAGAAAGGATCATTAGATATTCTGTAATCCTATAAAGATAGTAAATTAAGACTAATAAATATATCCTAAAAAGATAATAAGATAGGATCGTTAGATATCGTAAAAGATAGTAAGTTAGGGTTGGTAAAATACATTAGGAAAAGTTTCTCTAAAAGAAAAATGAATTTTGAATTAATACAACCAAATAAAATCTGAAAACTATTAAAACATGTGCACTCACCAACATAAAGTTGATGTTTTCAAAATTGCATGTGTTCCTAGGATGGAGTAGAGATCATGTCAAGGAAGGATTATGATCATGAAGACTTGTATTTTTTTTCATTTACATAGGTAATTATGATTGGTGCTCTGTGATTTGGGAAATATTTTTGTGGTCACCATTCAACATTTTGTGCCATCGGTCGGGGAGGGTGTGACATCGACTAGAGGTTCTAGAGACTCTAAGGAGGGAGATGGAATATGCTAAATTCTCCAAGTGTGAGTTTTGGTTGCGTGAGGTGCAGTTTTCGGGGGATCTTGTCAATCAACATGGTATATTGGATATCCCTAGAGATAATAAGAAAGGATCATTAGATATTTTGTAATTCTATAAAGATAGTAAATTAAGACTAATAAATATATCCTAAAAAGATAATAAGATAGGATCGTTAGATATCGTAAAAGATAGTAAGTTAGGGTTGGTAAAATACATTAGGAAAAGTTTCTCTAAAAGAAAAATGAATTTTGAATTAATACAACCAAATAAAATCCGAAAACTATTAAAACATGTGCACTCACCAACATAAAGTTGATGTTTTCAAAATTGCATGTGTTCCTAGGATGGAGTAGAGATCATGTCAAGGAAGGATTATGATCATGAAGACTTGTATTTTTTTTCATTTACATAGGTAATTATGATTGGTGCTCTGTGATTTGGGAAATATTTTTGTGGTCACCATTCAACATTTTGTGCCATCGGTCGGGGAGGGTGTGACATCGACTAGAGGTTCTAGAGACTCTAAGGAGGGAGATGGTATATGCTAAATTCTCCAAGTGTGAGTTTTGGTTGCGTGAGGTGCAGTTTTCGGGGGATCTTGTCAATCAACATGGTATATTGGATATCCCTAGAGATAATAAGAAAGGATCATTAGATATTCTGTAATCCTATAAAGATAGTACATTAAGACTAATAAATATATCCTAAAAAGATAATAAGATAGGATCGTTAGATATCGTAAAAGATAGTAAGTTAGGGTTGGTAAAATACATTAGGAAAAGTTTCTCTAAAAGAAAAATGAATTTTGAATTAATACAACCAAATAAAATCCGAAAACTATTAAAACATGTGCACTCACCAACATAAAGTTGATGTTTTCAAAATTGCATGTGTTCCTAGGATGGAGTAGAGATCATGTCAAGGAAGGATTATGATCATGAAGACTTGTATTTTATTTCATTTACATAGGTAATTATGATTGGTGCTCTGTGATTTGGGAAATATTTTTGTGGTCACCATTCAACATTTTATGCCATCGGTCGGGGAGGGTGTGACATCGACTAGAGGTTCTAGAGACTCTAATGAGGGAGATGGTATATGCTAAATTCTCCAAGTGTGAGTTTTGGTTGCGTGAGGTGCAGTTTTCGGGGGATCTTGTCAATCAACAGGGTATATTGGATATCCCTAGAGATAATAAGAAAGGATCATTAGATATTTTGTAATCCTATAAAGATAGTAAATTAAGACTAATAAATATATCCTAAAAAGATAATAAGATAGGATCGTTAGATATCGTAAAAGATAGTAAGTTAGGGTTGGTAAAATACATTAGGAAAAGTTTCTCTAAAAGAAAAATGAATTTTGAATTAATACAACCAAATAAAATCCGAAAACTATTAAAACATGTGCACTCACCAACATAAAGTTGATGTTTTCAAAATTGCATGTGTTCCTAGGATGGAGTAGAGATCATGTCAAGGAAGGATTATGATCATGAAGACTTGTATTTTTTTTCATTTACATAGGTAATTATGATTGGTGCTCTGTGATTTAGGAAATATTTTTGTGGTCACCATTCAACATTTTATGCCATCGGTCGGGGAGGGTGTGACATCGACTAGAGGTTCTAGAGACTCTAAGGAGGGAGATGGTATATGCTAAATTCTCCAAGTGTGAGTTTTGGTTGCGTGAGGTGCAGTTTTCGGGGGATCTTGTCAATCAACAGGGTATATTGGATATCCCTAGAGATAATAAGAAAGGATCATTAGATATTCTGTAATCCTATAAAGATAGTAAATTAAGACTAATAAATATATCCTAAAAAGATAATAAGATAGGATCGTTAGATATCGTAAAAGATAGTAAGTTAGGGTTGGTAAAATACATTAGGAAAAGTTTCTCTAAAAGAAAAATGAATTTTGAATTAATACAACCAAATAAAATCCGAAAACTATTAAAACATGTGCACTCACCAACATAAAGTTGATGTTTTCAAAATTGCATGTGTTCCTAGGATGGAGTAGAGATCATGTCAAGGAAGGATTATGATCATGAAGACTTGTATTTTTTTTCATTTACATAGGTAATTATGATTGGTGCTCTGTGATTTGGGAAATATTTTTGTGGTCACCATTCAACATTTTGTGCCATCGGTCGGGGAGGGTGTGACATCGACTAGAGGTTCTAGAGACTCTAAGGAGGGAGATGGAATATGCTAAATTCTCCAAGTGTGAGTTTTGGTTGCGTGAGGTGCAGTTTTCGGGGGATCTTGTCAATCAACATGGTATATTGGATATCCCTAGAGATAATAAGAAAGGATCATTAGATATTTTGTAATTCTATAAAGATAGTAAATTAAGACTAATAAATATATCCTAAAAAGATAATAAGATAGGATCGTTAGATATCGTAAAAGATAGTAAGTTAGGGTTGGTAAAATACATTAGGAAAAGTTTCTCTAAAAGAAAAATGAATTTTGAATTAATACAACCAAATAAAATCCGAAAACTATTAAAACATGTGCACTCACCAACATAAAGTTGATGTTTTCAAAATTGCATGTGTTCCTAGGATGGAGTAGAGATCATGTCAAGGAAGGATTATGATCATGAAGACTTGTATTTTTTTTCATTTACATAGGTAATTATGATTGGTGCTCTGTGATTTGGGAAATATTTTTGTGGTCACCATTCAACATTTTGTGCCATCGGTCGGGGAGGGTGTGACATCGACTAGAGGTTCTAGAGACTCTAAGGAGGGAGATGGTATATGCTAAATTCTCCAAGTGTGAGTTTTGGTTGCGTGAGGTGCAGTTTTCGGGGGATCTTGTCAATCAACATGGTATATTGGATATCCCTAGAGATAATAAGAAAGGATCATTAGATATTCTGTAATCCTATAAAGATAGTACATTAAGACTAATAAATATATCCTAAAAAGATAATAAGATAGGATCGTTAGATATCGTAAAAGATAGTAAGTTAGGGTTGGTAAAATACATTAGGAAAAGTTTCTCTAAAAGAAAAATGAATTTTGAATTAATACAACCAAATAAAATCCGAAAACTATTAAAACATGTGCACTCACCAACATAAAGTTGATGTTTTCAAAATTGCATGTGTTCCTAGGATGGAGTAGAGATCATGTCAAGGAAGGATTATGATCATGAAGACTTGTATTTTATTTCATTTACATAGGTAATTATGATTGGTGCTCTGTGATTTGGGAAATATTTTTGTGGTCACCATTCAACATTTTATGCCATCGGTCGGGGAGGGTGTGACATCGACTAGAGGTTCTAGAGACTCTAATGAGGGAGATGGTATATGCTAAATTCTCCAAGTGTGAGTTTTGGTTGCGTGAGGTGCAGTTTTCGGGGGATCTTGTCAATCAACAGGGTATATTGGATATCCATAGAGATAATAAGAAAGGATCATTAGATATTTTGTAATCCTATAAAGATAGTAAATTAAGACTAATAAATATATCCTAAAAAGATAATAAGATAGGATCGTTAGATATCGTAAAAGATAGTAAGTTAGGGTTGGTAAAATACATTAGGAAAAGTTTCTCTAAAAGAAAAATGAATTTTGAATTAATACAACCAAATAAAATCCGAAAACTATTAAAACATGTGCACTCACCAACATAAAGTTGATGTTTTCAAAATTGCATGTGTTCCTAGGATGGAGTAGAGATCATGTCAAGGAAGGATTATGATCATGAAGACTTGTATTTTTTTTCATTTACATAGGTAATTATGATTGGTGCTCTGTGATTTAGGAAATATTTTTGTGGTCACCATTCAACATTTTATGCCATCGGTCGGGGAGGGTGTGACATCGACTAGAGGTTCTAGAGACTCTAAGGAGGGAGATGGTATATGCTAAATTCTCCAAGTGTGAGTTTTGGTTGCGTGAGGTGCAGTTTTCGGGGGATCTTGTCAATCAACAGGGTATATTGGATATCCCTAGAGATAATAAGAAAGGATCATTAGATATTCTGTAATCCTATAAAGATAGTAAATTAAGACTAATAAATATATCCTAAAAAGATAATAAGATAGGATCGTTAGATATCGTAAAAGATAGTAAGTTAGGGTTGGTAAAATACATTAGGAAAAGTTTCTCTAAAAGAAAAATGAATTTTGAATTAATACAACCAAATAAAATCCGAAAACTATTAAAACATGTGCACTCACCAACATAAAGTCGATGTTTTCAAAATTGCATGTGTTCCTAGGATGGAGTAGAGATCATGTCAAGGAAGGATTATGATCATGAAGACTTGTATTTTTTTTCATTTACATAGGTAATTATGATTGGTGCTCTGTGATTTGGGAAATATTTTTGTGGTCACCATTCAACATTTTGTGCCATCGGTCGGGGAGGGTGTGACATCGACTAGAGGTTCTAGAGACTCTAAGGAGGGAGATGGTATATGCTAAATTCTCCAAGTGTGAGTTTTGGTTGCGTGAGGTGCAGTTTTCGGGGGATCTTGTCAATCAACATGGTATATTGGATATCCCTAGAGATAATAAGAAAGGATCATTAGATATTCTGTAATCCTATAAAGATAGTAAATTAAGACTAATAAATATATCCTAAAAAGATAATAAGATAGGATCGTTAGATATCGTAAAAGATAGTAAGTTAGGGTTGGTAAAATACATTAGGAAAAGTTTCTCTCAAAGAAAAATGAATTTTGAATTAATACAACCAAATAAAATCCGAAAACTATTAAAACATGTGCACTCACCAACATAAAGTTGATGTTTTCAAAATTGCATGTGTTCCTAGGATGGAGTAGAGATCATGTCAAGGAAGGATTATGATCATGAAGACTTGTATTTTATTTCATTTACATAGGTAATTATGATTGGTGCTCTGTGATTTGGGAAATATTTTTGTGGTCACCATTCAACATTTTATGCCATCGGTCGGGGAGGGTGTGACATCGACTAGAGGTTCTAGAGACTCTAATGAGGGAGATGGTATATGCTAAATTCTCCAAGTGTGAGTTTTGGTTGCGTGAGGTGCAGTTTTCGGGGGATCTTGTCAATCAATAGGGTATATTGGATATCCCTAGAGATAATAAGAAAGGATCATTAGATATTTTGTAATCCTATAAAGATAGTAAATTAAGACTAATAAATATATCCTAAAAAGATAATAAGATAGGATCGTTAGATATCGTAAAAGATAGTAAGTTAGGGTTGGTAAAATACATTAGGAAAAGTTTCTCTAAAAGAAAAATGAATTTTGAATTAATACAACCAAATAAAATCCGAAAACTATTAAAACATGTGCACTCACCAACATAAAGTTGATGTTTTCAAAATTGCATGTGTTCCTAGGATGGAGTAGAGATCATGTCAAGGAAGGATTATGATCAT
This sequence comes from Lactuca sativa, assembly GCF_002870075.4. Taxonomy (NCBI): domain Eukaryota; kingdom Viridiplantae; phylum Streptophyta; class Magnoliopsida; order Asterales; family Asteraceae; genus Lactuca; species Lactuca sativa. The sequence continues at coordinate 170,837,421 of NC_056630.2, forward strand.
GAAGACTTGTATTTTATTTCATTTACATAGGTAATTATGATTGGTGCTCTGTGATTTAGGAAATATTTTTGTGGTCACCATTCAACATTTTATGCCATCGGTCGGGGAGGGTGTGACATCGACTAGAGGTTCTAGAGACTCTAAGGAGGGAGATGGTATATGCTAAATTCTCCAAGTGTGAGTTTTGGTTGCGTGAGGTGCAGTTTTCGGGGGATCTTGTCAATCAACAGGGTATATTGGATATCCCTAGAGATAATAAGAAAGGATCATTAGATATTCTGTAATCCTATAAAGATAGTAAATTAAGACTAATAAATATATCCTAAAAAGATAATAAGATAGGATCGTTAGATATCGTAAAAGATAGTAAGTTAGGGTTGGTAAAATACATTAGGAAAAGTTTCTCTAAAAGAAAAATGAATTTTGAATTAATACAACCAAATAAAATCCGAAAACTATTAAAACATGTGCACTCACCAACATAAAGTCGATGTTTTCAAAATTGCATGTGTTCCTAGGATGGAGTAGAGATCATGTCAAGGAAGGATTATGATCATGAAGACTTGTATTTTTTTTCATTTACATAGGTAATTATGATTGGTGCTCTGTGATTTGGGAAATATTTTTGTGGTCACCATTCAACATTTTGTGCCATCGGTCGGGGAGGGTGTGACATCGACTAGAGGTTCTAGAGACTCTAAGGAGGGAGATGGTATATGCTAAATTCTCCAAGTGTGAGTTTTGGTTGCGTGAGGTGCAGTTTTCGGGGGATCTTGTCAATCAACATGGTATATTGGATATCCCTAGAGATAATAAGAAAGGATCATTAGATATTCTGTAATCCTATAAAGATAGTAAATTAAGACTAATAAATATATCCTAAAAAGATAATAAGATAGGATCGTTAGATATCGTAAAAGATAGTAAGTTAGGGTTGGTAAAATACATTAGGAAAAGTTTCTCTAAAAGAAAAATGAATTTTGAATTAATACAACCAAATAAAATCCGAAAACTATTAAAACATGTGCACTCACCAACATAAAGTTGATGTTTTCAAAATTGCATGTGTTCCTAGGATGGAGTAGAGATCATGTCAAGGAAGGATTATGATCATGAAGACTTGTATTTTATTTCATTTACATAGGTAATTATGATTGGTGCTCTGTGATTTGGGAAATATTTTTGTGGTCACCATTCAACATTTTATGCCATCGGTCGGGGAGGGTGTGACATCGACTAGAGGTTCTAGAGACTCTAATGAGGGAGATGGTATATGCTAAATTCTCCAAGTGTGAGTTTTGGTTGCGTGAGGTGCAGTTTTCGGGGGATCTTGTCAATCAATAGGGTATATTGGATATCCCTAGAGATAATAAGAAAGGATCATTAGATATTCTGTAATCCTATAAAGATAGTAAATTAAGACTAATAAATATATCCTAAAAAGATAATAAGATAGGATCGTTAGATATCGTAAAAGATAGTAAGTTAGGGTTGGTAAAATACATTAGGAAAAGTTTCTCTAAAAGAAAAATGAATTTTGAATTAATACAACCAAATGAAATCCGAAAACTATTAAAACATGTGCACTCACCAACATAAAGTTGATGTTTTCAAAATTGCTTGTGTTCCTAGGATGGAGTAGAGATCATGTCAAGGAAGGATTATGATCATGAAGACTTGTATTTTTTTTCATTTACATAGGTAATTATGATTGGTGCTCTGTGATTTAGGAAATATTTTTGTGGTCACCATTCAACATTTTATGCCATCGGTCGGGGAGGGTGTGACATCGACTAGAGGTTCTAGAGACTCTAAGGAGGGAGATGGTATATGCTAAATTCTCCAAGTGTGAGTTTTGGTTGCGTGAGGTGCAGTTTTCGGGGGATCTTGTCAATCAACAGGGTATATTGGATATCCCTAGAGATAATAAGAAAGGATCATTAGATATTATGTAATCCTATAAAGATAGTAAATTAAGACTAATAAATATATCCTAAAAAGATAATAAGATAGGATCGTTAGATATCGTAAAAGATAGTAAGTTAGGGTTGGTAAAATACATTAGGAAAAGTTTCTCTAAAAGAAAAATGAATTTTGAATTAATACAACCAAATAAAATCCGAAAACTATTAAAACATGTGCACTCACCAACATAAAGTCGATGTTTTCAAAATTGCATGTGTTCCTAGGATGGAGTAGAGATCATGTCAAGGAAGGATTATGATCATGAAGACTTGTATTTTATTTCATTTACATAGGTAATTATGATTGGTGCTCTGTGATTTGGGAAATATTTTTGTGGTCACCATTCAACATTTTATGCCATCGGTCGGGGAGGGTGTGACATCGACTAGAGGTTCTAGAGACTCTAATGAGGGAGATGGTATATGCTAAATTCTCCAAGTGTGAGTTTTGGTTGCGTGAGGTGCAGTTTTCGGGGGATCTTGTCAATCAATAGGGTATATTGGATATCCCTAGAGATAATAAGAAAGGATCATTAGATATTCTGTAATCCTATAAAGATAGTAAATTAAGACTAATAAATATATCCTAAAAAGATAATAAGATAGGATCGTTAGATATCGTAAAAGATAGTAAGTTAGGGTTGGTAAAATACATTAGGAAAAGTTTCTCTAAAAGAAAAATGAATTTTGAATTAATACAACCAAATAAAATCCGAAAACTATTAAAACATGTGCACTCACCAACATAAAGTTGATGTTTTCAAAATTGCATGTGTTCCTAGGATGGAGTAGAGATCATGTCAAGGAAGGATTATGATCATGAAGACTTGTATTTTTTTTCATTTACATAGGTAATTATGATTGGTGCTCTGTGATTTGGGAAATATTTTTGTGGTCACCATTCAACATTTTGTGCCATCGGTCGGGGAGGGTGTGACATCGACTAGAGGTTCTAGAGACTCTAAGGAGGGAGATGGTATATGCTAAGTTCTCCAAGTGTGAGTTTTGGTTGCGTGAGGTGCAGTTTTCGGGGGATCTTGTCAATCAACAGGGTATATTGGATATCCCTAGAGATAATAAGAAAGGATCATTAGATATTATGTAATCCTATAAAGATAGTAAATTAAGACTAATAAATATATCCTAAAAAGATAATAAGATAGGATCGTAAGATATCGTAAAAGATAGTAAGTTAGGGTTGGTAACATACATTAGGAAAAGTTTCTCTAAAAGAAAAATGAATTTTGAATTAATACAACCAAATAAAATCCGAAAACTATTAAAACATGTGCACTCACCAACATAAAGTCGATGTTTTCAAAATTGCATGTGTTCCTAGGATGGAGTAGAGATCATGTCAAGGAAGGATTATGATCATGAAGACTTGTATTTTTTTTCATTTACATAGGTAATTATGATTGGTGCTCTGTGATTTGGGAAATATTTTTGGGGTCACCATTCAACATTTTGTGCCATCGGTCGGGGAGGGTGTGACATCGACTAGAGGTTCTAGAGACTCTAAGGAGGGAGATGGTATATGCTAAATTCTCCAAGTGTGAGTTTTGGTTGCGTGAGGTGCAGTTTTCGGGGGATCTTGTCAATCAACATGGTATATTGGATATCCCTAGAGATAATAAGAAAGGATCATTAGATATTCTGTAATCCTATAAAGATAGTAAATTAAGACTAATAAATATATCCTAAAAAGATAATAAGATAGGATCGTTAGATATCGTAAAAGATAGTAAGTTAGGGTTGGTAAAATACATTAGGAAAAGTTTCTCTAAAAGAAAAATGAATTTTGAATTAATACAACCAAATAAAATCCGAAAACTATTAAAACATGTGCACTCACCAACATAAAGTTGATGTTTTCAAAATTGCATGTGTTCCTAGGATGGAGTAGAGATCATGTCAAGGAAGGATTATGATCATGAAGACTTGTATTTTATTTCATTTACATAGGTAATTATGATTGGTGCTCTGTGATTTGGGAAATATTTTTGTGGTCACCATTCAACATTTTATGCCATCGGTCGGGGAGGGTGTGACATCGACTAGAGGTTCTAGAGACTCTAATGAGGGAGATGGTATATGCTAAATTCTCCAAGTGTGAGTTTTGGTTGCGTGAGGTGCAGTTTTCGGGGGATCTTGTCAATCAATAGGGTATATTGGATATCCCTAGAGATAATAAGAAAGGATCATTAGATATTCTGTAATCCTATAAAGATAGTAAATTAAGACTAATAAATATATCCTAAAAAGATAATAAGATAGGATCGTTAGATATCGTAAAAGATAGTAAGTTAGGGTTGGTAAAATACATTAGGAAAAGTTTCTCTAAAAGAAAAATGAATTTTGAATTAATACAACCAAATGAAATCCGAAAACTATTAAAACATGTGCACTCACCAACATAAAGTTGATGTTTTCAAAATTGCTTGTGTTCCTAGGATGGAGTAGAGATCATGTCAAGGAAGGATTATGATCATGAAGACTTGTATTTTTTTTCATTTACATAGGTAATTATGATTGGTGCTCTGTGATTTAGGAAATATTTTTGTGGTCACCATTCAACATTTTATGCCATCGGTCGGGGAGGGTGTGACATCGACTAGAGGTTCTAGAGACTCTAAGGAGGGAGATGGTATATGCTAAATTCTCCAAGTGTGAGTTTTGGTTGCGTGAGGTGCAGTTTTCGGGGGATCTTGTCAATCAACAGGGTATATTGGATATCCCTAGAGATAATAAGAAAGGATCATTAGATATTCTGTAATCCTATAAAGATAGTAAATTAAGACTAATAAATATATCCTAAAAAGATAATAAGATAGGATCGTTAGATATCGTAAAAGATAGTAAGTTAGGGTTGGTAAAATACATTAGGAAAAGTTTCTCTAAAAGAAAAATGAATTTTGAATTAATACAACCAAATAAAATCCGAAAACTATTAAAACATGTGCACTCACCAACATAAAGTTGATGTTTTCAAAATTGCATGTGTTCCTAGGATGGAGTAGAGATCATGTCAAGGAAGGATTATGATCATGAAGACTTGTATTTTTTTTCATTTACATAGGTAATTATGATTGGTGCTCTGTGATTTGGGAAATATTTTTGTGGTCACCATTCAACATTTTGTGCCATCGGTCGGGGAGGGTGTGACATCGACTAGAGGTTCTAGAGACTCTAAGGAGGGAGATGGTATATGCTAAATTCTCCAAGTGTGAGTTTTGGTTGTGTGAGGTGCAGTTTTCGGGGGATCTTGTCAATCAACATGGTATATTGGATATCCCTAGAGATAATAAGAAAGGATCATTAGATATTCTGTAATCCTATAAAGATAGTAAATTAAGACTAATAAATATATCCTAAAAAGATAATAAGATAGGATCGTTAGATATCGTAAAAGATAGTAAGTTAGGGTTGGTAAAATACATTAGGAAAAGTTTCTCTAAAAGAAAAATGAATTTTGAATTAATACAACCAAATAAAATCCGAAAACTATTAAAACATGTGCACTCACCAACATAAAGTTGATGTTTTCAAAATTGCATGTGTTCCTAGGATGGAGTAGAGATCATGTCAAGGAAGGATTATGATCATGAAGACTTGTATTTTTTTTCATTTACATAGGTAATTATGATTGGTGCTCTGTGATTTGGGAAATATTTTTGTGGTCACCATTCAACATTTTGTGCCATCGGTCGGGGAGGGTGTGACATCGACTAGAGGTTCTAGAGACTCTAAGGAGGGAGATGGTATATGCTAAATTCTCCAAGTGTTAGTTTTGGTTGCGTGAGGTGCAGTTTTCGGGGGATCTTGTCAATCAACATGGTATATTGGATATCCCTAGAGATAATAAGAAAGGATCATTAGATATTCTGTAATCCTATAAAGATAGTAAATTAAGACTAATAAATATATCCTAAAAAGATAATAAGATAGGATCGTTAGATATCGTAAAAGATAGTAAGTTAGGGTTGGTAAAATACATTAGGAAAAGTTTCTCTAAAAGAAAAATGAATTTTGAATTAATACAACCAAATAAAATCCGAAAACTATTAAAACATGTGCACTCACCAACATAAAGTTGATGTTTTCAAAATTGCATGTGTTCCTAGGATGGAGTAGAGATCATGTCAAGGAAGGATTATGATCATGAAGACTTGTATTTTTTTTCATTTACATAGGTAATTATGATTGGTGCTCTGTGATTTGGGAAATATTTTTGTGGTCACCATTCAACATTTTGTGCCATCGGTCGGGGAGGGTGTGACATCGACTAGAGGTTCTAGAGACTCTAAGGAGGGAGATGGTATATGCTAAGTTCTCCAAGTGTGAGTTTTGGTTGCGTGAGGTGCAGTTTTCGGGGGATCTTGTCAATCAACAAGGTATATTGGATATCCCTAGAGATAATAAGAAAGGATCATTAGATATTATGTAATCCTATAAAGATAGTAAATTAAGACTAATAAATATATCCTAAAAAGATAATAAGATAGGATCGTTAGATATCGTAAAAGATAGTAAGTTAGGGTTGGTAACATACATTAGGAAAAGTTTCTCTAAAAGAAAAATGAATTTTGAATTAATACAACCAAATAAAATCCGAAAACCATTAAAACATGTGCACTCACCAACATAAAGTTGATGTTTTCAAAATTGCATGTGTTCCTAGGATGGAGTAGAGATCATGTCAAGGAAGGATTATGATCATGAAGACTTGTATTTTTTTTCATTTACATAGGTAATTATGATTGGTGCTCTGTGATTTGGGAAATATTTTTGGGGTCACCATTCAACATTTTGTGCCATCGGTCGGGGAGGGTGTGACATCGACTAGAGGTTCTAGAGACTCCAAGGAGGGAGATGGTATATGCTAAATTCTCCAAGTGTGAGTTTTGGTTGCGTGAGGTGCAGTTTTCGGGGGATCTTGTCAATCAACATGGTATATTGGATATCCCTAGAGATAATAAGAAAGGATCATTAGATATTCTGTAATCCTATAAAGATAGTAAATTAAGACTAATAAATATATCCTAAAAAGATAATAAGATAGGATCGTTAGATATCGTAAAAGATAGTAAGTTAGGGTTGGTAAAATACATTAGGAAAAGTTTCTCTAAAAGAAAAATGAATTTTGAATTAATACAACCAAATAAAATCCGAAAACTATTAAAACATGTGCACTCACCAACATAAAGTTGATGTTTTCAAAATTGCATGTGTTCCTAGGATGGAGTAGAGATCATGTCAAGGAAGGATTATGATCATGAAGACTTGTATTTTATTTCATTTACATAGGTAATTATGATTGGTGCTCTGTGATTTGGGAAATATTTTTGTGGTCACCATTCAACATTTTATGCCATCGGTCGGGGAGGGTGTGACATCGACTAGAGGTTCTAGAGACTCTAATGAGGGAGATGGTATATGCTAAATTCTCCAAGTGTGAGTTTTGGTTGCGTGAGGTGCAGTTTTCGGGGGATCTTGTCAATCAATAGGGTATATTGGATATCCCTAGAGATAATAAGAAAGGATCATTAGATATTCTGTAATCCTATAAAGATAGTAAATTAAGACTAATAAATATATCCTAAAAAGATAATAAGATAGGATCGTTAGATATCGTAAAAGATAGTAAGTTAGGGTTGGTAAAATACATTAGGAAAAGTTTCTCTAAAAGAAAAATGAATTTTGAATTAATACAACCAAATGAAATCCGAAAACTATTAAAACATGTGCACTCACCAACATAAAGTTGATGTTTTCAAAATTGCTTGTGTTCCTAGGATGGAGTAGAGATCATGTCAAGGAAGGATTATGATCATGAAGACTTGTATTTTTTTTCATTTACATAGGTAATTATGATTGGTGCTCTGTGATTTAGGAAATATTTTTGTGGTCACCATTCAACATTTTATGCCATCGGTCGGGGAGGGTGTGACATCGACTAGAGGTTCTAGAGACTCTAAGGAGGGAGATGGTATATGCTAAATTCTCCAAGTGTGAGTTTTGGTTGCGTGAGGTGCAGTTTTCGGGGGATCTTGTCAATCAACAGGGTATATTGGATATCCCTAGAGATAATAAGAAAGGATCATTAGATATTCTGTAATCCTATAAAGATAGTAAATTAAGACTAATAAATATATCCTAAAAAGATAATAAGATAGGATCGTTAGATATCGTAAAAGATAGTAAGTTAGGGTTGGTAAAATACATTAGGAAAAGTTTCTCTAAAAGAAAAATGAATTTTGAATTAATACAACCAAATAAAATCCGAAAACTATTAAAACATGTGCACTCACCAACATAAAGTTGATGTTTTCAAAATTGCATGTGTTCCTAGGATGGAGTAGAGATCATGTCAAGGAAGGATTATGATCATGAAGACTTGTATTTTTTTTCATTTACATAGGTAATTATGATTGGTGCTCTGTGATTTGGGAAATATTTTTGTGGTCACCATTCAACATTTTGTGCCATCGGTCGGGGAGGGTGTGACATCGACTAGAGGTTCTAGAGACTCTAAGGAGGGAGATGGTATATGCTAAGTTCTCCAAGTGTGAGTTTTGGTTGCGTGAGGTGCAGTTTTCGGGGGATCTTGTCAATCAACAGGGTATATTGGATATCCCTAGAGATAATAAGAAAGGATCATTAGATATTATGTAATCCTATAAAGATAGTAAATTAAGACTAATAAATATATCCTAAAAAGATAATAAGATAGGATCGTTAGATATCGTAAAAGATAGTAAGTTAGGGTTGGTAAAATACATTAGGAAAAGTTTCTCTAAAAGAAAAATGAATTTTGAATTAATACAACCAAATAAAATCCGAAAACTATTAAAACCTGTGCACTCACCAACATAAAGTTGATGTTTTCAAAATTGCATGTGTTCCTAGGATGGAGTAGAGATCATGTCAAGGAAGGATTATGATCATGAAGACTTGTATTTTATTTCATTTACATAGGTAATTATGATTGGTGCTCTGTGATTTAGGAAATATTTTTGTGGTCACCATTCAACATTTTATGCCATCGGTCGGGGAGGGTGTGACATCGACTAGAGGTTCTAGACACTCTAAGGAGGGAGATAGTATATGCTAAATTCTCCAAGTGTGAGTTTTGGTTGCGGGAGGTGCAGTTTTCGGGGGATCTTGTCAATCAACAGGGTATATTGGATATCCCTAGAGATAACAAGAAAGGATCATTAGATATTTTGTAATTCTATAAAGATAGTAAATTAAGACTAATAAATATATCCTAAAAAGATAATAAGATAGGATCGTTAGATATCGTAAAAGATAGTAAGTTAGGGTTGGTAAAATACATTAGGAAAAGTTTCTCTAAAAGAAAAATGAATTTTGAATTAATACAACCAAATAAAATCCGAAAACTATTAAAACATGTGCACTCACCAACATAAAGTTGATGTTTTCAAAATTGCATGTGTTCCTAGGATGGAGTAGAGATCATGTCAAGGAAGGATTATGATCATGAAGACTTGTATTTTTTTTCATTTACATAGGTAATTATGATTGGTGCTCTGTGATTTGGGAAATATTTTTGTGGTCACCATTCAACATTTTGTGCCATCGGTCGGGGAGGGTGTGACATCGACTAGAGGTTCTAGAGACTCTAAGGAGGGAGATGGTATATGCTAAATTCTCCAAGTGTGAGTTTTGGTTGCGTGAGGTGCAGTTTTCGGGGGATCTTGTCAATCAACATGGTATATTGGATATCCCTAGAGATAATAAGAAAGGATCATTAGATATTCTGTAATCCTATAAAGATAGTAAATTAAGACTAATAAATATATCCTAAAAAGATAATAAGATAGGATCGTTAGATATCGTAAAAGATAGTAAGTTAGGGTTGGTAAAATACATTAGGAAAAGTTTCTCTAAAAGAAAAATGAATTTTGAATTAATACAACCAAATAAAATCCGAAAACTATTAAAACATGTGCACTCACCAACATAAAGTTGATGTTTTCAAAATTGCATGTGTTCCTAGGATGGAGTAGAGATCATGTCAAGGAAGGATTATGATCATGAAGACTTGTATTTTATTTCATTTACATAGGTAATTATGATTGGTGCTCTGTGATTTGGGAAATATTTTTGTGGTCACCATTCAACATTTTATGCCATCGGTCGGGGAGGGTGTGACATCGACTAGAGGTTCTAGAGACTCTAATGAGGGAGATGGTATATGCTAAATTCTCCAAGTGTGAGTTTTGGTTGCGTGAGGTGCAGTTTTCGGGGGATCTTGTCAATCAACAGGGTATATTGGATATCCCTAGAGATAATAAGAAAGGATCATTAGAGATTATGTAATCCTATAAAGATAGTAAATTAAGACTAATAAATATATCCTAAAAAGATAATAAGATAGGATCGTTAGATATCGTAAAAGATAGTAAGTTAGGGTTGGTAAAATACATTAGGAAAAGTTTCTCTAAAAGAAAAATGAATTTTAAATTAATACAACCAAATAAAATCCGAAAACTATTAAAACATGTGCACTCACCAACATAAAGTTGATGTTTTCAAAATTGCATGTGTTCCTAGGATGGAGTAGAGATCATGTCAAGGAAGGATTATGATCATGAAGACTTGTATTTTTTTTCATTTACATAGGTAATTATGATTGGTGCTCTGTGATTTAGGAAATATTTTTGTGGTCACCATTCAACATTTTATGCCATCGGTCGGGGAGGGTGTGACATCGACTAGAGGTTCTAGAGACTCTAAGGAGGGAGATGGTATATGCTAAATTCTCCAAGTGTGAGTTTTGGTTGCGTGAGGTGCAGTTTTCGGGGGATCTTGTCAATCAACAGGGTATATTGGATATCCCTAGAGATAATAAGAAAGGATCATTAGATATTCTGTAATCCTATAAAGATAGTAAATTAAGACTAATAAATATATCCTAAAAAGATAATAAGATAGGATCGTTAGATATCGTAAAAGATAGTAAGTTAGGGTTGGTAAAATACATTAGGAAAAGTTTCTCTAAAAGAAAAATGAATTTTGAATTAATACAACCAAATAAAATCCGAAAACTATTAAAACATGTGCACTCACCAACATAAAGTTGATGTTTTCAAAATTGCATGTGTTCCTAGGATGGAGTAGAGATCATGTCAAGGAAGGATTATGATCATGAAGACTTGTATTTTTTTTCATTTACATAGGTAATTATGATTGGTGCTCTGTGATTTGGGAAATATTTTTGTGGTCACCATTCAACATTTTGTGCCATCGGTCGGGGAGGGTGTGACATCGACTAGAGGTTCTAGAGACTCTAAGGAGGGAGATGGTATATGCTAAGTTCTCCAAGTGTGAGTTTTGGTTGCGTGAGGTGCAGTTTTCGGGGGATCTTGTCAATCAACAGGGTATATTGGATATCCCTAGAGATAATAAGAAAGGATCATTAGATATTATGTAATCCTATAAAGATAGTAAATTAAGACTAATAAATATATCCTAAAAAGATAATAAGATAGGATCGTTAGATATCGTAAAAGATAGTAAGTTAGGGTTGGTAAAATACATTAGGAAAAGTTTCTCTAAAAGAAAAATGAATTTTGAATTAATACAACCAAATAAAATCCGAAAACTATTAAAACCTGTGCACTCACCAACATAAAGTTGATGTTTTCAAAATTGCATGTGTTCCTAGGATGGAGTAGAGATCATGTCAAGGAAGGATTATGATCATGAAGACTTGTATTTTATTTCATTTACATAGGTAATTATGATTGGTGCTCTGTGATTTAGGAAATATTTTTGTGGTCACCATTCAACATTTTATGCCATCGGTCGGGGAGGGTGTGACATCGACTAGAGGTTCTAGACACTCTAAGGAGGGAGATAGTATATGCTAAATTCTCCAAGTGTGAGTTTTGGTTGCGGGAGGTGCAGTTTTCGGGGGATCTTGTCAATCAACAGGGTATATTGGATATCCCTAGAGATAACAAGAAAGGATCATTAGATATTTTGTAATTCTATAAAGATAGTAAATTAAGACTAATAAATATATCCTAAAAAGATAATAAGATAGGATCGTTAGATATCGTAAAAGATAGTAAGTTAGGGTTGGTAAAATACATTAGGAAAAGTTTCTCTAAAAGAAAAATGAATTTTGAATTAATACAACCAAATAAAATCCGAAAACTATTAAAACATGTGCACTCACCAACATAAAGTTGATGTTTTCAAAATTGCATGTGTTCCTAGGATGGAGTAGAGATCATGTCAAGGAAGGATTATGATCATGAAGACTTGTATTTTTTTTCATTTACATAGGTAATTATGATTGGTGCTCTGTGATTTGGGAAATATTTTTGTGGTCACCATTCAACATTTTGTGCCATCGGTCGGGGAGGGTGTGACATCGACTAGAGGTTCTAGAGACTCTAAGGAGGGAGATGGTATATGCTAAATTCTCCAAGTGTGAGTTTTGGTTGCGTGAGGTGCAGTTTTCGGGGGATCTTGTCAATCAACATGGTATATTGGATATCCCTAGAGATAATAAGAAAGGATCATTAGATATTCTGTAATCCTATAAAGATAGTAAATTAAGACTAATAAATATATCCTAAAAAGATAATAAGATAGGATCGTTAGATATCGTAAAAGATAGTAAGTTAGGGTTGGTAAAATACATTAGGAAAAGTTTCTCTAAAAGAAAAATGAATTTTGAATTAATACAACCAAATAAAATCCGAAAACTATTAAAACATGTGCACTCACCAACATAAAGTTGATGTTTTCAAAATTGCATGTGTTCCTAGGATGGAGTAGAGATCATGTCAAGGAAGGATTATGATCATGAAGACTTGTATTTTATTTCATTTACATAGGTAATTATGATTGGTGCTCTGTGATTTGGGAAATATTTTTGTGGTCACCATTCAACATTTTATGCCATCGGTCGGGGAGGGTGTGACATCGACTAGAGGTTCTAGAGACTCTAATGAGGGAGATGGTATATGCTAAATTCTCCAAGTGTGAGTTTTGGTTGCGTGAGGTGCAGTTTTCGGGGGATCTTGTCAATCAACAGGGTATATTGGATATCCCTAGAGATAATAAGAAAGGATCATTAGAGATTATGTAATCCTATAAAGATAGTAAATTAAGACTAATAAATATATCCTAAAAAGATAATAAGATAGGATCGTTAGATATCGTAAAAGATAGTAAGTTAGGGTTGGTAAAATACATTAGGAAAAGTTTCTCTAAAAGAAAAATGAATTTTAAATTAATACAACCAAATAAAATCCGAAAACTATTAAAACATGTGCACTCACCAACATAAAGTTGATGTTTTCAAAATTGCATGTGTTCCTAGGATGGAGTAGAGATCATGTCAAGGAAGGATTATGATCATGAAGACTTGTATTTTTTTTCATTTACATAGGTAATTATGATTGGTGCTCTGTGATTTAGGAAATATTTTTGTGGTCACCATTCAACATTTTATGCCATCGGTCGGGGAGGGTGTGACATCGACTAGAGGTTCTAGAGACTCTAAGGAGGGAGATGGTATATGCTAAATTCTCCAAGTGTGAGTTTTGGTTGCGTGAGGTGCAGTTTTCGGGGGATCTTGTCAATCAACAGGGTATATTGGATATCCCTAGAGATAATAAGAAAGGATCATTAGATATTCTGTAATCCTATAAAGATAGTAAATTAAGACTAATAAATATATCCTAAAAAGATAATAAGATAGGATCGTTAGATATCGTAAAAGATAGTAAGTTAGGGTTGGTAAAATACATTAGGAAAAGTTTCTCTAAAAGAAAAATGAATTTTGAATTAATACAACCAAATAAAATCCGAAAACTATTAAAACATGTGCACTCACCAACATAAAGTTGATGTTTTCAAAATTGCATGTGTTCCTAGGATGGAGTAGAGATCATGTCAAGGAAGGATTATGATCATGAAGACTTGTATTTTTTTTCATTTACATAGGTAATTATGATTGGTGCTCTGTGATTTAGGAAATATTATTGTGGTCACCATTCAACATTTTATGCCATCGGTCGGGGAGGGTGTGACATCGACTAGAGGTTCTAGAGACTCTAAGGAGGGAGATGGTATATGCTAAATTCTCCAAGTGTGAGTTTTGGTTGCGTGAGGTGCAGTTTTCGGGGGATCTTGTCAATCAACAGGGTATATTGGATATCCCTAGAGATAATAAGAAAGGTTCATTAGATATTCTGTAATCCTATAAAGATAGTAAATTAAGACTAACAAATATATCCTAAAAAGATAATAAGATAGGATCGTTAGATATCGTAAAAGATAGTAAGTTAGGGTTGGTAAAATACATTAGGAAAAGTTTCTCTAAAAGAAAAATGAATTTTGAATTAATACAACCAAATAAAATCCGAAAACTATTAAAACATGTGCACTCACCAACATAAAGTTGATGTTTTCAAAATTGCATGTGTTCCTAGGATGGAGTAGAGATCATGTCAAGGAAGGATTATGATCATGAAGACTTGTATTTTTTTTCATTTACATAGGTAATTATGATTGGTGCTCTGTGATTTGGGAAATATTTTTGTGGTCACCATTCACCATTTTGTGCCATCGGTCGGGGAGGGTGTGACATCGACTAGAGGTTCTAGAGACTCTAAGGAGGGAGATGGTATATGCTAAATTCTCCAAGTGTGAGTTTTGGTTGTGTGAGGTGCAGTTTTCGGGGGATCTTGTCAATCAACATGGTATATTGGATATCCCTAGAGATAATAAGAAAGGATCATTAGATATTCTGTAATCCTATAAAGATAGTAAATTAAGACTAAAAAATATATCCTAAAAAGATAATAAGATAGGATCGTTAGATATCGTAAAAGATAGTAAGTTAGGGTTGGTAAAATACATTAGGAAAAGTTTCTCTAAAAGAAAAATGAATTTTGAATTAATACAACCAAATAAAATCCGAAAACTATTAAAACCTGTGCACTCACCAACATAAAGTTGATGTTTTCAAAATTGCATGTGTTCCTAGGATGGAGTAGAGATCATGTCAAGGAAGGATTATGATCATGAAGACTTGTATTTTTTTTCATTTACATAGGTAATTATGATTGGTGCTCTGTGATTTAGGAAATATTTTTGTGGTCACCATTCAACATTTTATGCCATCGGTCGGGGAGGGTGTGGCATCGACTAGAGGTTCTAGAGACTCTAAGGAGGGAGATGGTATATGCTAAATTCTCCAAGTGTGAGTTTTGGTTGCGTGAGGTGCAGTTTTCGGGGGATCTTGTCAATCAACATGGTATATTGGATATCCCTAGAGATAATAAGAAAGGATCATTAGATATTCTGTAATCCTATAAAGATAGTAAATTAAGACTAATAAATATATCCTAAAAAGATAATAAGATAGGATCGTTAGATATCGTAAAAGATAATAAGTTAGGGTTGGTAAAATACATTAGGAAAAGTTTCTCTAAAAGAAAAATGAATTTTCAATTAATACAACCAAATAAAATCCGAAAACTATTAAAACCTGTGCACTCACCAACATAAAGTTGATGTTTTCAAAATTGCATGTGTTCCTAGGATGGAGTAGAGATCATGTCAAGGAAGGATTAAGATCATGAAGACTTGTATTTTTTTTCATTTACATAGGTAATTATGATTAGTGCTCTGTGATTTAGGAAATATTTTTGTGGTCACCATTCAACATTTTATGCCATCGGTCGGGGAGGGTGTGACATCGACTAGAGGTTCTAGAGACTCTAAGGAGGGAGATGGTATATGCTAAATTCTCCAAGTGTGAGTTTTGGTTGCGTGAGGTGCAGTTTTCGGGGGATCTTGTCAATCAACATGGTATATTGGATATCCCTAGAGATAATAAGAAATGATCATTAGATATTCTGTAATCCTTTAAAGATAGTAAATTAAGACTAATAAATATATCCTAAAAAGATAATAAGATAGGATCGTTAGATATCGTAAAAGATAGTAAGTTAGGGTTGGTAAAATACATTAGGAAAAGTTTCTCTAAAAGAAAAATGAATTTTGAATTAATACAACCAAATAAAATCCGAAAACTATTAAAACCTGTGCACTCACCAACATAAAGTTGATGTTTTCAAAATTGCATGTGTTCCTAGGATGGAGTAGAGATCATGTCAAGGAAGGATTATGATCATGAAGACTTGTATTTTTTTTTCATTTACATAGGTAATTATGATTGGTGCTCTGTGATTTAGGAAATATTTTTGTGGTCACCATTCAACATTTTATGCCATCGGTCGGGGAGGGTGTGACATCGACTAGAGGTTCTAGAGACTCTAAGGAGGGAGATGGTATATGCTAAATTCTCCAAGTGTGAGTTTTGGTTGCGTGAGGTGCAGTTTTCGGGGGATCTTGTCAATCAACAGGGTATATTGGATATCCCTAGAGATAATAAGAAAGGATCATTAGATATTCTGTAATCCTATAAAGATAGTAAATTAAGACTAATAAATATATCCTAAAAAGATAATAAGATAGGATCGTTAGATATCGTAAAAGATAGTAAGTTAGGGTTGGTAAAATACATTAGGAAAAGTTTCTCTAAAAGAAAAATGAATTTTGAATTAATACAACCAAATAAAATCCAAAAACTATTAAAACCTGTGCACTCACCAACATAAAGTTGATGTTTTCAAAATTGCATGTGTTCCTAGGATGGAGTAGAGATCATGTCAAGGAAGGATTATGATCATGAAGACTTGTATTTTTTTTCATTTACATAGGTAATTATGATTGGTGCTCTGTGATTTGGGAAATATTTTTGTGGTCACCATTCAACATTTTGTGCCATCGGTCGGGGAGGGTGTGACATCGACTAGAGGTTCTAGAGACTCTAAGGAGGGAGATGGTATATGCTAAATTCTCCAAGTGTGAGTTTTGGTTGTGTGAGGTGCAGTTTTCGGGGGATCTTGTCAATCAACATGGTATATTGGATATCCCTAGAGATAATAAGAAAGGATCATTAGATATTCTGTAATCCTATAAAGATAGTAAATTAAGACTAAAAAATATATCCTAAAAAGATAATAAGATAGGATCGTTAGATATCGTAAAAGATAGTAAGTTAGGGTTGGTAAAATACATTAGGAAAAGTTTCTCTAAAAGAAAAATGAATTTTGAATTAATACAACCAAATAAAATCCGAAAACTATTAAAACCTGTGCACTCACCAACATAAAGTTGATGTTTTCAAAATTGCATGTGTTCCTAGGATGGAGTAGAGATCATGTCAAGGAAGGATTATGATCATGAAGACTTGTATTTTTTTTCATTTACATAGGTAATTATGATTGGTGCTCTGTGATTTGGGAAATATTTTTGTGGTCACCATTCAACATTTTATGCCATCGGTCGGGGAGGGTGTGACATTGACTAGAGGTTCTAGAGACTCTAATGAGGGAGATGGTATATGCTAAATTCTCCAAGTGTGAGTTTTGGTTGCGTGAGGTGCAGTTTTCGGGGGATCTTGTCAATCAACAGGGTATATTGCATATCCCTAGAGATAATAAGAAAGGATCATTAGATATTCTGTAATCCTATAAAGATAGTAAATTAAGACTAATAAATATATCCTAAAAAGATAATAAGATAGGATCGTTAGATATCGTAAAAGATAGTAAGTTAGGGTTGGTAAAATACATTAGGAAAAGTTTCTCTAAAAGAAAAATGAATTTTGAATTAATACAACCAAATAAAATCCGAAAACTATTAAAACATGTGCACTCACCAACATAAAGTCGATGTTTTCAAAATTGCATGTGTTCCTAGGATGGAGTAGAGATCATGTCAAGGAAGGATTATGATCATGAAGACTTGTATTTTTTTTCATTTACATAGGTAATTATGATTGGTGCTCTGTGATTTGGGAAATATTTTTGGGGTCACCATTCAACATTTTGTGCCATCGGTCGGGGAGGGTGTGACATCGACTAGAGGTTCTAGAGACTCTAAGGAGGGATATGGTATATGCTAAATTCTCCAAGTGTGAGTTTTGGTTGCGTGAGGTGCAGTTTTCGGGGGATCTTGTCAATCAACATGGTATATTGGATATCCCTAGAGATAATAAGAAAGGATCATTAGATATTCTGTAATCCTATAAAGATAGTAAATTAAGACTAATAAATATATCCTAAAAAGATAATAAGATAGGATCGTTAGATATCGTAAAAGATAGTAAGTTAGGGTTGGTAAAATACATTAGGAAAAGTTTCTCTAAAAGAAAAATGAATTTTGAATTAATACAACCAAATAAAATCCGAAAACTATTAAAACATGTGCACTCACCAACATAAAGTTGATGTTTTCAAAATTGCATGTGTTCCTAGGATGGAGTAGAGATCATGTCAAGGAAGGATTATGATCATGAAGACTTGTATTTTATTTCATTTACATAGGTAATTATGATTGGTGCTCTGTGATTTGGGAAATATTTTTGTGGTCACCATTCAACATTTTATGCCATCGGTCGGGGAGGGTGTGACATCGACTAGAGGTTCTAGAGACTCTAATGAGGGAGATGGTATATGCTAAATTCTCCAAGTGTGAGTTTTGGTTGCGTGAGGTGCAGTTTTCGGGGGATCTTGTCAATCAATAGGGTATATTGGATATCCCTAGAGATAATAAGAAAGGATCATTAGATATTCTGTAATCCTATAAAGATAGTAAATTAAGACTAATAAATATATCCTAAAAAGATAATAAGATAGGATCGTTAGATATCGTAAAAGATAGTAAGTTAGGGTTGGTAAAATACATTAGGAAAAGTTTCTCTAAAAGAAAAATGAATTTTGAATTAATACAACCAAATAAAATCCGAAAACTATTAAAACATGTGCACTCACCAACATAAAGTTGATGTTTTCAAAATTGCATGTGTTCCTAGGATGGAGTAGAGATCATGTCAAGGAAGGATTATGATCATGAAGACTTGTATTTTTTTTCATTTACATAGGTAATTATGATTGGTGCTCTGTGATTTGGGAAATATTTTTGTGGTCACCATTCAACATTTTGTGCCATCGGTCGGGGAGGGTGTGACATCGACTAGAGGTTCTAGAGACTCTAAGGAGGGAGATGGTATATGCTAAATTCTCCAAGTGTGAGTTTTGGTTGTGTGAGGTGCAGTTTTCGGGGGATCTTGTCAATCAACATGGTATATTGGATATCCCTAGAGATAATAAGAAAGGATCATTAGATATTCTGTAATCCTATAAAGATAGTAAATTAAGACTAATAAATATATCCTAAAAAGATAATAAGATAGGATCGTTAGATATCGTAAAAGATAGTAAGTTAGGGTTGGTAAAATACATTAGGAAAAGTTTCTCTAAAAGAAAAATGAATTTTGAATTAATACAACCAAATAAAATCCGAAAACTATTAAAACATGTGCACTCACCAACATAAAGTTGATGTTTTCAAAATTGCATGTGTTCCTAGGATGGAGTAGAGATCATGTCAAGGAAGGATTATGATCATGAAGACTTGTATTTTTTTTCATTTACATAGGTAATTATGATTGGTGCTCTGTGATTTGGGAAATATTTTTGTGGTCACCATTCAACATTTTGTGCCATCGGTCGGGGAGGGTGTGACATCGACTAGAGGTTCTAGAGACTCTAAGGAGGGAGATGGTATATGCTAAATTCTCCAAGTGTTAGTTTTGGTTGCGTGAGGTGCAGTTTTCGGGGGATCTTGTCAATCAACATGGTATATTGGATATCCCTAGAGATAATAAGAAAGGATCATTAGATATTCTGTAATCCTATAAAGATAGTAAATTAAGACTAATAAATATATCCTAAAAAGATAATAAGATAGGATCGTTAGATATCGTAAAAGATAGTAAGTTAGGGTTGGTAAAATACATTAGGAAAAGTTTCTCTAAAAGAAAAATGAATTTTGAATTAATACAACCAAATAAAATCCGAAAACTATTAAAACATGTGCACTCACCAACATAAAGTTGATGTTTTCAAAATTGCATGTGTTCCTAGGATGGAGTAGAGATCATGTCAAGGAAGGATTATGATCATGAAGACTTGTATTTTTTTTCATTTACATAGGTAATTATGATTGGTGCTCTGTGATTTGGGAAATATTTTTCTGGTCACCATTCAACATTTTGTGCCATCGGTCGGGGAGGGTGTGACATCGACTAGAGGTTCTAGAGACTCTAAGGAGGGAGATGGTATATGCTAAGTTCTCCAAGTGTGAGTTTTGGTTGCGTGAGGTGCAGTTTTCGGGGGATCTTGTCAATCAACAGGGTATATTGGATATCCCTAGAGATAATAAGAAAGGATCATTAGATATTATGTAATCCTATAAAGATAGTAAATTAAGACTAATAAATATATCCTAAAAAGATAATAAGATAGGATCGTTAGATATCGTAAAAGATAGTAAGTTAGGGTTGGTAACATACATTAGGAAAAGTTTCTCTAAAAGAAAAATGAATTTTGAATTAATACAACCAAATAAAATCCGAAAACCATTAAAACATGTGCACTCACCAACATAAAGTTGATGTTTTCAAAATTGCATGTGTTCCTAGGATGGAGTAGAGATCATGTCAAGGAAGGATTATGATCATGAAGACTTGTATTTTTTTTCATTTACATAGGTAATTATGATTGGTGCTCTGTGATTTGGGAAATATTTTTGGGGTCACCATTCAACATTTTGTGCCATCGGTCGGGGAGGGTGTGACATCGACTAGAGGTTCTAGAGACTCCAAGGAGGGAGATGGTATATGCTAAATTCTCCAAGTGTGAGTTTTGGTTGCGTGAGGTGCAGTTTTCGGGGGATCTTGTCAATCAACATGGTATATTGGATATCCCTAGAGATAATAAGAAAGGATCATTAGATATTCTGTAATCCTATAAAGATAGTAAATTAAGACTAATAAATATATCCTAAAAAGATAATAAGATAGGATCGTTAGATATCGTAAAAGATAGTAAGTTAGGGTTGGTAAAATACATTAGGAAAAGTTTCTCTAAAAGAAAAATGAATTTTGAATTAATACAACCAAATAAAATCCGAAAACTATTAAAACATGTGCACTCACCAACATAAAGTTGATGTTTTCAAAATTGCATGTGTTCCTAGGATGGAGTACAGATCATGTCAAGGAAGGATTATGATCATGAAGACTTGTATTTTATTTCATTTACATAGGTAATTATGATTGGTGCTCTGTGATTTGGGAAATATTTTTGTGGTCACCATTCAACATTTTATGCCATCGGTCGGGGAGGGTGTGACATCGACTAGAGGTTCTAGAGACTCTAATGAGGGAGATGGTATATGCTAAATTCTCCAAGTGTGAGTTTTGGTTGCGTGAGGTGCAGTTTTCGGGGGATCTTGTCAATCAATAGGGTATATTGGATATCCCTAGAGATAATAAGAAAGGATCATTAGATATTCTGTAATCCTATAAAGATAGTAAATTAAGACTAATAAATATATCCTAAAAAGATAATAAGATAGGATCGTTAGATATCGTAAAAGATAGTAAGTTAGGGTTGGTAAAATACATTAGGAAAAGTTTCTCTAAAAGAAAAATGAATTTTGAATTAATACAACCAAATGAAATCCGAAAACTATTAAAACATGTGCACTCACCAACATAAAGTTGATGTTTTCAAAATTGCTTGTGTTCCTAGGATGGAGTAGAGATCATGTCAAGGAAGGATTATGATCATGAAGACTTGTATTTTTTTTCATTTACATAGGTAATTATGATTGGTGCTCTGTGATTTAGGAAATATTTTTGTGGTCACCATTCAACATTTTATGCCATCGGTCGGGGAGGGTGTGACATCGACTAGAGGTTCTAGAGACTCTAAGGAGGGAGATGGTATATGCTAAATTCTCCAAGTGTGAGTTTTGGTTGCGTGAGGTGCAGTTTTCGGGGGATCTTGTCAATCAACAGGGTATATTGGATATCCCTAGAGATAATAAGAAAGGATCATTAGATATTCTGTAATCCTATAAAGATAGTAAATTAAGACTAATAAATATATCCTAAAAAGATAATAAGATAGGATCGTTAGATATCGTAAAAGATAGTAAGTTAGGGTTGGTAAAATACATTAGGAAAAGTTTCTCTAAAAGAAAAATGAATTTTGAATTAATACAACCAAATAAAATCCGAAAACTATTAAAACATGTGCACTCACCAACATAAAGTTGATGTTTTCAAAATTGCATGTGTTCCTAGGATGGAGTAGAGATCATGTCAAGGAAGGATTATGATCATGAAGACTTGTATTTTTTTTCATTTACATAGGTAATTATGATTGGTGCTCTGTGATTTGGGAAATATTTTTGTGGTCACCATTCAACATTTTGTGCCATCGGTCGGGGAGGGTGTGACATCGACTAGAGGTTCTAGAGACTCTAAGGAGGGAGATGGTATATGCTAAGTTCTCCAAGTGTGAGTTTTGGTTGCGTGAGGTGCAGTTTTCGGGGGATCTTGTCAATCAACAGGGTATATTGGATATCCCTAGAGATAATAAGAAAGGATCATTAGATATTCTGTAATCCTATAAAGATAGTAAATTAAGACTAATAAATATATCCTAAAAAGATAATAAGATAGGATCGTTAGATATCGTAAAAGATAGTAAGTTAGGGTTGGTAAAATACATTAGGAAAAGTTTCTCTAAAAGAAAAATGAATTTTGAATTAATACAACCAAATAAAATCCGAAAACTATTAAAACATGTGCACTCACCAACATAAAGTTGATGTTTTCAAAATTGCATGTGTTCCTAGGATGGAGTAGAGATCATGT
Source organism: Lactuca sativa (assembly GCF_002870075.4). Lineage (NCBI taxonomy): Eukaryota > Viridiplantae > Streptophyta > Magnoliopsida > Asterales > Asteraceae > Lactuca > Lactuca sativa. Next base: position 170,860,239 of record NC_056630.2, read on the forward strand.
CAAGGAAGGATTATGATCATGAAGACTTGTATTTTATTTCATTTACATAGGTAATTATGATTGGTGCTCTGTGATTTGGGAAATATTTTTGTGGTCACCATTCAACATTTTATGCCATCGGTCGGGGAGGGTGTGACATCGACTAGAGGTTCTAGAGACTCTAATGAGGGAGATGGTATATGCTAAATTCTCCAAGTGTGAGTTTTGGTTGCGTGAGGTGCAGTTTTCGGGGGATCTTGTCAATCAACAGGGTATATTGGATATCCCTAGAGATAATAAGAAAGGATCATTAGAGATTATGTAATCCTATAAAGATAGTAAATTAAGACTAATAAATATATCCTAAAAAGATAATAAGATAGGATCGTTAGATATCGTAAAAGATAGTAAGTTAGGGTTGGTAAAATACATTAGGAAAAGTTTCTCTAAAAGAAAAATGAATTTTAAATTAATACAACCAAATAAAATCCGAAAACTATTAAAACATGTGCACTCACCAACATAAAGTTGATGTTTTCAAAATTGCATGTGTTCCTAGGATGGAGTAGAGATCATGTCAAGGAAGGATTATGATCATGAAGACTTGTATTTTTTTTCATTTACATAGCTAATTATGATTGGTGCTCTGTGATTTAGGAAATATTTTTGTGGTCACCATTCAACATTTTATGCCATCGGTCGGGGAGGGTGTGACATCGACTAGAGGTTCTAGAGACTCTAAGGAGGGAGATGGTATATGCTAAATTCTCCAAGTGTGAGTTTTGGTTGCGTGAGGTGCAGTTTTCGGGGGATCTTGTCAATCAACAGGGTATATTGGATATCCCTAGAGATAATAAGAAAGGATCATTAGATATTCTGTAATCCTATAAAGATAGTAAATTAAGACTAATAAATATATCCTAAAAAGATAATAAGATAGGATCGTTAGATATCGTAAAAGATAGTAAGTTAGGGTTGGTAAAATACATTAGGAAAAGTTTCTCTAAAAGAAAAATGAATTTTGAATTAATACAACCAAATAAAATCCGAAAACTATTAAAACATGTGCACTCACCAACATAAAGTTGATGTTTTCAAAATTGCATGTGTTCCTAGGATGGAGTAGAGATCATGTCAAGGAAGGATTATGATCATGAAGACTTGTATTTTTTTTCATTTACATAGGTAATTATGATTGGTGCTCTGTGATTTGGGAAATATTTTTGTGGTCACCATTCAACATTTTGTGCCATCGGTCGGGGAGGGTGTGACATCGACTAGAGGTTCTAGAGACTCTAAGGAGGGAGATGGTATATGCTAAGTTCTCCAAGTGTGAGTTTTGGTTGCGTGAGGTGCAGTTTTCGGGGGATCTTGTCAATCAACAGGGTATATTGGATATCCCTAGAGATAATAAGAAAGGATCATTAGATATTATGTAATCCTATAAAGATAGTAAATTAAGACTAATAAATATATCCTAAAAAGATAATAAGATAGGATCGTTAGATATCGTAAAAGATAGTAAGTTAGGGTTGGTAAAATACATTAGGAAAAGTTTCTCTAAAAGAAAAATGAATTTTGAATTAATACAACCAAATGAAATCCGAAAACTATTAAAACATGTGCACTCACCAACATAAAGTTGATGTTTTCAAAATTGCTTGTGTTCCTAGGATGGAGTAGAGATCATGTCAAGGAAGGATTATGATCATGAAGACTTGTATTTTTTTTCATTTACATAGGTAATTATGATTGGTGCTCTGTGATTTAGGAAATATTTTTGTGGTCACCATTCAACATTTTATGCCATCGGTCGGGGAGGGTGTGACATCGACTAGAGGTTCTAGAGACTCTAAGGAGGGAGATGGTATATGCTAAATTCTCCAAGTGTGAGTTTTGGTTGCGTGAGGTGCAGTTTTCGGGGGATCTTGTCAATCAACAGGGTATATTGGATATCCCTAGAGATAATAAGAAAGGATCATTAGATATTCTGTAATCCTATAAAGATAGTAAATTAAGACTAATAAATATATCCTAAAAAGATAATAAGATAGGATCGTTAGATATCGTAAAAGATAGTAAGTTAGGGTTGGTAAAATACATTAGGAAAAGTTTCTCTAAAAGAAAAATGAATTTTGAATTAATACAACCAAATAAAATCCGAAAACTATTAAAACATGTGCACTCACCAACATAAAGTTGATGTTTTCAAAATTGCATGTGTTCCTAGGATGGAGTAGAGATCATGTCAAGGAAGGATTATGATCATGAAGACTTGTATTTTTTTTCATTTACATAGGTAATTATGATTGGTGCTCTGTGATTTGGGAAATATTTTTGTGGTCACCATTCAACATTTTGTGCCATCGGTCGGGGAGGGTGTGACATCGACTAGAGGTTCTAGAGACTCTAAGGAGGGAGATGGTATATGCTAAGTTCTCCAAGTGTGAGTTTTGGTTGCGTGAGGTGCAGTTTTCGGGGGATCTTGTCAATCAACAGGGTATATTGGATATCCTTAGAGATAATAAGAAAGGATCATTAGATATTATGTAATCCTATAAAGATAGTAAATTAAGACTAATAAATATATCCTAAAAAGATAATAAGATAGGATCGTTAGATATCGTAAAAGATAGTAAGTTAGGGTTGGTAAAATACATTAGGAAAAGTTTCTCTAAAAGAAAAATGAATTTTGAATTAATACAACCAAATAAAATCCGAAAACTATTAAAACCTGTGCACTCACCAACATAAAGTTGATGTTTTCAAAATTGCATGTGTTCCTAGGATGGAGTAGAGATCATGTCAAGGAAGGATTATGATCATGAAGACTTGTATTTTATTTCATTTACATAGGTAATTATGATTGGTGCTCTGTGATTTAGGAAATATTTTTGTGGTCACCATTCAACATTTTATGCCATCGGTCGGGGAGGGTGTGACATCGACTAGAGGTTCTAGACACTCTAAGGAGGGAGATAGTATATGCTAAATTCTCCAAGTGTGAGTTTTGGTTGCGGGAGGTGCAGTTTTCGGGGGATCTTGTCAATCAACAGGGTATATTGGATATCCCTAGAGATAACAAGAAAGGATCATTAGATATTTTGTAATTCTATAAAGATAGTAAATTAAGACTAATAAATATATCCTAAAAAGATAATAAGATAGGATCGTTAGATATCGTAAAAGATAGTAAGTTAGGGTTGGTAAAATACATTAGGAAAAGTTTCTCTAAAAGAAAAATGAATTTTGAATTAATACAACCAAATAAAATCCGAAAACTATTAAAACATGTGCACTCACCAACATAAAGTTGATGTTTTCAAAATTGCATGTGTTCCTAGGATGGAGTAGAGATCATGTCAAGGAAGGATTATGATCATGAAGACTTGTATTTTTTTTCATTTACATAGGTAATTATGATTGGTGCTCTGTGATTTGGGAAATATTTTTGTGGTCACCATTCAACATTTTATGCCATCGGTCGGGGAGGGTGTGACATCGACTAGAGGTTCTAGAGACTCTAATGAGGGAGATGGTATATGCTAAATTCTCCAAGTGTGAGTTTTGGTTGCGTGAGGTGCAGTTTTCGGGGGATCTTGTCAATCAACAGGGTATATTGGATATCCCTAGAGATAATAAGAAAGGATCATTAGAGATTATGTAATCCTATAAAGATAGTAAATTAAGACTAATAAATATATCCTAAAAAGATAATAAGATAGGATCGTTAGATATCGTAAAAGATAGTAAGTTAGGGTTGGTAAAATACATTAGGAAAAGTTTCTCTAAAAGAAAAATGAATTTTAAATTAATACAACCAAATAAAATCCGAAAACTATTAAAACATGTGCACTCACCAACATAAAGTTGATGTTTTCAAAATTGCATGTGTTCCTAGGATGGAGTAGAGATCATGTCAAGGAAGGATTATGATCATGAAGACTTGTATTTTTTTTCATTTACATAGCTAATTATGATTGGTGCTCTGTGATTTAGGAAATATTTTTGTGGTCACCATTCAACATTTTATGCCATCGGTCGGGGAGGGTGTGACATCGACTAGAGGTTCTAGAGACTCTAAGGAGGGAGATGGTATATGCTAAATTCTCCAAGTGTGAGTTTTGGTTGCGTGAGGTGCAGTTTTCGGGGGATCTTGTCAATCAACAGGGTATATTGGATATCCCTAGAGATAATAAGAAAGGATCATTAGATATTCTGTAATCCTATAAAGATAGTAAATTAAGACTAATAAATATATCCTAAAAAGATAATAAGATAGGATCGTTAGATATCGTAAAAGATAGTAAGTTAGGGTTGGTAAAATACATTAGGAAAAGTTTCTCTAAAAGAAAAATGAATTTTGAATTAATACAACCAAATAAAATCCGAAAACTATTAAAACATGTGCACTCACCAACATAAAGTTGATGTTTTCAAAATTGCATGTGTTCCTAGGATGGAGTAGAGATCATGTCAAGGAAGGATTATGATCATGAAGACTTGTATTTTTTTTCATTTACATAGGTAATTATGATTGGTGCTCTGTGATTTGGGAAATATTTTTGTGGTCACCATTCAACATTTTGTGCCATCGGTCGGGGAGGGTGTGACATCGACTAGAGGTTCTAGAGACTCTAAGGAGGGAGATGGTATATGCTAAGTTCTCCAAGTGTGAGTTTTGGTTGCGTGAGGTGCAGTTTTCGGGGGATCTTGTCAATCAACAGGGTATATTGGATATCCCTAGAGATAATAAGAAAGGATCATTAGATATTCTGTAATCCTATAAAGATAGTAAATTAAGACTAATAAATATATCCTAAAAAGATAATAAGATAGGATCGTTAGATATCGTAAAAGATAGTAAGTTAGGGTTGGTAAAATACATTAGGAAAAGTTTCTCTAAAAGAAAAATGAATTTTGAATTAATACAACCAAATGAAATCCGAAAACTATTAAAACATGTGCACTCACCAACATAAAGTTGATGTTTTCAAAATTGCTTGTGTTCCTAGGATGGAGTAGAGATCATGTCAAGGAAGGATTATGATCATGAAGACTTGTATTTTTTTTCATTTACATAGGTAATTATGATTGGTGCTCTGTGATTTAGGAAATATTTTTGTGGTCACCATTCAACATTTTATGCCATCGGTCGGGGAGGGTGTGACATCGACTAGAGGTTCTAGAGACTCTAAGGAGGGAGATGGTATATGCTAAATTCTCCAAGTGTGAGTTTTGGTTGCGTGAGGTGCAGTTTTCGGGGGATCTTGTCAATCAACAGGGTATATTGGATATCCCTAGAGATAATAAGAAAGGATCATTAGATATTCTGTAATCCTATAAAGATAGTAAATTAAGACTAATAAATATATCCTAAAAAGATAATAAGATAGGATCGTTAGATATCGTAAAAGATAGTAAGTTAGGGTTGGTAAAATACATTAGGAAAAGTTTCTCTAAAAGAAAAATGAATTTTGAATTAATACAACCAAATAAAATCCGAAAACTATTAAAACATGTGCACTCACCAACATAAAGTTGATGTTTTCAAAATTGCATGTGTTCCTAGGATGGAGTAGAGATCATGTCAAGGAAGGATTATGATCATGAAGACTTGTATTTTTTTTCATTTACATAGGTAATTATGATTGGTGCTCTGTGATTTGGGAAATATTTTTGTGGTCACCATTCAACATTTTGTGCCATCGGTCGGGGAGGGTGTGACATCGACTAGAGGTTCTAGAGACTCTAAGGAGGGAGATGGTATATGCTAAGTTCTCCAAGTGTGAGTTTTGGTTGCGTGAGGTGCAGTTTTCGGGGGATCTTGTCAATCAACAGGGTATATTGGATATCCCTAGAGATAACAAGAAAGGATCATTAGATATTTTGTAATTCTATAAAGATAGTAAATTAAGACTAATAAATATATCCTAAAAAGATAATAAGATAGGATCGTTAGATATCGTAAAAGATAGTAAGTTAGGGTTGGTAAAATACATTAGGAAAAGTTTCTCTAAAAGAAAAATGAATTTTGAATTAATACAACCAAATAAAATCCGAAAACTATTAAAACATGTGCACTCACCAACATAAAGTTGATGTTTTCAAAATTGCATGTGTTCCTAGGATGGAGTAGAGATCATGTCAAGGAAGGATTATGATCATGAAGACTTGTATTTTTTTTCATTTACATAGGTAATTATGATTGGTGCTCTGTGATTTGGGAAATATTTTTGTGGTCACCATTCAACATTTTGTGCCATCGGTCGGGGAGGGTGTGACATCGACTAGAGGTTCTAGAGACTCTAAGGAGGGAGATGGTATATGCTAAATTCTCCAAGTGTGAGTTTTGGTTGCGTGAGGTGCAGTTTTCGGGGGATCTTGTCAATCAACATGGTATATTGGATATCCCTAGAGATAATAAGAAAGGATCATTAGATATTCTGTAATCCTATAAAGATAGTAAATTAAGACTAATAAATATATCCTAAAAAGATAATAAGATAGGATCGTTAGATATCGTAAAAGATAGTAAGTTAGGGTTGGTAAAATACATTAGGAAAAGTTTCTCTAAAAGAAAAATGAATTTTGAATTAATACAACCAAATAAAATCCGAAAACTATTAAAACATGTGCACTCACCAACATAAAGTTGATGTTTTCAAAATTGCATGTGTTCCTAGGATGGAGTAGAGATCATGTCAAGGAAGGATTATGATCATGAAGACTTGTATTTTATTTCATTTACATAGGTAATTATGATTGGTGCTCTGTGATTTGGGAAATATTTTTGTGGTCACCATTCAACATTTTATGCCATCGGTCGGGGAGGGTGTGACATCGACTAGAGGTTCTAGAGACTCTAATGAGGGAGATGGTATATGCTAAATTCTCCAAGTGTGAGTTTTGGTTGCGTGAGGTGCAGTTTTCGGGGGATCTTGTCAATCAACAGGGTATATTGGATATCCCTAGAGATAATAAGAAAGGATCATTAGAGATTATGTAATCCTATAAAGATAGTAAATTAAGACTAATAAATATATCCTAAAAAGATAATAAGATAGGATCGTTAGATATCGTAAAAGATAGTAAGTTAGGGTTGGTAAAATACATTAGGAAAAGTTTCTCTAAAAGAAAAATGAATTTTAAATTAATACAACCAAATAAAATCCGAAAACTATTAAAACATGTGCACTCACCAACATAAAGTTGATGTTTTCAAAATTGCATGTGTTCCTAGGATGGAGTAGAGATCATGTCAAGGAAGGATTATGATCATGAAGACTTGTATTTTTTTTCATTTACATAGCTAATTATGATTGGTGCTCTGTGATTTAGGAAATATTTTTGTGGTCACCATTCAACATTTTATGCCATCGGTCGGGGAGGGTGTGACATCGACTAGAGGTTCTAGAGACTCTAAGGAGGGAGATGGTATATGCTAAATTCTCCAAGTGTGAGTTTTGGTTGCGTGAGGTGCAGTTTTCGGGGGATCTTGTCAATCAACAGGGTATATTGGATATCCCTAGAGATAATAAGAAAGGATCATTAGATATTCTGTAATCCTATAAAGATAGTAAATTAAGACTAATAAATATATCCTAAAAAGATAATAAGATAGGATCGTTAGATATCGTAAAAGATAGTAAGTTAGGGTTGGTAAAATACATTAGGAAAAGTTTCTCTAAAAGAAAAATGAATTTTGAATTAATACAACCAAATAAAATCCGAAAACTATTAAAACATGTGCACTCACCAACATAAAGTTGATGTTTTCAAAATTGCATGTGTTCCTAGGATGGAGTAGAGATCATGTCAAGGAAGGATTATGATCATGAAGACTTGTATTTTTTTTCATTTACATAGGTAATTATGATTGGTGCTCTGTGATTTGGGAAATATTTTTGTGGTCACCATTCAACATTTTGTGCCATCGGTCGGGGAGGGTGTGACATCGACTAGAGGTTCTAGAGACTCTAAGGAGGGAGATGGTATATGCTAAGTTCTCCAAGTGTGAGTTTTGGTTGCGTGAGGTGCAGTTTTCGGGGGATCTTGTCAATCAACAGGGTATATTGGATATCCCTAGAGATAATAAGAAAGGATCATTAGATATTATGTAATCCTATAAAGATAGTAAATTAAGACTAATAAATATATCCTAAAAAGATAATAAGATAGGATCGTTAGATATCGTAAAAGATAGTAAGTTAGGGTTGGTAAAATACATTAGGAAAAGTTTCTCTAAAAGAAAAATGAATTTTGAATTAATACAACCAAATAAAATCCGAAAACTATTAAAACCTGTGCACTCACCAACATAAAGTTGATGTTTTCAAAATTGCATGTGTTCCTAGGATGGAGTAGAGATCATGTCAAGGAAGGATTATGATCATGAAGACTTGTATTTTATTTCATTTACATAGGTAATTATGATTGGTGCTCTGTGATTTAGGAAATATTTTTGTGGTCACCATTCAACATTTTATGCCATCGGTCGGGGAGGGTGTGACATCGACTAGAGGTTCTAGACACTCTAAGGAGGGAGATAGTATATGCTAAATTCTCCAAGTGTGAGTTTTGGTTGCGGGAGGTGCAGTTTTCGGGGGATCTTGTCAATCAACAGGGTATATTGGATATCCCTAGAGATAACAAGAAAGGATCATTAGATATTTTGTAATTCTATAAAGATAGTAAATTAAGACTAATAAATATATCCTAAAAAGATAATAAGATAGGATCGTTAGATATCGTAAAAGATAGTAAGTTAGGGTTGGTAAAATACATTAGGAAAAGTTTCTCTAAAAGAAAAATGAATTTTGAATTAATACAACCAAATAAAATCCGAAAACTATTAAAACATGTGCACTCACCAACATAAAGTTGATGTTTTCAAAATTGCATGTGTTCCTAGGATGGAGTAGAGATCATGTCAAGGAAGGATTATGATCATGAAGACTTGTATTTTTTTTCATTTACATAGGTAATTATGATTGGTGCTCTGTGATTTGGGAAATATTTTTGTGGTCACCATTCAACATTTTCTGCCATCGGTCGGGGAGGGTGTGACATCGACTAGAGGTTCTAGAGACTCTAAGGAGGGAGATGGTATATGCTAAATTCTCCAAGTGTGAGTTTTGGTTGCGTGAGGTGCAGTTTTCGGGGGATCTTGTCAATCAACATGGTATATTGGATATCCCTAGAGATAATAAGAAAGGATCATTAGATATTCTGTAATCCTATAAAGATAGTAAATTAAGACTAATAAATATATCCTAAAAAGATAATAAGATAGGATCGTTAGATATCGTAAAAGATAGTAAGTTAGGGTTGGTAAAATACATTAGGAAAAGTTTCTCTAAAAGAAAAATGAATTTTGAATTAATACAACCAAATAAAATCCGAAAACTATTAAAACATGTGCACTCACCAACATAAAGTTGATGTTTTCAAAATTGCATGTGTTCCTAGGATGGAGTAGAGATCATGTCAAGGAAGGATTATGATCATGAAGACTTGTATTTTATTTCATTTACATAGGTAATTATGATTGGTGCTCTGTGATTTGGGAAATATTTTTGTGGTCACCATTCAACATTTTATGCCATCGGTCGGGGAGGGTGTGACATCGACTAGAGGTTCTAGAGACTCTAATGAGGGAGATGGTATATGCTAAATTCTCCAAGTGTGAGTTTTGGTTGCGTGAGGTGCAGTTTTCGGGGGATCTTGTCAATCAACAGGGTATATTGGATATCCCTAGAGATAATAAGAAAGGATCATTAGAGATTATGTAATCCTATAAAGATAGTAAATTAAGACTAATAAATATATCCTAAAAAGATAATAAGATAGGATCGTTAGATATCGTAAAAGATAGTAAGTTAGGGTTGGTAAAATACATTAGGAAAAGTTTCTCTAAAAGAAAAATGAATTTTAAATTAATACAACCAAATAAAATCCGAAAACTATTAAAACATGTGCACTCACCAACATAAAGTTGATGTTTTCAAAATTGCATGTGTTCCTAGGATGGAGTAGAGATCATGTCAAGGAAGGATTATGATCATGAAGACTTGTATTTTTTTTCATTTACATAGGTAATTATGATTGGTGCTCTGTGATTTAGGAAATATTTTTGTGGTCACCATTCAACATTTTATGCCATCGGTCGGGGAGGGTGTGACATCGACTAGAGGTTCTAGAGACTCTAAGGAGGGAGATGGTATATGCTAAATTCTCCAAGTGTGAGTTTTGGTTGCGTGAGGTGCAGTTTTCGGGGGATCTTGTCAATCAACAGGGTATATTGGATATCCCTAGAGATAATAAGAAAGGATCATTAGATATTCTGTAATCCTATAAAGATAGTAAATTAAGACTAATAAATATATCCTAAAAAGATAATAAGATAGGATCGTTAGATATCGTAAAAGATAGTAAGTTAGGGTTGGTAAAATACATTAGGAAAAGTTTCTCTAAAAGAAAAATGAATTTTGAATTAATACAACCAAATAAAATCCGAAAACTATTAAAACATGTGCACTCACCAACATAAAGTTGATGTTTTCAAAATTGCATGTGTTCCTAGGATGGAGTAGAGATCATGTCAAGGAAGGATTATGATCATGAAGACTTGTATTTTTTTTCATTTACATAGGTAATTATGATTGGTGCTCTGTGATTTAGGAAATATTTTTGTGGTCACCATTCAACATTTTATGCCATCGGTCGGGGAGGGTGTGACATCGACTAGAGGTTCTAGAGACTCTAAGGAGGGAGATGGTATATGCTAAATTCTCCAAGTGTGAGTTTTGGTTGCGTGAGGTGCAGTTTTCGGGGGATCTTGTCAATCAACAGGGTATATTGGATATCCCTAGAGATAATAAGAAAGGTTCATTAGATATTCTGTAATCCTATAAAGATAGTAAATTAAGACTAACAAATATATCCTAAAAAGATAATAAGATAGGATCGTTAGATATCGTAAAAGATAGTAAGTTAGGGTTGGTAAAATACATTAGGAAAAGTTTCTCTAAAAGAAAAATGAATTTTGAATTAATACAACCAAATAAAATCCGAAAACTATTAAAACATGTGCACTCACCAACATAAAGTTGATGTTTTCAAAATTGCATGTGTTCCTAGGATGGAGTAGAGATCATGTCAAGGAAGGATTATGATCATGAAGACTTGTATTTTTTTTCATTTACATAGGTAATTATGATTGGTGCTCTGTGATTTGGGAAATATTTTTGTGGTCACCATTCACCATTTTGTGCCATCGGTCGGGGAGGGTGTGACATCGACTAGAGGTTCTAGAGACTCTAAGGAGGGAGATGGTATATGCTAAATTCTCCAAGTGTGAGTTTTGGTTGTGTGAGGTGCAGTTTTCGGGGGATCTTGTCAATCAACATGGTATATTGGATATCCCTAGAGATAATAAGAAAGGATCATTAGATATTCTGTAATCCTATAAAGATAGTAAATTAAGACTAAAAAATATATCCTAAAAAGATAATAAGATAGGATCGTTAGATATCGTAAAAGATAGTAAGTTAGGGTTGGTAAAATACATTAGGAAAAGTTTCTCTAAAAGAAAAATGAATTTTGAATTAATACAACCAAATAAAATCCGAAAACTATTAAAACCTGTGCACTCACCAACATAAAGTTGATGTTTTCAAAATTGCATGTGTTCCTAGGATGGAGTAGAGATCATGTCAAGGAAGGATTATGATCATGAAGACTTGTATTTTTTTTCATTTACATAGGTAATTATGATTGGTGCTCTGTGATTTAGGAAATATTTTTGTGGTCACCATTCAACATTTTATGCCATCGGTCGGGGAGGGTGTGGCATCGACTAGAGGTTCTAGAGACTCTAAGGAGGGAGATGGTATATGCTAAATTCTCCAAGTGTGAGTTTTGGTTGCGTGAGGTGCAGTTTTCGGGGGATCTTGTCAATCAACATGGTATATTGGATATCCCTAGAGATAATAAGAAAGGATCATTAGATATTCTGTAATCCTATAAAGATAGTAAATTAAGACTAATAAATATATCCTAAAAAGATAATAAGATAGGATCGTTAGATATCGTAAAAGATAATAAGTTAGGGTTGGTAAAATACATTAGGAAAAGTTTCTCTAAAAGAAAAATGAATTTTCAATTAATACAACCAAATAAAATCCGAAAACTATTAAAACCTGTGCACTCACCAACATAAAGTTGATGTTTTCAAAATTGCATGTGTTCCTAGGATGGAGTAGAGATCATGTCAAGGAAGGATTAAGATCATGAAGACTTGTATTTTTTTTCATTTACATAGGTAATTATGATTAGTGCTCTGTGATTTAGGAAATATTTTTGTGGTCACCATTCAACATTTTATGCCATCGGTCGGGGAGGGTGTGACATCGACTAGAGGTTCTAGAGACTCTAAGGAGGGAGATGGTATATGCTAAATTCTCCAAGTGTGAGTTTTGGTTGCGTGAGGTGCAGTTTTCGGGGGATCTTGTCAATCAACATGGTATATTGGATATCCCTAGAGATAATAAGAAAGGATCATTAGATATTCTGTAATCCTTTAAAGATAGTAAATTAAGACTAATAAATATATCCTAAAAAGATAATAAGATAGGATCGTTAGATATCGTAAAAGATAGTAAGTTAGGGTTGGTAAAATACATTAGGAAAAGTTTCTCTAAAAGAAAAATGAATTTTGAATTAATACAACCAAATAAAATCCGAAAACTATTAAAACCTGTGCACTCACCAACATAAAGTTGATGTTTTCAAAATTGCATGTGTTCCTAGGATGGAGTAGAGATCATGTCAAGGAAGGATTATGATCATGAAGACTTGTATTTTTTTTTCATTTACATAGGTAATTATGATTGGTGCTCTGTGATTTAGGAAATATTTTTGTGGTCACCATTCAACATTTTATGCCATCGGTCGGGGAGGGTGTGACATCGACTAGAGGTTCTAGAGACTCTAAGGAGGGAGATGGTATATGCTAAATTCTCCAAGTGTGAGTTTTGGTTGCGTGAGGTGCAGTTTTCGGGGGATCTTGTCAATCAACAGGGTATATTGGATATCCCTAGAGATAATAAGAAAGGATCATTAGATATTCTGTAATCCTATAAAGATAGTAAATTAAGACTAATAAATATATCCTAAAAAGATAATAAGATAGGATCGTTAGATATCGTAAAAGATAGTAAGTTAGGGTTGGTAAAATACATTAGGAAAAGTTTCTCTAAAAGAAAAATGAATTTTGAATTAATACAACCAAATAAAATCCGAAAACTATTAAAACATGTGCACTCACCAACATAAAGTTGATGTTTTCAAAATTGCATGTGTTCCTAGGATGGAGTAGAGATCATGTCAAGGAAGGATTATGATCATGAAGACTTGTATTTTTTTTCATTTACATAGGTAATTATGATTGGTGCTCTGTGATTTGGGAAATATTTTTGTGGTCACCATTCACCATTTTGTGCCATCGGTCGGGGAGGGTGTGACATCGACTAGAGGTTCTAGAGACTCTAAGGAGGGAGATGGTATATGCTAAATTCTCCAAGTGTGAGTTTTGGTTGTGTGAGGTGCAGTTTTCGGGGGATCTTGTCAATCAACATGGTATATTGGATATCCCTAGAGATAATAAGAAAGGATCATTAGATATTCTGTAATCCTATAAAGATAGTAAATTAAGACTAAAAAATATATCCTAAAAAGATAATAAGATAGGATCGTTAGATATCGTAAAAGATAGTAAGTTAGGGTTGGTAAAATACATTAGGAAAAGTTTCTCTAAAAGAAAAATGAATTTTGAATTAATACAACCAAATAAAATCCGAAAACTATTAAAACCTGTGCACTCACCAACATAAAGTTGATGTTTTCAAAATTGCATGTGTTCCTAGGATGGAGTAGAGATCATGTCAAGGAAGGATTATGATCATGAAGACTTGTATTTTTTTTCATTTACATAGGTAATTATGATTGGTGCTCTGTGATTTAGGAAATATTTTTGTGGTCACCATTCAACATTTTATGCCATCGGTCGGGGAGGGTGTGGCATCGACTAGAGGTTCTAGAGACTCTAAGGAGGGAGATGGTATATGCTAAATTCTCCAAGTGTGAGTTTTGGTTGCGTGAGGTGCAGTTTTCGGGGGATCTTGTCAATCAACATGGTATATTGGATATCCCTAGAGATAATAAGAAAGGATCATTAGATATTCTGTAATCCTATAAAGATAGTAAATTAAGACTAATAAATATATCCTAAAAAGATAATAAGATAGGATCGTTAGATATCGTAAAAGATAATAAGTTAGGGTTGGTAAAATACATTAGGAAAAGTTTCTCTAAAAGAAAAATGAATTTTCAATTAATACAACCAAATAAAATCCGAAAACTATTAAAACCTGTGCACTCACCAACATAAAGTTGATGTTTTCAAAATTGCATGTGTTCCTAGGATGGAGTAGAGATCATGTCAAGGAAGGATTAAGATCATGAAGACTTGTATTTTTTTTCATTTACATAGGTAATTATGATTAGTGCTCTGTGATTTAGGAAATATTTTTGTGGTCACCATTCAACATTTTATGCCATCGGTCGGGGAGGGTGTGACATCGACTAGAGGTTCTAGAGACTCTAAGGAGGGAGATGGTATATGCTAAATTCTCCAAGTGTGAGTTTTGGTTGCGTGAGGTGCAGTTTTCGGGGGATCTTGTCAATCAACATGGTATATTGGATATCCCTAGAGATAATAAGAAAGGATCATTAGATATTCTGTAATCCTTTAAAGATAGTAAATTAAGACTAATAAATATATCCTAAAAAGATAATAAGATAGGATCGTTAGATATCGTAAAAGATAGTAAGTTAGGGTTGGTAAAATACATTAGGAAAAGTTTCTCTAAAAGAAAAATGAATTTTGAATTAATACAACCAAATAAAATCCGAAAACTATTAAAACCTGTGCACTCACCAACATAAAGTTGATGTTTTCAAAATTGCATGTGTTCCTAGGATGGAGTAGAGATCATGTCAAGGAAGGATTATGATCATGAAGACTTGTATTTTTTTTTCATTTACATAGGTAATTATGATTGGTGCTCTGTGATTTAGGAAATATTTTTGTGGTCACCATTCAACATTTTATGCCATCGGTCGGGGAGGGTGTGACATCGACTAGAGGTTCTAGAGACTCTAAGGAGGGAGATGGTATATGCTAAATTCTCCAAGTGTGAGTTTTGGTTGCGTGAGGTGCAGTTTTCGGGGGATCTTGTCAATCAACAGGGTATATTGGATATCCCTAGAGATAATAAGAAAGGATCATTAGATATTCTGTAATCCTATAAAGATAGTAAATTAAGACTAATAAATATATCCTAAAAAGATAATAAGATAGGATCGTTAGATATCGTAAAAGATAGTAAGTTAGGGTTGGTAAAATACATTAGGAAAAGTTTCTCTAAAAGAAAAATGAATTTTGAATTAATACAACCAAATAAAATCCAAAAACTATTAAAACCTGTGCACTCACCAACATAAAGTTGATGTTTTCAAAATTGCATGTGTTCCTAGGATGGAGTAGAGATCATGTCAAGGAAGGATTATGATCATGAAGACTTGTATTTTTTTTCATTTACATAGGTAATTATGATTGGTGCTCTGTGATTTGGGAAATATTTTTGTGGTCACCATTCAACATTTTGTGCCATCGGTCGGGGAGGGTGTGACATCGACTAGAGGTTCTAGAGACTCTAAGGAGGGAGATGGTATATGCTAAATTCTCCAAGTGTGAGTTTTGGTTGTGTGAGGTGCAGTTTTCGGGGGATCTTGTCAATCAACATGGTATATTGGATATCCCTAGAGATAATAAGAAAGGATCATTAGATATTCTGTAATCCTATAAAGATAGTAAATTAAGACTAAAAAATATATCCTAAAAAGATAATAAGATAGGATCGTTAGATATCGTAAAAGATAGTAAGTTAGGGTTGGTAAAATACATTAGGAAAAGTTTCTCTAAAAGAAAAATGAATTTTGAATTAATACAACCAAATAAAATCCGAAAACTATTAAAACCTGTGCACTCACCAACATAAAGTTGATGTTTTCAAAATTGCATGTGTTCCTAGGATGGAGTAGAGATCATGTCAAGGAAGGATTATGATCATGAAGACTTGTATTTTTTTTCATTTACATAGGTAATTATGATTGGTGCTCTGTGATTTGGGAAATATTTTTGTGGTCACCATTCAACATTTTATGCCATCGGTCGGGGAGGGTGTGACATTGACTAGAGGTTCTAGAGACTCTAATGAGGGAGATGGTATATGCTAAATTCTCCAAGTGTGAGTTTTGGTTGCGTGAGGTGCAGTTTTCGGGGGATCTTGTCAATCAACAGGGTATATTGCATATCCCTAGAGATAATAAGAAAGGATCATTAGATATTCTGTAATCCTATAAAGATAGTAAATTAAGACTAATAAATATATCCTAAAAAGATAATAAGATAGGATCGTTAGATATCGTAAAAGATAGTAAGTTAGGGTTGGTAAAATACATTAGGAAAAGTTTCTCTAAAAGAAAAATGAATTTTGAATTAATACAACCAAATAAAATCCGAAAACTATTAAAACATGTGCACTCACCAACATAAAGTTGATGTTTTCAAAATTGCATGTGTTCCTAGGATGGAGTAGAGATCATGTCAAGGAAGGATTATGATCATGAAGACTTGTATTTTTTTTCATTTACATAGGTAATTATGATTGGTGCTTTGTGATTTAGGAAATATTTTTGTGGTCACCATTCAACATTTTATGCCATCGGTCGGGGAGGGTGTGACATCGACTAGAGGTTCTAGAGACTCTAATGAGGGAGATGGTATATGCTAAATTCTCCAAGTGTGAGTTTTGGTTGCGTGAGGTGCAGTTTTCGGGGGATCTTGTCAATCAACAGGGTATATTGGATATCCCTAGAGATAATAAGAAAGGGTCATTAGATATTCTGTAATCCTATAAAGATAGTAAATTAAGACTAATAAATATATCCTAAAAAGATAATAAGATAGGATCGTTAGATATCGTAAAAGATAGTAAGTTAGGGTTGGTAAAATACATTAGGAAAAGTTTCTCTAAAAGAAAAATGAATTTTGAATTAATACAACCAAATAAAATCCGAAAACTATTAAAACATGTGCACTCACCAACATAAAGTTGATGTTTTCAAAATTGCATGTGTTCCTAGGATGGAGTAGAGATCATGTCAAGGAAGGATTATGATCATGAAGACTTGTATTTTTTTTCATTTACATAGGTAATTATGATTGGTGCTCTGTGATTTGGGAAATATTTTTGTGGTCACCATTCAACATTTTGTGCCATCGGTCGGGGAGGGTGTGACATCGACTAGAGGTTCTAGAGACTCTAAGGAGGGAGATGGTATATGCTAAATTCTCCAAGTGTGAGTTTTGGTTGTGTGAGGTGCAGTTTTCGGGGGATCTTGTCAATCAACATGGTATATTGGATATCCCTAGAGATAATAAGAAAGGATCATTAGATATTCTGTAATCCTATAAAGATAGTAAATTAAGACTAAAAAATATATCCTAAAAAGATAATAAGATAGGATCGTTAGATATCGTAAAAGATAGTAAGTTAGGGTTGGTAAAATACATTAGGAAAAGTTTCTCTAAAAGAAAAATGAATTTTGAATTAATACAACCAAATAAAATCCGAAAACTATTAAAACCTGTGCACTCACCAACATAAAGTTGATGTTTTCAAAATTGCATGTGTTCCTAGGATGGAGTAGAGATCATGTCAAGGAAGGATTATGATCATGAAGACTTGTATTTTTTTTCATTTACATAGGTAATTATGATTGGTGCTCTGTGATTTAGGAAATATTTTTGTGGTCACCATTCAACATTTTATGCCATCGGTCGGGGAGGGTGTGGCATCGACTAGAGGTTCTAGAGACTCTAAGGAGGGAGATGGTATATGCTAAATTCTCCAAGTGTGAGTTTTGGTTGCGTGAGGTGCAGTTTTCGGGGGATCTTGTCAATCAACATGGTATATTGGATATCCCTAGAGATAATAAGAAAGGATCATTAGATATTCTGTAATCCTATAAAGATAGTAAATTAAGACTAATAAATATATCCTAAAAAGATAATAAGATAGGATCGTTAGATATCGTAAAAGATAATAAGTTAGGGTTGGTAAAATACATTAGGAAAAGTTTCTCTAAAAGAAAAATGAATTTTGAATTAATACAACCAAATAAAATCCGAAAACTATTAAAACCTGTGCACTCACCAACATAAAGTTGATGTTTTCAAAATTGCATGTGTTCCTAGGATGGAGTAGAGATCATGTCAAGGAAGGATTATGATCATGAAGACTTGTATTTTTTTTCATTTACATAGGTAATTATGATTGGTGCTCTGTGATTTAGGAAATATTTTTGTGGTCACCATTCAACATTTTATGCCATCGGCCGGGGAGGGTGTGACATCGACTAGAGGTTCTGGAGACTCTAAGGAGGGAGATGGTATATGCTAAATTCTCCAAGTGTGAGTTTTGGTTGCGTGAGGTGCAGTTTTCGGGGGATCTTGTCAATCAACATGGTATATTGGATATCCCTAGAGATAATAAGAAAGGATCATTAGATATTCTGTAATCCTATAAAGATAGTAAATTAAGACTAATAAATATATCCTAAAAAGATAATAAGATAGGATCGTTAGATATCGTAAAAGATAGTAAGTTAGGGTTGGTAAAATACATTAGGAAAAGTTTCTCTAAAAGAAAAATGAATTTTGAATTAATACAACCAAATAAAATCCGAAAACGATTAAAACATGTGCACTCACCAACATAAAGTTGATGTTTTCAAAATTGCATGTGTTCCTAGGATGGAGTAGAGATCATGTCAAGGAAGGATTATGATCATGAAGACTTGTATTTTTTTTCATTTACATAGGTAATTATGATTGGTGCTCTGTGATTTGGGAAATATTTTTGTGGTCACCATTCAACATTTTGTGCCATCGGTCGGGGAGGGTGTGACATCGACTAGAGGTTCTAGAGACTCTAAGGAGGGAGATGGTATATGCTAAATTCTCCAAGTGTGAGTTTTGGTTGTGTGAGGTGCAGTTTTCGGGGGATCTTGTCAATCAACATGGTATATTGGATATCCCTAGAGATAATAAGAAAGGATCATTAGATATTCTGTAATCCTATAAAGATAGTAAATTAAGACTAAAAAATATATCCTAAAAAGATAATAAGATAGGATCGTTAGATATCGTAAAAGATAGTAAGTTAGGGTTGGTAAAATACATTAGGAAAAGTTTCTCTAAAAGAAAAATGAATTTTGAATTAATACAACCAAATAAAATCCGAAAACTATTAAAACCTGTGCACTCACCAACATAAAGTTGATGTTTTCAAAATTGCATGTGTTCCTAGGATGGAGTAGAGATCATGTCAAGGAAGGATTATGATCATGAAGACTTGTATTTTTTTTCATTTACATAGGTAATTATGATTGGTGCTCTGTGATTTAGGAAATATTTTTGTGGTCACCATTCAACATTTTATGCCATCGGTCGGGGAGGGTGTGGCATCGACTAGAGGTTCTAGAGACTCTAAGGAGGGAGATGGTATATGCTAAATTCTCCAAGTGTGAGTTTTGGTTGCGTGAGGTGCAGTTTTCGGGGGATCTTGTCAATCAACATGGTATATTGGATATCCCTAGAGATAATAAGAAAGGATCATTAGATATTCTGTAATCCTATAAAGATAGTAAATTAAGACTAATAAATATATCCTAAAAAGATAATAAGATAGGATCGTTAGATATCGTAAAAGATAATAAGTTAGGGTTGGTAAAATACATTAGGAAAAGTTTCTCTAAAAGAAAAATGAATTTTCAATTAATACAACCAAATAAAATCCGAAAACTATTAAAACCTGTTCACTCACCAACATAAAGTTGATGTTTTCAAAATTGCATGTGTTCCTAGGATGGAGTAGAGATCATGTCAAGGAAGGATTAAGATCATGAAGACTTGTATTTTTTTTCATTTACATAGGTAATTATGATTGGTGCTCTGTGATTTAGGAAATATTTTTGTGGTCACCATTCAACATTTTATGCCATCGGTCGGGGAGGGTGTGACATCGACTAGAGGTTCTAGAGACTCTAAGGAGGGAGATGGTATATGCTAAATTCTCCAAGTGTGAGTTTTGGTTGCGTGAGGTGCAGTTTTCGGGGGATCTTGTCAATCAACATGGTATATTGGATATCCCTAGAGATAATAAGAAAGGATCATTAGATATTCTGTAATCCTATAAAGATAGTAAATTAAGACTAATAAATATATCCTAAAAAGATAATAAGATAGGATCGTTAGATATCGTAAAAGATAGTAAGTTAGGGTTGGTAAAATACATTA
Source organism: Lactuca sativa (assembly GCF_002870075.4). NCBI lineage: Eukaryota > Viridiplantae > Streptophyta > Magnoliopsida > Asterales > Asteraceae > Lactuca > Lactuca sativa. The sequence goes on from NC_056630.2 coordinate 170,880,706, forward strand.
GGAAAAGTTTCTCTAAAAGAAAAATGAATTTTGAATTAATACAACCAAATAAAATCCGAAAACTATTAAAACATGTGCACTCACCAACATAAAGTTGATGTTTTCAAAATTGCATGTGTTCCTAGGATGGAGTAGAGATCATGTCAAGGAAGGATTATGATCATGAAGACTTGTATTTTTTTTCATTTACATAGGTAATTATGATTGGTGCTCTGTGATTTAGGAAATATTTTTGTGGTCACCATTCAACATTTTATGCCATCGGTCGGGGAGGGTGTGACATCGACTAGAGGTTCTAGAGACTCTAAGGAGGGAGATGGTATATGCTAAATTCTCCAAGTGTGAGTTTTGGTTGCGTGAGGTGCAGTTTTCGGGGGATCTTGTCAATCAACAGGGTATATTGGATATCCCTAGAGATAATAAGAAAGGATCATTAGATATTCTGTAATCCTATAAAGATAGTAAATTAAGACTAATAAATATATCCTGAAAAGATAATAAGATAGGATCGTTAGATATCGTAAAAGATAGTAAGTTAGGGTTGGTAAAATACATTAGGAAAAGTTTCTCTAAAAGAAAAGTGAATTTTGAATTAATACAACCAAATAAAATCCGAAAACTATTAAAACATGTGCACTCACCAACATAAAGTTGATGTTTTCAAAATTGCATGTGTTCCTAGGATGGAGTAGAGATCATGTCAAGGAAGGATTATGATCATGAAGACTTGTATTTTTTTTCATTTACATAGGTAATTATGATTGGTGCTCTGTGATTTAGGAAATATTTTTGTGGTCACCATTCAACATTTTATGCCATCGGTCGGGGAGGGTGTGGCATCGACTAGAGGTTCTAGAGACTCTAAGGAGGGAGATGGTATATGCTAAATTCTCCAAGTGTGAGTTTTGGTTGCGTGAGGTGCAGTTTTCGGGGGATCTTGTCAATCAACATGGTATATTGGATATCCCTAGAGATAATAAGAAAGGATCATTAGATATTCTGTAATCCTATAAAGATAGTAAATTAAGACTAATAAATATATCCTAAAAAGATAATAAGATAGGATCGTTAGATATCGTAAAAGATAATAAGTTAGGGTTGGTAAAATACATTAGGAAAAGTTTCTCTAAAAGAAAAATGAATTTTCAATTAATACAACCAAATAAAATCCGAAAACTATTAAAACCTGTGCACTCACCAACATAAAGTTGATGTTTTCAAAATTGCATGTGTTCCTAGGATGGAGTAGAGATCATGTCAAGGAAGGATTAAGATCATGAAGACTTGTATTTTTTTTCATTTACATAGGTAATTATGATTGGTGCTCTGTGATTTAGGAAATATTTTTGTGGTCACCATTCAACATTTTATGCCATCGGTCGGGGAGGGTGTGACATCGACTAGAGGTTCTAGAGACTCTAAGGAGGGAGATGGTATATGCTAAATTCTCCAAGTGTGAGTTTTGGTTGCGTGAGGTGCAGTTTTCGGGGGATCTTGTCAATCAACATGGTATATTGGATATCCCTAGAGATAATAAGAAAGGATCATTAGATATTCTGTAATCCTATAAAGATAGTAAATTAAGACTAATAAATATATCCTAAAAAGATAATAAGATAGGATCGTTAGATATCGTAAAAGATAGTAAGTTAGGGTTGGTAAAATACATTAGGAAAAGTTTCTCTAAAAGAAAAATGAATTTTGAATTAATACAACCAAATAAAATCCGAAAACTATTAAAACATGTGCACTCACCAACATAAAGTTGATGTTTTCAAAATTGCATGTGTTCCTAGGATGGAGTAGAGATCATGTCAAGGAAGGATTATGATCATGAAGACTTGTATTTTTTTTCATTTACATAGGTAATTATGATTGGTGCTCTGTGATTTAGGAAATATTTTTGTGGTCACCATTCAACATTTTATGCCATCGGTCGGGGAGGGTGTGACATCGACTAGAGGTTCTAGAGACTCTAAGGAGGGAGATGGTATATGCTAAATTCTCCAAGTGTGAGTTTTGGTTGCGTGAGGTGCAGTTTTCGGGGGATCTTGTCAATCAACAGGGTATATTGGATATCCCTAGAGATAATAAGAAAGGATCATTAGATATTCTGTAATCCTATAAAGATAGTAAATTAAGACTAATAAATATATCCTAAAAAGATAATAAGATAGGATCGTTAGATATCGTAAAAGATAGTAAGTTAGGGTTGGTAAAATACATTAGGAAAAGTTTCTCTAAAAGAAAAGTGAATTTTGAATTAATACAACCAAATAAAATCCGAAAACTATTAAAACATGTGCACTCACCAACATAAAGTTGATGTTTTCAAAATTGCATGTGTTCCTAGGATGGAGTAGAGATCATGTCAAGGAAGGATTATGATCATGAAGACTTGTATTTTTTTTCATTTACATAGGTAATTATGATTGGTGCTCTGTGATTTGGGAAATATTTTTGTGGTCACCATTCAACATTTTGTGCCATCGGTCGGGGAGGGTGTGACATCGACTAGAGGTTCTAGAGACTCTAAGGAGGGAGATGGTATATGCTAAATTCTCCAAGTGTGAGTTTTGGTTGTGTGAGGTGCAGTTTTCGGGGGATCTTGTCAATCAACATGGTATATTGGATATCCCTAGAGATAATAAGAAAGGATCATTAGATATTATGTAATCCTATAAAGATAGTAAATTAAGACTAAAAAATATATCCTAAAAAGATAATCAGATAGGATCGTTAGATATCGTAAAAGATAGTAAGTTAGGGTTGGTAAAATACATTAGGAAAAGTTTCTCTAAAAGAAAAATGAATTTTGAATTAATACAACCAAATAAAATCCGAAAACTATTAAAACCTGTGCACTCACCAACATAAAGTTGATGTTTTCAAAATTGCATGTGTTCCTAGGATGGAGTAGAGATCATGTCAAGGAAGGATTATGATCATGAAGACTTGTATTTTTTTTCATTTACATAGGTAATTATGATTGGTGCTCTGTGATTTAGGAAATATTTTTGTGGTCACCATTCAACGTTTTATGCCATCGGTCGGGGAGGGTGTGGCATCGACTAGAGGTTCTAGAGACTCTAAGGAGGGAGATGGTATATGCTAAATTCTCCAAGTGTGAGTTTTGGTTGCGTGAGGTGCAGTTTTCGGGGGATCTTGTCAATCAACATGGTATATTGGATATCCCTAGAGATAATAAGAAAGGATCATTAGATATTCTGTAATCCTATAAAGATAGTAAATTAAGACTAATAAATATATCCTAAAAAGATAATAAGATAGGATCGTTAGATATCGTAAAAGATAATAAGTTAGGGTTGGTAAAATACATTAGGAAAAGTTTCTCTAAAAGAAAAATGAATTTTGAATTAATACAACCAAATAAAATCCGAAAACTATTAAAACCTGTGCACTCACCAACATAAAGTTGATGTTTTCAAAATTGCATGTGTTCCTAGGATGGAGTAGAGATCATGTCAAGGAAGGATTAAGATCATGAAGACTTGTATTTTTTTTCATTTACATAGGTAATTATGATTGGTGCTCTGTGATTTAGGAAATATTTTTGTGGTCACCATTCAACATTTTATGCCATCGGTCGGGGAGGGTGTGACATCGACTAGAGGTTCTAGAGACTCTAAGGAGGGAGATGGTATATGCTAAATTCTCCAAGTGTGAGTTTTGGTTGCGTGAGGTGCAGTTTTCGGGGGATCTTGTCAATCAACATGGTATATTGGATATCCCTAGAGATAATAAGAAAGGATCATTAGATATTCTGTAATCCTATAAAGATAGTAAATTAAGACTAATAAATATATCCTAAAAAGATAATAAGATAGGATCGTTAGATATCGTAAAAGATAATAAGTTAGGGTTGGTAAAATACATTAGGAAAAGTTTCTCTAAAAGAAAAATGAATTTTGAATTAATACAACCAAATAAAATCCGAAAACTATTAAAACCTGTGCACTCACCAACATAAAGTTGATGTTTTCAAAATTGCATGTGTTCCTAGGATGGAGTAGAGATCATGTCAAGGAAGGATTAAGATCATGAAGACTTGTATTTTTTTTCATTTACATAGGTAATTATGATTGGTGCTCTGTGATTTAGGAAATATTTTTGTGGTCACCATTCAACATTTTATGCCATCGGTCGGGGAGGGTGTGACATCGACTAGAGGTTCTAGAGACTCTAAGGAGGGAGATGGTATATGCTAAATTCTCCAAGTGTGAGTTTTGGTTGCGTGAGGTGCAGTTTTCGGGGGATCTTGTCAATCAACATGGTATATTGGATATCCCTAGAGATAATAAGAAAGGATCATTAGATATTCTGTAATCCTATAAAGATAGTAAATTAAGACTAATAAATATATCCTAAAAAGATAATAAGATAGGATCGTTAGATATCGTAAAAGATAATAAGTTAGGGTTGGTAAAATACATTAGGAAAAGTTTCTCTAAAAGAAAAATGAATTTTGAATTAATACAACCAAATAAAATCCGAAAACTATTAAAACCTATGCACTCACCAACATAAAGTTGATGTTTTCAAAATTGCATGTGTTCCTAGGATGGAGTAGAGATCATGTCAAGGAAGGATTATGATCATGAAGACTTGTATTTTTTTTTCATTTACATAGGTAATTATGATTGGTGCTCTGTGATTTAGGAAACATTTTTGTGGTCACCATTCAACATTTTATGCCATCGGTCGGGGAGGGTGTGACATCGACTAGAGGTTCTAGAGACTCTAAGGTGGGAGATGGTATATGCTAAATTCTCCAAGTGTGAGTTTTGGTTGCGTGAGGTGCAGTTTTCGGGGGATCTTGTCAATCAACAGGGTATATTGGATATCCCTAGAGATAATAAGAAAGGATCATTAGATATTCTGTAATCCTATAAAGATAGTAAATTAAGACTAATAAATATATCCTAAAAAGATAATAAGATAGGATCGTTAGATATCGTAAAAGATAGTAAGTTAGGGTTGGTAAAATACATTAGGAAAAGTTTCTCTAAAAGAAAAATGAATTTTGAATTAATACAACCAAATAAAATCCGAAAACTATTAAAACCTATGCACTCACCAACATAAAGTTGATGTTTTCAAAATTGCATGTGTTCCTAGGATGGAGTAGAGATCATGTCAAGGAAGGATTATGATCATGAAGACTTGTATTTTTTTTCATTTACATAGGTAATTATGATTGGTGCTCTGTGATTTAGGAAATATTTTTGTGGTCACCATTCAACATTTTATGCCATCGGTCGGGGAGGGTGTGACATCGACTAGAGGTTCTAGAGACTCTAATGAGGGAGATGGTATATGCTAAATTCTCCAAGTGTGAGTTTTGGTTGCGTGAGGTGCAGTTTTCGGGGGATCTTGTCAATCAACAGGGTATATTGGCTATCCTTAGAGATAATAAGAAAGGATCATTAGGTATTCTGTAATTCTATAAAGATAGTAAATTAAGACTAATAAATATATCCTAAAAAGATAATAAGATAGGATCGTTAGATATCGTAAAAGATAGTAAGTTAGGGTTGGTAAAATACATTAGGAAAAGTTTCTCTAAAAGAAAAATGAATTTTGAATTAAGACAACCAAATAAAATCCGAAAACTATTAAAACATGTGCACTCACCAACATAAAGTTGATGTTTTCAAAATTGCATGTGTTCCTAGGATGGAGTAGAGATCATGTCAAGGAAGGATTATGATCATGAAGACTTGTATTTTTTTCATTTACATAGGTAATTATGATTGGTGCTCTGTGATTTGGGAAATATTTTTGTGGTCACCATTCAACATTTTGTGCCATCGGTCGGGGAGGGTGTGACATCGACTAAAGGTTCTAGAGACTCTAAGGAGGGAGATGGTATATGCTAAATTCTCCAAGTGTGAGTTTTGGTTGCGTGAGGTGCAGTTTTCGGGGGATCTTGTCAATCAACAGGGTATATTGGATATCCCTAGAGATAATAAGAAAGGATCATTAGATATTCTGTAATCCTATAAAGATAGTAAATTAAGACTAATAAATATATCCTAAAAAGATAATAAGATAGGATCGTTAGATATCGTAAAAGATAGTAAGTTAGGGTTGGTAAAATACATTAGGAAAAGTTTCTCTAAAAGAAAAATGAATTTTGAATTAATACAACCAAATAAAATCCGAAAACTATTAAAACCTATGCACTCACCCACATAAAGTTGATGTTTTCAAAATTGCATGTGTTCCTAGGATGGAGTAGAGATCATGTCAAGGAAGGATTATGATCATGAAGACTTGTATTTTTTTTCATTTACATAGGTAATTATGATTGGTGCTCTGTGATTTAGGAAATATTTTTGTGGTCACCATTCAACATTTTATGCCATCGGTCGGGGAGGGTGTGACATCGACTAGAGGTTCTAGAGACTCTAATGAGGGAGATGGTATATGCTAAATTCTCCAAGTGTGAGTTTTGGTTGCGTGAGGTGCAGTTTTCGGGGGATCTTGTCAATCAACAGGGTATATTGGCTATCCTTAGAGATAATAAGAAAGGATCATTAGGTATTCTGTAATTCTATAAAGATAGTAAATTAAGACTAATAAATATATCCTAAAAAGATAATAAGATAGGATCGTTAGATATCGTAAAAGATAGTAAGTTAGGGTTGGTAAAATACATTAGGAAAAGTTTCTCTAAAAGAAAAATGAATTTTGAATTAAGACAACCAAATAAAATCCGAAAACTATTAAAACATGTGCACTCACCAACATAAAGTTGATGTTTTCAAAATTGCATGTGTTCCTAGGATGGAGTAGAGATCATGTCAAGGAAGGATTATGATCATGAAGACTTGTATTTTTTTTCATTTACATAGGTAATTATGATTGGTGCTCTGTGATTTGGGAAATATTTTTGTGGTCACCATTCAACATTTTGTGCCATCGGTCGGGGAGGGTGTGACATCGACTAAAGGTTCTAGAGACTCTAAGGAGGGAGATGGTATATGCTAAATTCTCCAAGTGTGAGTTTTGGTTGCGTGAGGTGCAGTTTTCGGGGGATCTTGTCAATCAACAGGGTATATTGGATATCCCTAGAGATAATAAGAAAGGATCATTAGATATTCTGTAATCCTATAAAGATATTAAATTAAGACTAATAAATATATCCTAAAAAGATAATAAGATAGGATCGTTAGATATCGTAAAAGATAGTAAGTTAGGGTTGGTAAAATACATTAGGAAAAGTTTCTCTAAAAGAAAAATGAATTTTGAATTAATACAACCAAATAAAATCCGAAAACTATTAAAACCTATGCACTCACCAACATAAAGTTGATGTTTTCAAAATTGCATGTGTTCCTAGGATGGAGTAGAGATCATGTCAAGGAAGGATTATGATCATGAAGACTTGTATTTTTTTTCATTTACATAGGTAATTATGATTGGTGCTCTGTGATTTAGGAAATATTTTTGTGGTCACCATTCAACATTTTATGCCATCGGTCGGGGAGGGTGTGACATCGACTAGAGGTTCTAGAGACTCTAATGAGGGAGATGGTATATGCTAAATTCTCCAAGTGTGAGTTTTGGTTGCGTGAGGTGCAGTTTTCGGGGGATCTTGTCAATCAACAGGGTATATTGGCTATCCTTAGAGATAATAAGAAAGGATCATTAGGTATTCTGTAATTCTATAAAGATAGTAAATTAAGACTAATAAATATATCCTAAAAAGATAATAAGATAGGATCGTTAGATATCGTAAAAGATAGTAAGTTAGGGTTGGTAAAATACATTAGGAAAAGTTTCTCTAAAAGAAAAATGAATTTTGAATTAAGACAACCAAATAAAATCCGAAAACTATTAAAACATGTGCACTCACCAACATAAAGTTGATGTTTTCAAAATTGCATGTGTTCCTAGGATGGAGTAGAGATCATGTCAAGGAAGGATTATGATCATGAAGACTTGTATTTTTTTCATTTACATAGGTAATTATGATTGGTGCTCTGTGATTTGGGAAATATTTTTGTGGTTTCCATTCAACATTTTGTGCCGTCGGTCGGGGAGGGTGTGACATCGACTAAACGTTCTAGAGACTCTAAGGAGGGAGATGGTATATGCTAAATTCTCCAAGTGTGAGTTTTGGTTGCGTGAGGTGCAGTTTTCGGGGGATCTTGTCAATCAACAGGGTATATTGGATATCCCTAGAGATAATAAGAAAGGATCATTAGATATTCTGTAATCCTATAAAGATAGTAAATTAAGACTAATAAATATATCCTAAAAAGATAATAAGATAGGATCGTTAGATATCGTAAAAGATAGTAAGTTAGGGTTGGTAAAATACATTAGGAAAAGTTTCTCTAAAAGAAAAATGAATTTTGAATTAATACAACCAAATAAAATCCGAAAACTATTAAAACCTATGCACTCACCAACATAAAGTTGATGTTTTCAAAATTGCATGTGTTCCTAGGATGGAGTAGAGATCATGTCAAGGAAGGATTATGATCATGAAGACTTGTATTTTTTTTCATTTACATAGGTAATTATGATTGGTGCTCTGTGATTTAGGAAATATTTTTGTGGTCACCATTCAACATTTTATGCCATCGGTCGGGGAGGGTGTGACATCGACTAGAGGTTCTAGAGACTCTAATTAGGGAGATGGTATATGCTAAATTCTCCAAGTGTGAGTTTTGGTTGCGTGAGGTGCAGTTTTCGGGGGATCTTGTCAATCAACAGGGTATATTGGCTATCCTTAGAGATAATAAGAAAGGATCATTAGGTATTCTGTAATTCTATAAAGATAGTAAATTAAGACTAATAAATATATCCTAAAAAGATAATAAGATAGGATCGTTAGATATCGTAAAAGATAGTAAGTTAGGGTTGGTAAAATACATTAGGAAAAGTTTCTCTAAAAGAAAAATGAATTTTGAATTAAGACAACCAAATAAAATCCGAAAACTATTAAAACATGTGCACTCACCAACATAAAGTTGATGTTTTCAAAATTGCATGTGTTCCTAGGATGGAGTAGAGATCATGTCAAGGAAGGATTATGATCATGAAGACTTGTATTTTTTTCATTTACATAGGTAATTATGATTGGTGCTCTGTGATTTGGGAAATATTTTTGTGGTCACCATTCAACATTTTGTGCCATCGGTCGGGGAGGGTGTGACATCGACTAAAGGTTCTAGAGACTCTAAGGAGGGAGATGGTATATGCTAAATTCTCCAAGTGTGAGTTTTGGTTGCGTGAGGTGCAGTTTTCGGGGGATCTTGTCAATCAACAGGGTATATTGGATATCCCTAGAGATAATAAGAAAGGATCATTAGATATTCTGTAATCCTATAAAGATAGTAAATTAAGACTAATAAATATATCCTAAAAAGATAATAAGATAGGATCGTTAGATATCGTAAAAGATAGTAAGTTAGGGTTGGTAAAATACATTAGGAAAAGTTTCTCTAAAAGAAAAATGAATTTTGAATTAATACAACCAAATAAAATCCGAAAACTATTAAAACCTATGCACTCACCAACATAAAGTTGATGTTTTCAAAATTGCATGTGTTCCTAGGATGGAGTAGAGATCATGTCAAGGAAGGATTATGATCATGAAGACTTGTATTTTTTTTCATTTACATAGGTAATTATGATTGGTGCTCTGTGATTTAGGAAATATTTTTGTGGTCACCATTCAACATATTATGCCATCGGTCGGGGAGGGTGTGACATCGACTAGAGGTTCTAGAGACTCTAATGAGGGAGATGGTATATGCTAAATTCTCCAAGTGTGAGTTTTGGTTGCGTGAGGTGCAGTTTTCGGGGGATCTTGTCAATCAACAGGGTATATTGGCTATCCTTAGAGATAATAAGAAAGGATCATTAGGTATTCTGTAATTCTATAAAGATAGTAAATTAAGACTAATAAATATATCCTAAAAAGATAATAAGATAGGATCGTTAGATATCGTAAAAGATAGTAAGTTAGGGTTGGTAAAATACATTAGGAAAAGTTTCTCTAAAAGAAAAATGAATTTTGAATTAAGACAACCAAATAAAATCCGAAAACTATTAAAACATGTGCACTCACCAACATAAAGTTGATGTTTTCAAAATTGCATGTGTTCCTAGGATGGAGTAGAGATCATGTCAAGGAAGGATTATGATCATGAAGACTTGTATTTTTTTCATTTACATAGGTAATTATGATTGGTGCTCTGTGATTTGGGAAATATTTTTGTGGTCACCATTCAACATTTTGTGCCATCGGTCGGGGAGGGTGTGACATCGACTAAAGGTTCTAGAGACTCTAAGGAGGGAGATGGTATATGCTAAATTCTCCAAGTGTGAGTTTTGGTTGCGTGAGGTGCAGTTTTCGGGGGATCTTGTCAATCAACAGGGTATATTGGATATCCCTAGAGATAATAAGAAAGGATCATTAGATATTCTGTAATCCTATAAAGATAGTAAATTAAGACTAATAAATATATCCTAAAAAGATAATAAGATAGGATCGTTAGATATCGTAAAAGATAGTAAGTTAGGGTTGGTAAAATACATTAGGAAAAGTTTCTCTAAAAGAAAAATGAATTTTGAATTAATACAACCAAATAAAATCCGAAAACTATTAAAACCTATGCACTCACCAACATAAAGTTGATGTTTTCAAAATTTCATGTGTTCCTAGGATGGAGTAGAGATCATGTCAAGGAAGGATTATGATCATGAAGACTTGTATTTTTTTTCATTTACATAGGTAATTATGATTGGTGCTCTGTGATTTAGGAAATATTTTTGTGGTCACCATTCAACATTTTATGCCATCGGTCGGGGAGGGTGTGACATCGACTAGAGGTTCTAGAGACTCTAATGAGGGAGATGGTATATGCTAAATTCTCCAAGTGTGAGTTTTGGTTGCGGGAGGTGTAGTTTTCGAGGGATCTTGTCAATCAACAGGGTATATTGGATATCCCTAGAGATAATAAGAAAGGATCATTAGATATTCTATAATTCTATAAAGATAGTAAATTAAGACTAATAAATATATCCTAAAAAGATAATAAGATAGGATCGTTAGATATCGTAAAAGATAGTAAGTTAGGGTTGGTAAAATACATTAGGAAAAGTTTCTCTAAAAGAAAAATGAATTTTGAATTAATACAACCAAATAAAATCCGAAAACTATTAAAACCTGTGCACTCACCAACATAAAGTTGATGTTTTCAAAATTGTATGTGTTCCTAGGATGGAGTAGAGATCATGTCAAGGAAGGATTATGATCATGAAGGCTTGTATTTTTTTTCATTTACATAGGTAATTATGATTGGTGCTCTGTGATTTGGGAAATATTTTTGTGGTCACCATTCAACATTTTATGCCATCGGTCGGGGAGGGTGTGACATCGACTAAAGGTTCTAGAGACTCTAAGGAGGGAGATGGTATATGCTAAATTCTCCAAGTGTGAGTTTTGGTTGCGTGAGGTGCAGTTTTCGGGGGATCTTGTCAATCAAGAGGGTATATTGGATATCCCTAGAGATAATAAGAAAGGATCATTAGATATTCTGTAATCCTATAAAGATAGTAAATTAAGACTAATAAATATATCCTAAAAAGATAATAAGATAGGATCGTTAGATATCGTAAAAGATAGTAAGTTAGGGTTGGTAAAATACATTAGGAAAATTTTCTCTAAAAGAAAAATGAATTTTGAATTAATACAACCAAATAAAATCCGAAAACTATTAAAACATGTGCACTCACCAACATAAAGTTGATGTTTTCAAAATTGCATGTGTTCCTAGGATGGAGTAGAGATCATGTCAAGGAAGGATTATGATCATGAAGACTTGTATTTTTTTTCATTTACATAGGTAATTATGATTGGTGCTCTGTGATTTAGGAAATATTTTTGTGGTCACCATTCAACATTTTATGCCATCGGTCGGGGAGGGTGTGACATCGACTAGAGGTTCTAGAGACTCTAATGAGGGAGATGGTATATGCTAAATTCTCCAAGTGTGAGTTTTGGTTGCGTGAGGTGCAGTTTTCGGGGGATCTTGTCAATCAACAGGGTATATTGGATATCCCTAGAGATAATAAGAAAGGATCATTAGATATTCACTAATTCTATAAAGATAGTAAATTAAGACTAATAAATATATCCTAAAAAGATAATAAGATAGGATCGTTAGATATCGTAAAAGATAGTAAGTTAGGGTTCGTAAAATACATTAGGAAAAGTTTCTCTAAAAGAAAAATGAACTTTGAATTAATACAACCAAATAAAATCCGAAAACTATTAAAACATGTGCACTCACCAACATAAAGTTGATGTTTTCAAAATTGCATGTGTTCCTAGGATGGAGTAGAGATCATGTCAAGGAAGGATTATGATCATGAAGACTTGTATTTTTTTTCATTTACATAGGTAATTATGATTGGTGCTCTGTGATTTGGGAAATATTTTTGTGGTCACCATTGAACATTTTGTGCCATCGGTCGGGGAGGGTGTGACATCGACTAAAGGTTCTAGAGACTCTAAGGAGGGAGATGGTATATGCTAAATTCTCCAAGTGTGAATTTTGGTTGCGTGAGGTGCAGTTTTCGGGGGATCTTGTCAATCAACAGGGTATATTGGATATCCCTAGAGATAATAAGAAATGATCATTAGATATTTTGTAATTCTATAAAGATAGTAAATTAAGACTAATAAATATATCCTAAAAAGATAATAAGATAGGATCGTTAGATATCGTAAAAGATAGTAAGTTAGGGTTGGTAAAATACATTAGGAAAAGTTTCTCTAAAAGAAAAATGAATTTTGAATTAATACAACCAAATAAAATCCGAAAACTATTAAAACATGTGCACTCACCAACATAAAGTTGATGTTTTCAAAATTGCATGTGTTCCTAGGATGGAGTAGAGATCATGTCAAGGAAGGATTATGATCATGAAGACTTGTATTTTTTTTCATTTACATAGGTAATTATGATTGGTGCTCTATGATTTGGGAAATATTTTTGTGGTCACCATTCAACATTTTATGCCATCGGTCGGGGAGGGTGTGACATCGACTAGAGGTTCTAGAGACTCTAAGGAGGGAGATGGTATATGCTAAATTCTCCAAGTGTGAGTTTTGGTTGCGTGAGGTGCAGTTTTCGGGGGATCTTGTGAATCAACAGGGTATATTGGATATCCCTAGAGATAATAAGAAAGGATCATTAGATATTCTGTAATTCTATAAAGATAGTAAATTAAGACTAATAAATATATCCTAAAAAGATAATAAGATAGGATCGTTAGATATCGTAAAAGATAGTAAGTTAGGGTTGGTAAAATACATTAGGAAAAGTTTCTCTAAAAGAAAAATGAATTTTGAATTAATACAACCAAATAAAATCCGAAAACTATTAAAACATGTGCACTCACCAACATAAAGTTGATGTTTTCAAAATTGCATGTGTTCCTAGGATGGAGTAGAGATCATGTCAAGGAAGGATTATGATCATGAAGACTTGTATTTTTTTTCATTTACATAGGTAATTATGATTGGTGCTCTGTGATTTGGGAAATATTTTTGTGGTCACCATTCAACATTTTATGCCATCGGTCGGGGAGGGTGTGACATCGACTAGAGGTTCTAGATACTCTAAGGAGGGAGATGGTATATGCTAAATTCTCCAAGTGTGAGTTTTGGTTGCGTGAGGTGCAGTTTTCGGGGGATCTTGTCAATCAACAGGGTATATTGGATATCCCTAGAGATAATAAGAAAGGATCATTAGATATTCTGTAATCCTATAAAGATAGTAAATTAAGACTAATAAATATATCCTAAAAAGATAATAAGATAGGATCGTTAGATATCGTAAAAGATAGTAAGTTAGGGTTGGTAAAATACATTAGGAAAATTTTCTCTAAAAGAAAAATGAATTTTGAATTAATACAACCAAATAAAATCCGAAAACTATTAAAACATGTGCACTCACCAACATAAAGTTGATGTTTTCAAAATTGCATGTGTTCCTAGGATGGAGTAGAGATCATGTCAAGGAAGGATTATGATCATGAAGACTTGTATTTTTTTTCATTTACATAGGTAATTATGATTGGTGCTCTGTGATTTGGGAAATATTTTTGTGGTCACCATTCAACATTTTATGCCATCGGTCGGGGAGGGTGTGACATCGACTAAAGGTTCTAGAGACTCTAAGGAGGGAGATGGTATATGCTAAATTCTCCAAGTGTGAGTTTTGGTTGCGTGAGGTGCAGTTTTCGGGGGATCTTGTCAATCAACAGGGTATATTGGATATCCCTAGAGATAATAAGAAACGATCATTAGATATTCTGTAATCCTATAAAGATAGTAAATTAAGACTAATAAATATATCCTAAAAAGATAATAAGATAGGATCGTTAGATATCGTAAAAGATAGTAAGTTAGGGTTGGTAAAATACATTAGGAAAATTTTCTCTAAAAGAAAAATGAATTTTGAATTAATACAACCAAATAAAATCCGAAAACTATTAAAACATGTGCACTCACCAACATAAAGTTGATGTTTTCAAAATTGCATGTGTTCCTAGGATGGAGTAGAGATCATGTCAAGGAAGGATTATGATCATGAAGACTTGTATTTTTTTTCATTTACATAGGTAATTATGATTGGTGCTTTGTGATTTAGGAAATATTTTTGTGGTCACCATTCAACATTTTATGCCATCGGTCGGGGAGGGTGTGACATCGACTAGAGGTTCTAGAGACTCTAATGAGGGAGATGGTATATGCTAAATTCTCCAAGTGTGAGTTTTGGTTGCGTGAGGTGCAGTTTTCGGGGGATCTTGTCAATCAACAGGGTATATTGGATATCCCTAGAGATAATAAGAAAGGATCATTAGATATTCTGTAATTCTATAAAGATAGTAAATTAAGACTAATAAATATATCCTAAAAAGATAATAAGATAGGATCGTTAGATATCGTAAAAGATAGTAAGTTAGGGTTGGTAAAATACATTAGGAAAATTTTCTCTAAAAGAAAAATGAATTTTGAATTAATACAACCAAATAAAATCCGAAAACTATTAAAACATGTGCACTCACCAACATAAAGTTGATGTTTTCAAAATTGCATGTGTTCCTAGGATGGAGTAGAGATCATGTCAAGGAAGGATTATGATCATGAAGACTTGTATTTTTTTTCATTTACATAGGTAATTATGATTGGTGCTCTGTGATTTGGGAAATATTTTTGTGGTCACCATTCAACATTTTATGCCATCGGTCGGGGAGGGTGTGACATCGACTAGAGGTTCTAGAGACTCTAATGAGGGAGATGGTATATGCTAAATTCTCCAAGTGTGAGTTTTGGTTGCGTGAGGTGCTGTTTTCGGGGGATCTTGTCAATCAACAGGGTATATTGGATATCCCTAGAGATAATAAGAAAGGATCATTAGATATTCTGTAATCCTATAAAGATAGTAAATTAAGACTAATAAATATATCCTAAAAAGATAATAAGATAGGATCGTTAGATATCGTAAAAGATAGTAAGTTAGGGTTGGTAAAATACATTAGGAAAATTTTCTCTAAAAGAAAAATGAATTTTGAATTAATACAACCAACTAAAATCCGAAAACTATTAAAACATGTGCACTCACCAACATAAAGTTGATGTTTTCAAAATTGCATGTGTTCCTAGGATGGAGTAGAGATCATGTCAAGGAAGGATTATGATCATGAAGACTTGTATTTTTTTTCATTTACATAGGTAATTATGATTGGTGCTTTGTGATTTAGGAAATATTTTTGTGGTCACCATTCAACATTTTATGCCATCGGTCGGGGAGGGTGTGACATCGACTAGAGGTTCTAGAGACTCTAATGAGGGAGATGGTATATGCTAAATTCTCCAAGTGTGAGTTTTGGTTGCGTGAGGTGCAGTTTTCGGGGGATCTTGTCAATCAACAGGGTATATTGGATATCCCTAGAGATAATAAGAAAGGATCATTAGATATTCTGTAATTCTATAAAGATAGTAAATTAAGACTAATAAATATATCCTAAAAAGATAATAAGATAGGATCGTTAGATATCGTAAAAGATAGTAAGTTAGGGTTGGTAAAATACATTAGGAAAATTTTCTCTAAAAGAAAAATGAATTTTGAATTAATACAACCAAATAAAATCCGAAAACTATTAAAACATGTGCACTCACCAACATAAAGTTGATGTTTTCAAAATTGCATGTGTTCCTAGGATGGAGTAGAGATCATGTCAAGGAAGGATTATGATCATGAAGACTTGTATTTTTTTTCATTTACATAGGTAATTATGATTGGTGCTCTGTGATTTGGGAAATATTTTTGTGGTCACCATTCAACATTTTATGCCATCGGTCGGGGAGGGTGTGACATCGACTAGAGGTTCTAGAGACTCTAATGAGGGAGATGGTATATGCTAAATTCTCCAAGTGTGAGTTTTGGTTGCGTGAGGTGCAGTTTTCGGGGGATCTTGTCAATCAACAGGGTATATTGGATATCCCTAGAGATAATAAGAAAGGATCATTAGATATTCTGTAATTCTATAAAGATAGTAAATTAAGACTAATAAATATATCCTAAAAAGATAATAAGATAGGATCGTTAGATATCGCAAAAGATAGTAAGTTAGGGTTGGTAAAATACATTAGGAAAATTTTCTCTAAAAGAAAAATGAATTTTGAATTAATACAACCAAATAAAATCCGAAAACTATTAAAACATGTGCACTCACCAACATAAAGTTGATGTTTTCAAAATTGCATGTGTTCCTAGGATGGAGTAGAGATCATGTCAAGGAAGGATTATGATCATGAAGACTTGTATTTTTTTTCATTTACATAGGTAATTATGATTGGTGCTCTGTGATTTGGGAAATATTTTTGTGGTCACCATTCAACATTTTATGCCATCGGTCGGGGAGGGTGTGACATCGACTAGAGGTTCTAGAGACTCTAATGAGGGAGATGGTATATGCTAAATTCTCCAAGTGTGAGTTTTGGTTGCGTGAGGTGCAGTTTTCGGGGGATCTTGTCAATCAACAGGGTATATTGGATATCCCTAGAGATAATAAGAAAGGATCATTAGATATTCTGTAATCCTATAAAGATAGTAAATTAAGACTAATAAATATATCCTAAAAAGATAATAAGATAGGATCGTTAGATATCGTAAAAGATAGTAAGTTAGGGTTGGTAAAATACATTAGGAAAAGTTTCTCTAAAAGAAAAATGAATTTTGAATTAATACAACCAAATAAAATCCGAAAACTATTAAAACATGTGCACTCACCAACATAAAGTTGATGTTTTCAAAATTGCATGTGTTCCTAGGATGGAGTAGAGATCATGTCAAGGAAGGATTATGATCATGAAGACTTGTATTTTTTTTCATTTACATAGGTAATTATGATTGGTGCTTTGTGATTTAGGAAATATTTTTGTGGTCACCATTCAACATTTTATGCCATCGGTCGGGGAGGGTGTGACATCGACTAGAGGTTCTAGAGACTCTAATGAGGGAGATGGTATATGCTAAATTCTCCAAGTGTGAGTTTTGGTTGCGTGAGGTGCAGTTTTCGGGGGATCTTGTCAATCAACAGGGTATATTGGATATCCCTAGAGATAATAAGAAAGGATCATTAGATATTCTGTAATTCTATAAAGATAGTAAATTAAGACTAATAAATATATCCTAAAAAGATAATAAGATAGGATCGTTAGATATCGTAAAAGATAGTAAGTTAGGGTTGGTAAAATACATTAGGAAAATTTTCTCTAAAAGAAAAATGAATTTTGAATTAATACAACCAAATAAAATCCGAAAACTATTAAAACATGTGCACTCACCAACATAAAGTTGATGTTTTCAAAATTGCATGTGTTCCTAGGATGGAGTAGAGATCATGTCAAGGAAGGATTATGATCATGAAGACTTGTATTTTTTTTCATTTACATAGGTAATTATGATTGGTGCTCTGTGATTTGGGAAATATTTTTGTGGTCACCATTCAACATTTTATGCCATCGGTCGGGGAGGGTGTGACATCGACTAGAGGTTCTAGAGACTCTAATGAGGGAGATGGTATATGCTAAATTCTCCAAGTGTGAGTTTTGGTTGCGTGAGGTGCAGTTTTCGGGGGATCTTGTCAATCAACAGGGTATATTGGATATCCCTAGAGATAATAAGAAAGGATCATTAGATATTCTGTAATTCTATAAAGATAGTAAATTAAGACTAATAAATATATCCTAAAAAGATAATAAGATAGGATCGTTAGATATCGCAAAAGATAGTAAGTTAGGGTTGGTAAAATACATTAGGAAAATTTTCTCTAAAAGAAAAATGAATTTTGAATTAATACAACCAAATAAAATCCGAAAACTATTAAAACATGTGCACTCACCAACATAAAGTTGATGTTTTCAAAATTGCATGTGTTCCTAGGATGGAGTAGAGATCATGTCAAGGAAGGATTATGATCATGAAGACTTGTATTTTTTTTCATTTACATAGGTAATTATGATTGGTGCTCTGTGATTTGGGAAATATTTTTGTGGTCACCATTCAACATTTTATGCCATCGGTCGGGGAGGGTGTGACATCGACTAGAGGTTCTAGAGACTCTAATGAGGGAGATGGTATATGCTAAATTCTCCAAGTGTGAGTTTTGGTTGCGTGAGGTGCAGTTTTCGGGGGATCTTGTCAATCAACAGGGTATATTGGATATCCCTAGAGATAATAAGAAAGGATCATTAGATATTCTGTAATCCTATAAAGATAGTAAATTAAGACTAATAAATATATCCTAAAAAGATAATAAGATAGGATCGTTAGATATCGTAAAAGATAGTAAGTTAGGGTTGGTAAAATACATTAGGAAAAGTTTCTCTAAAAGAAAAATGAATTTTGAATTAATACAACCAAATAAAATCCGAAAACTATTAAAACATGTGCACTCACCAACATAAAGTTGATGTTTTCAAAATTGCATGTGTTCCTAGGATGGAGTAGAGATCATGTCAAGGAAGGATTATGATCATGAAGACTTGTATTTTTTTTCATTTACATAGGTAATTATGATTGGTGCTTTGTGATTTAGGAAATATTTTTGTGGTCACCATTCAACATTTTATGCCATCGGTCGGGGAGGGTGTGACATCGACTAGAGGTTCTAGAGACTCTAATGAGGGAGATGGTATATGCTAAATTCTCCAAGTGTGAGTTTTGGTTGCGTGAGGTGCAGTTTTCGGGGGATCTTGTCAATCAACAGGGTATATTGGATATCCCTAGAGATAATAAGAAAGGATCATTAGATATTCTGTAATCCTATAAAGATAGTAAATTAAGACTAATAAATATATCCTAAAAAGATAATAAGATAGGATCGTTAGATATCGTAAAAGATAGTAAGTTAGGGTTGGTAAAATACATTAGGAAAAGTTTCTCTAAAAGAAAAATGAATTTTGAATTAATACAACCAAATAAAATCCGAAAACTATTAAAACATGTGCACTCACCAACATAAAGTTGATGTTTTCAAAATTGCATGTGTTCCTAGGATGGAGTAGAGATCATGTCAAGGAAGGATTATGATCATGAAGACTTGTATTTTTTTTCATTTACATAGGTAATTATGATTGGTGCTTTGTGATTTAGGAAATATTTTTGTGGTCACCATTCAACATTTTATGCCATCGGTCGGGGAGGGTGTGACATCGACTAGAGGTTCTAGAGACTCTAATGAGGGAGATGGTATATGCTAAATTCTCCAAGTGTGAGTTTTGGTTGCGTGAGGTGCAGTTTTCGGGGGATCTTGTCAATCAACAGGGTATATTGGATATCCCTAGAGATAATAAGAAAGGGTCATTAGATATTCTGTAATCCTATAAAGATAGTAAATTAAGACTAATAAATATATCCTAAAAAGATAATAAGATAGGATCGTTAGATATCGTAAAAGATAGTAAGTTAGGGTTGGTAAAATACATTAGGAAAAGTTTCTCTAAAAGAAAAATGAATTTTGAATTAATACAACCAAATAAAATCCGAAAACTATTAAAACATGTGCACTCACCAACATAAAGTTGATGTTTTCAAAATTGCATGTGTTCCTAGGATGGAGTAGAGATCATGTCAAGGAAGGATTATGATCATGAAGACTTGTATTTTTTTTCATTTACATAGGTAATTATGATTGGTGCTTTGTGATTTAGGAAATATTTTTGTGGTCACCATTCAACATTTTATGCCATCGGTCGGGGAGGGTGTGACATCGACTAGAGGTTCTAGAGACTCTAATGAGGGAGATGGTATATGCTAAATTCTCCAAGTGTGAGTTTTGGTTGCGTGAGGTGCAGTTTTCGGGGGATCTTGTCAATCAACAGGGTATATTGGATATCCCTAGAGATAATAAGAAAGGGTCATTAGATATTCTGTAATCCTATAAAGATAGTAAATTAAGACTAATAAATATATCCTAAAAGGATAATAAGATAGGATCGTTAGATATCGTAAAAGATAGTAAGTTAGGGTTGGTAAAATACATTAGGAAAAGTTTCTCTAAAAGAAAAATGAATTTTGAATTAATACAACCAAATAAAATCCGAAAACTATTAAAACATGTGCACTCACCAACATAAAGTTGATGTTTTCAAAATTGCATGTGTTCCTAGGATGGAGTAGAGATCATGTCAAGGAAGGATTATGATCATGAAGACTTGTATTTTTTTTCATTTACATAGGTAATTATGATTGGTGCTCTGTGATTTAGGAAATATTTTTGTGGTCACCATTCAACATTTTATGCCATCGGTCGGGGAGGGTGTGACATCGACTAGAGGTTCTAGAGACTCTAATAAGGGAGATGGTATATGCTAAATTCTCCAAGTGTGAGTTTTGGTTGCGGGAGGTGCAGTTTTCGGGGGATCTTGTCAATCAACAGGGTATATTGGATATCCCTAGAGATAATAAGAAAGGATCATTAGATATTCTGTAATTCTATAAAGATAGTAAATTAAGACTAATAAATATATCCTAAAAAGATAATAAGATAGGATCGTTAGATATCGTAAAAGATAGTAAGTTAGGGTTGGTAAAATACATTAGGAAAAGTTTCTCTAAAAGAAAAATGAACTTTGAATTAATACAACCAAATAAAATCCGAAAACTATTAAAACATGTACACTCACCAACATAAAGTTGATGTTTTCAAAATTGCATGTGTTCCTAGGATGGAGTAGAGATCATGTCAAGGAAGGTTTATGATCATGAAGACTTGTATTTTTTTTCATTTACATAGGTAATTATGATTGGTGCTTTGTGATTTAGGAAATATTTTTGTGGTCACCATTCAACATTTTATGCCATCGGTCGGGGAGGGTGTGACATCGACTAGAGGTTCTAGAGACTCTAATGAGGGAGATGGTATATGCTAAATTCTCCAAGTGTGAGTTTTGGTTGCGTGAGGTGCAGTTTTCGGGGGATCTTGTCAATCAACAGGGTATATTGGATATCCCTAGAGATAATAAGAAAGGGTCATTAGATATTCTGTAATTCTATAAAGATAGTAAATTAAGACTAATAAATATATCCTAAAAAGATAATAAGATAGGATCGTTAGATATCGTAAAAGATAGTAAGTTAGGGTTGGTAAAATACATTAGGAAAAGTTTCTCTAAAAGAAAAATGAATTTTGAATTAATACAACCAAATAAAATCCGAAAACTATTAAAACATGTGCACTCACCAACATAAAGTTGATGTTTTCAAAATTGCATGTGTTCCTAGGATGGAGTAGAGATCATGTCAAGGAAGGATTATGATCATGAAGACTTGTATTTTTTTTCATTTACATAGGTAATTATGATTGGTGCTCTGTGATTTGGGAAATATTTTTGTGGTCACCATTCAACATTTTATGCCATCGGTCGGGGAGGGTGTGACATCGACTAAAGGTTCTAGAGACTCTAAGGAGGAAGATGGTATATGCTAAATTCTCCAAGTGTGAGTTTTGGTTGCGTGAGGTGCAGTTTTCGGGGGATCTTGTCAATCAACAGGGTATATTGGATATCCCTAGAGATAATAAGAAAGGATCATTAGATATTCTGTAATCCTATAAAGATAGTAAATTAAGACTAATAAATATATCCTAAAAAGATAATAAGATAGGATCGTTAGATATCGTAAAAGATAGTAAGTTAGGGTTGGTAAAATACATTAGGAAAATTTTCTCTAAAAGAAAAATGAATTTTGAATTAATACAACCAAATAAAATCCGAAAACTATTAAAACATGTGCACTCACCAACATAAAGTTGATGTTTTCAAAATTGCATGTGTTCCTAGCATGGAGTAGAGATCATGTCAAGGAAGGATTATGATCATGAAGACTTGTATTTTTTTTCATTTACATAGGTAATTATGATTGGTGCTTTGTGATTTAGGAAATATTTTTGTGGTCACCATTCAACATTTTATGCCATCGGTCGGGGAGGGTGTGACATCGACTAGAGGTTCTAGAGACTCTAATGAGGGAGATGGTATATGCTAAATTCTCCAAGTGTGAGTTTTGGTTGCGTGAGGTGCAGTTTTCGGGGGATCTTGTCAATCAACAGGGTATATTGGATATCCCTAGAGATAATAAGAAAGGATCATTAGATATTCTGTAATTCTATAAAGATAGTAAATTAAGACTAATAAATATATCCTAAAAAGATAATAAGATAGGATCGTTAGATATCGTAAAAGATAGTAAGTTAGGGTTGGTAAAATACATTAGGAAAATTTTCTCTAAAAGAAAAATGAATTTTGAATTAATACAACCAAATAAAATCCGAAAACTATTAAAACATGTGCACTCACCAACATAAAGTTGATGTTTTCAAAATTGCATGTGTTCCTAGGATGGAGTAGAGATCATGTCAAGGAAGGATTATGATCATGAAGACTTGTATTTTTTTTCATTTACATAGGTAATTATGATTGGTGCTCTGTGATTTGGGAAATATTTTTGTGGTCACCATTCAACATTTTATGCCATCGGTCGGGGAGGGTGTGACATCGACTAGAGGTTCTAGAGACTCTAATGAGGGAGATGGTATATGCTAAATTCTCCAAGTGTGAGTTTTGGTTGCGTGAGGTGCAGTTTTCGAGGGATCTTGTCAATCAACAGGGTATATTGGATATCCCTAGAGATAATAAGAAAGGGTCATTAGATATTCTGTAATCCTATAAAGATAGTAAATTAAGACTAATAAATATATCCTAAAAAGATAATAAGATAGGATCGTTAGATATCGTAAAAGATAGTAAGTTAGGGTTGGTAAAATACATTAGGAAAAGTTTCTCTAAAAGAAAAATGAATTTTGAATTAATACAACCAAATAAAATCCGAAAACTATTAAAACATGTGCACTCACCAACATAAAGTTGATGTTTTCAAAATTGCATGTGTTCCTAGGATGGAGTAGAGATCATGTCAAGGAAGGATTATGATCATGAAGACTTGTATTTTTTTTCATTTACATAGGTAATTATGATTGGTGCTCTGTGATTTAGGAAATATTTTTGTGGTCACCATTCAACATTTTATGCCATCGGTCGGGGAGGGTGTGACATCGACTAGAGGTTCTAGAGACTCTAATAAGGGAGATGGTATATGCTAAATTCTCCAAGTGTGAGTTTTGGTTGCGGGAGGTGCAGTTTTCGGGGGATCTTGTCAATCAACAGGGTATATTGGATATCCCTAGAGATAATAAGAAAGGATCATTAGATATTCTGTAATTCTATAAAGATAGTAAATTAAGACTAATAAATATATCCTAAAAAGATAATAAGATAGGATCGTTAGATATCGTAAAAGATAGTAAGTTAGGGTTGGTAAAATACATTAGGAAAAGTTTCTCTAAAAGAAAAATGAACTTTGAATTAATACAACCAAATAAAATCCGAAAACTATTAAAACATGTGCACTCACCAACATAAAGTTGATGTTTTCAAAATTGCATGTGTTCCTAGGATGGAGTAGAGATCATGTCAAGGAAGGATTATGATCATGAAGACTTGTATTTTTTTTCATTTACACAGGTAATTATGATTGGTGCTTTGTGATTTAGGAAATATTTTTGTGGTCACCATTCAACATTTTATGCCATCGGTCGGGGAGGGTGTGACATCGACTAGAGGTTCTAGAGACTCTAATGAGGGAGATGGTATATGCTAAATTCTCCAAGTGTGAGTTTTGGTTGCGTGAGGTGCAGTTTTCGGGGGATCTTGTCAATCAACAGGGTATATTGGATATCCCTAGAGATAATAAGAAAGGGTCATTAGATATTCTGTAATTCTATAAAGATAGTAAATTAAGACTAATAAATATATCCTAAAAAGATAATAAGATAGGATCGTTAGATATCGTAAAAGATAGTAAGTTAGGGTTGGTAAAATACATTAGGAAAAGTTTCTCTAAAAGAAAAATGAATTTTGAATTAATACAACCAAATAAAATCCGAAAACTATTAAAACATGTGCACTCACCAACATAAAGTTGATGTTTTCAAAATTGCATGTGTTCCTAGGATGGAGTAGAGATCATGTCAAGGAAGGATTATGATCATGAAGACTTGTATTTTTTTTTCATTTACATAGGTAATTATGATTGGTGCTCTGTGATTTGGGAAATATTTTTGTGGTCACCATTCAACATTTTATGCCATCGGTCGGGGAGGGTGTGACATCGACTAAAGGTTCTAGAGACTCTAAGGAGGGAGATGGTATATGCTAAATTCTCCAAGTGTGAGTTTTGGTTGCGTGAGGTGCAGTTTTCGGGGGATCTTGTCAATCAACAGGGTATATTGGATATCCCTAGAGATAATAAGAAAGGATCATTAGATATTCTGTAATCCTATAAAGATAGTAAATTAAGACTAATAAATATATCCTAAAAAGATAATAAGATAGGATCGTTAGATATCGTAAAAGATAGTAAGTTAGGGTTGGTAAAATACATTAGGAAAATTTTCTCTAAAAGAAAAATGAATTTTGAATTAATACAACCAAATAAAATCCGAAAACTATTAAAACATGTGCACTCACCAACATAAAGTTGATGTTTTCAAAATTGCATGTGTTCCTAGCATGGAGTAGAGATCATGTCAAGGAAGGATTATGATCATGAAGACTTGTATTTTTTTTCATTTACATAGGTAATTATGATTGGTGCTTTGTGATTTAGGAAATATTTTTGTGGTCACCATTCAACATTTTATGCCATCGGTCGGGGAGGGTGTGACATCGACTAGAGGTTCTAGAGACTCTAATGAGGGAGATGGTATATGCTAAATTCTCCAAGTGTGAGTTTTGGTTGCGTGAGGTGCAGTTTTCGGGGGATCTTGTCAATCAACAGGGTATATTGGATATCCCTAGAGATAATAAGAAAGGATCATTAGATATTCTGTAATTCTATAAAGATAGTAAATTAAGACTAATAAATATATCCTAAAAAGATAATAAGATAGGATCGTTAGATATCGTAAAAGATAGTAAGTTAGGGTTGGTAAAATACATTAGGAAAATTTTCTCTAAAAGAAAAATGAATTTTGAATTAATACAACCAAATAAAATCCGAAAACTATTAAAACATGTGCACTCACCAACATAAAGTTGATGTTTTCAAAATTGCATGTGTTCCTAGGATGGAGTAGAGATCATGTCAAGGAAGGATTATGATCATGAAGACTTGTATTTTTTTTCATTTACATAGGTAATTATGATTGGTGCTCTGTGATTTGGGAAATATTTTTGTGGTCACCATTCAACATTTTATGCCATCGGTCGGGGAGGGTGTGACATCGACTAGAGGTTCTAGAGACTCTAATGAGGGAGATGGTATATGCTAAATTCTTCAAGTGTGAGTTTTGGTTGCGTGAGGTGCAGTTTTCGGGGGATCTTGTCAATCAACAGGGTATATTGGATATCCCTAGAGATAATAAGAAAGGGTCATTAGATATTCTGTAATCCTATAAAGATAGTAAATTAAGACTAATAAATATATCCTAAAAAGATAATAAGATAGGATCGTTAGATATCGTAAAAGATAGTAAGTTAGGGTTGGTAAAATACATTAGGAAAAGTTTCTCTAAAAGAAAAATGAATTTTGAATTAATACAACCAAATAAAATCCGAAAACTATTAAAACATGTGCACTCACCAACATAAAGTTGATGTTTTCAAAATTGCATGTGTTCCTAGGATGGAGTAGAGATCATGTCAAGGAAGGATTATGATCATGAAGACTTGTATTTTTTTTCATTTACATAGGTAATTATGATTGGTGCTCTGTGATTTGGAAAATATTTTTGTGGTCACCATTCAACATTTTATGCCATCGGTCGGGGAGGGTGTGACATCGACTAAAGGTTCTAGAGACTCTAAGGAGGGAGATGGTATATGCTAAATTCTCCAAGTGTGAGTTTTGGTTGCGTGAGGTGCAGTTTTCGGGGGATCTTGTCAATCAACAGGGTATATTGGATATCCCTAGAGATAATAAGAAAGGATCATTAGATATTCTGTAATCCTATAAAGATAGTAAATTAAGACTAATAAATATATCCTAAAAAGATAATAAGATAGGATCGTTAGATATCGTAAAAGATAGTAAGTTAGGGTTGGTAAAATACATTAGGAAAATTTTCTCTAAAAGAAAAATGAATTTTGAATTAATACAACCAAATAAAATCCGAAAACTATTAAAACATGTGCACTCACCAACATAAAGTTGATGTTTTCAAAATTGCATGTGTTCCTAGCATGGAGTAGAGATCATGTCAAGGAAGGATTATGATCATGAAGACTTGTATTTTTTTTCATTTACATAGGTAATTATGATTGGTGCTTTGTGATTTAGGAAATATTTTTGTGGTCACCATTCAACATTTTATGCCATCGGTCGGGGAGGGTGTGACATCGACTAGAGGTTCTAGAGACTCTAATGAGGGAGATGGTATATGCTAAATTCTCCAAGTGTGAGTTTTGGTTGCGTGAGGTGCAGTTTTCGGGGGATCTTGTCAATCAACAGGGTATATTGGATATCCCTAGAGATAATAAGAAAGGATCATTAGATATTCTGTAATTCTATAAAGATAGTAAATTAAGACTAATAAATATATCCTAAAAAGATAATAAGATAGGATCGTTAGATATCGTAAAAGATAGTAAGTTAGGGTTGGTAAAATACATTAGGAAAATTTTCTCTAAAAGAAAAATGAATTTTGAATTAATACAACCAAATAAAATCCGAAAACTATTAAAACATGTGCACTCACCAACATAAAGTTGATGTTTTCAAAATTGCATGTGTTCCTAGGATGGAGTAGAGATCATGTCAAGGAAGGATTATGATCATGAAGACTTGTATTTTTTTTCATTTACATAGGTAATTATGATTGGTGCTCTGTGATTTGGGAAATATTTTTGTGGTCACCATTCAACATTTTATGCCATCGGTCGGGGAGGGTGTGACATCGACTAGAGGTTCTAGAGACTCTAATGAGGGAGATGGTATATGCTAAATTCTCCAAGTGTGAGTTTTGGTTGCGTGAGGTGCAGTTTTCGGGGGATCTTGTCAATCAACAGGGTATATTGGATATCCCTAGAGATAATAAGAAAGGGTCATTAGATATTCTGTAATCCTATAAAGATAGTAAATTAAGACTAATAAATATATCCTAAAAAGATAATAAGATAGGATCGTTAGATATCGTAAAAGATAGTAAGTTAGGGTTGGTAAAATACATTAGGAAAAGTTTCTCTAAAAGAAAAATGAATTTTGAATTAATACAACCAAATAAAATCCGAAAACTATTAAAACATGTGCACTCACCAACATAAAGTTGATGTTTTCAAAATTGCATGTGTTCCTAGGATGGAGTAGAGATCATGTCAAGGAAGGATTATGATCATGAAGACTTGTATTTTTTTTCATTTACATAGGTAATTATGATTGGTGCTCTGTGATTTAGGAAATATTTTTGTGGTCACCATTCAACATTTTATGCCATCGGTCGGGGAGGGTGTGACATCGACTAGAGGTTCTAGAGACTCTAATAAGGGAGATGGTATATGCTAAATTCTCCAAGTGTGAGTTTTGGTTGCGGGAGGTGCAGTTTTCGGGGGATCTTGTCAATCAACAGGGTATATTGGATATCCCTAGAGATAATAAGAAAGGATCATTAGATATTCTGTAATTCTATAAAGATAGTAAATTAAGACTAATAAATATATCCTAAAAAGATAATAAGATAGGATCGTTAGATATCGTAAAAGATAGTAAGTTAGGGTTGGTAAAATACATTAGGAAAAGTTTCTCTAAAAGAAAAATGAATTTTGAATTAATACAACCAAATAAAATCCGAAAACTATTAAAACATGTGCACTCACCAACATAAAGTTGATGTTTTCAAAATTGCATGTGTTCCTAGGATGGAGTAGAGATCATGTCAAGGAAGGATTATGATCATGAAGACTTGTATTTTTTTTCATTTACATAGGTAATTATGATTGGTGCTCTGTGATTTAGGAAATATTTTTGTGGTCACCATTCAACATTTTATGCCATCGGTTGGGGAGGGTGTGACATCGACTAGAGGTTCTAGAGACTCTAATAAGGGAGATGGTATATGCTAAATTCTCCAAGTGTGAGTTTTGGTTGCGAGAGGTGCAGTTTTCGGGGGATCTTGTCAATCAACAGGGTATATTGGATATCCCTAGAGATAATAAGAAAGGATCATTAGATATTCTGTAATTCTATAAAGATAGTAAATTAAGACTAATAAATATATCCTAAAAAGATAATAAGATAGGATCGTTAGATATCGTAAAAGATAGTAAGTTAGGGTTGGTAAAATACATTAGGAAAAGTTTCTCTAAAAGAAAAATGAATTTTGAATTAATACAACCAAATAAAATCCGAAAACTATTAAAACCTGTGCACTCACCAACATAAAGTTGATGTTTTCAAAATTGTATGTGTTCCTAGGATGGAGTAGAGATCATGTCAAGGAAGGATTATTATCATGAAGACTTGTATTTTTTTTCATTTACATACGTAATTATGATTGGTGCTCTGTGATTTAGGAAATATTTTTGTGGTCACCATTCAACATTTTATGCCATCGGTCGGGGAGGGTGTGACATCGACTAGAGGTTCTAGAGACTCTAATGAGGGAGATGGTATATGCTAAATTCTCCAAGTGTGAGTTTTGGTTGCGGGAGGTGCAGTTTTCGGGGGATCTTGTCAATCAACAGGGTATATTGGATATCCCTAGAGATAATAAGAAAGGATCATTAGATATTCTGTAATTCTATAAAGATAGTAAATTAAGACTAATAAATATATCCTAAAAAGATAAAAAGATAGGATCGTTAGATATCGTAAAAGATAGTAAGTTAGGGTTGGTAAAATACATTAGGAAAAGTTTCTCTAAAAGAAAAATGAATTTTGAATTAATACAACCAAATAAAATCCGAAAACTATTAAAACCTGTGCACTCACCAACATAAAGTTGATGTTTTCAAAATTGTATGTGTTCCTAGGATGGAGTAGAGATCATGTCAAGGAAGGATTATGATCATGAGGACTTGTATTTTTTTTCATTTACATAGGTAATTATGATTGGTGCTCTGTGATTTGGGAAATATTTTTGTGGTCACCATTCAACATTTTATGCCATCGGTCGGGGAGGGTGTGACATCGACTAGAGGTTCTAGAGACTCTAAGGAGGGAGATGGTAGATGCTAAATTCTCCAAGTGTGAGTTTTGGTTGCGTGAGGTGCAGTTTTCGGGGGATCTTGTCAATCAACAGGGTATATTGGATATCCCTAGAGATAATAAGAAAGGATCATTAGATATTCTGTAATCCTATAAAGATAGTAAATTAAGACTAATAAATATATCCTAAAAAGATAATAAGATAGGATCGTTAGATATCGTAAAAGATAGTAAGTTAGGGTTGGTAAAATAAATTAGGAAAAGTTTCTCTAAAAGAAAAATGAATTTTGAATTAATACAACCAAATAAAATCCGAAAACTATTAAAACATGTGCACTCACCAACATAAAGTTGATGTTTTCAAAATTGCATGTGTTCCTAGGATGGAGTAGAGATCATGTCAAGGAAGGATTATGATCATGAAGACTTGTATTTTTTTTCATTTACATAGGTAATTATGATTGGTGCTCTGTGATTTAGGAAATATTTTTGTGGTCACCATTCAACATTTTATGCCATCGGTCGGGGAGGGTGTGACATCGACTAGAGGTTCTAGAGACTCTAATGAGGGAGATGGTATATGCTAAATTCTCCAAGTGTGAGTTTTGGTTGCGGGAGGTGCAGTTTTCGGGGGATCTTGTCAATCAACAAGGTATATTGGATATCCCTAGAGATAATAAGAAAGGATCATTAGATATTCTGTAATTCTATAAAGATAGTAAATTAAGACTAATAAATATATCCTAAAAAGATAATAAGATAGGATCGTTAGATATCGTAAAAGATAGTAAGTTAGGGTTGGTAAAATACATTAGGAAAAGTTTCTCTAAAAGAAAAATGAATTTTGAATTAATACAACCAAATAAAATCCGAAAACTATTAAAACCTGTGCACTCACCAACATAAAGTTGATGTTTTCAAAATTGTATGTGTTCCTAGGATGGAGTAGAGATCATGTCAAGGAAGGATTATGATCATGAAGACTTGTATTTTTTTTCATTTACATACGTAATTATGATTGGTGCTCTGTGATTTAGGAAATATTTTTGTGGTCACCATTCAACATTTTATGCCATCGGTCGGGGAGGGTGTGACATCGACTAGAGGTTCTAGAGACTCTAATGAGGGAGATGGTATATGCTAAATTCTCCAAGTGTGAGTTTTGGTTGCGGGAGGTGCAGTTTTCGGGGGATCTTGTCAATCAACAGGGTATATTGGATATCCCTAGAGATAATAAGAAAGGATCATTAGATATTCTGTAATTCTATAAAGATAGTAAATTAAGACTAATAAATATATCCTAAAAAGATAATAAGATAGGATCGTTAGATATCGTAAAAGATAGTAAGTTAGGGTTGGTAAAATACATTAGGAAAAGTTTCTCTAAAAGAAAAATGAATTTTGAATTAATACAACCAAATAAAATCCGAAAACTATTAAAACCTGTGCACTCACCAACATAAAGTTGATGTTTTCAAAATTGTATGTGTTCCTAGGATGGAGTAGAGATCATGTCTAGGAAGGATTATGATCATGAAGACTTGTATTTTTTTTCATTTACATAGGTAATTATGATTGGTGCTCTGTGATTTGGGAAATATTTTTGTGGTCACCATTCAACATTTTATGCCATCGGTCGGGGAGGGTGTGACATCGACTAGAGGTTCTAGAGACTCTAAGGAGGGAGATGGTAGATGCTAAATTCTCCAAGTGTGAGTTTTGGTTGCGTGAGGTGCAGTTTTCGGGGGATCTTGTCAATCAACAGGGTATATTGGATATCCCTAGAGATAATAAGAAAGGATCATTAGATATTCTGTAATTCTATAAAGATAGTAAATTAAGACTAATAAATATATCCTAAAAAGATAATAAGATAGGATCGTTAGATATCGTAAAACATAGTAAGTTAGGGTTGGTAAAATACATTAGGAAAAGTTTCTCTAAAAGAAAAATGAATTTTGATTTAATACAACCAAATAAAATCCGAAAACTATTAGAACATGTGCACTCACCAACATAAAGTTGATGTTTTCAAAATTGTATGTGTTCCTAGGATGGAGTAGAGATCATGTCAAGGAAGGATTATGATCATGAAGACTTGTATTTTTTTTCATTTACATAGGTAATTATGATTGGTGCTCTGTGATTTGGGAAATATTTTTGTGGTCACCATTCAACATTTTATGCCATCGGTCGGGGAGGGTGTGACATTGACTAGAGGTTCTAGAGACTCTAAGGAGGGAGATGGTAGATGCTAAATTCTCCAAGTGTGAGTTTTGGTTGCGTGAGGTGCAGTTTTCGGGGGATCTTGTCAATCAACAGGGTATATTGGATATCCCTAGAGATAATAAGAAAGGATCATTAGATATTCTGTAATTCTATAAAGATAGTAAATTAAGACTAATAAATATATCCTAAAAAGATAATAAGATAGGATCGTTAGATATCGTAAAACATAGTAAGTTAGGGTTGGTAAAATACATTAGGAAAAGTTTCTCTAAAAGAAAAATGAATTTTGATTTAATACAACCAAATAAAATCCGAAAACTATTAGAACATGTGCACTCACCAACTTAAAGTTGATGTTTTCAAAATTGCATGTGTTCCTAGGATGGAGTAGAGATCATGTCAAGGAAGGATTATGATCATGAAGACTTGTATTTTTTTTCATTTACATAGGTAATTATGATTGGTGCTCTGTGATTTGGGAAATATTTTTGTGGTCACCATTCAACATTTTATGCCATCGGTCGTGGAGGGTGTGACATCGACTAGAGGTTCTAGAGACTCTAAGGAGGGAGATGGTATATGCTAAATTCTCCAAGTGTGAATTTTGGTTGCGTGAGGTGCAGTTTTCGGGGGATCTTGTCAATCAACAGGGTATATTGGATATCCCTAGAGATAACAAGAAAGGATCATTAGATATTCTGTAATTCTATAAAGATAGTAAATTAAGACTAATAAATATATCCTAAAAAGATATTAAGATAGGATCGTTAGATATCGTAAACGATAGTAAGTTAGGGTTGGTAAAATACATTAGGAAAAGTTTCTCTAAAAGAAAAATGAATTTTGAATTAATACAACTAAATAAAATCCGAAAACTATTAAAACATGTGCACTCACCAACATAAAGTTGATGTTTTCAAAATTGTATGTGTTCCTAGGATGGAGTAGAGATCATGTCAAGGAAGGATTATGATCATGAAGACTTGTATTTTTTTTCATTTACATAGGTAATTATGATTGGTGCTCTGTGATTTGGGAAATATTTTTGTGGTCACCATTCAACATTTTATGCCATTGGTCGGGGAGGGTGTGACATCGACTAGAGGTTCTAGAGACTCTAAGGAGGGAGATGGTAGATGCTAAATTCTCCAAGTGTGAGTTTTGGTTGCGTGAGGTGCAGTTTTCGGGGGATCTTGTCAATCAACAGGGTATATTGGATATCCCTAGAGATAATAAGAAAGGATCATTAGATATTCTGTAATTCTATAAAGATAGTAAATTAAGACTAATAAATATATCCTAAAAAGATAATAAGATAGGATCGTTAGATATCGTAAAACATAGTAAGTTAGGGTTGGTAAAATACATTAGGAAAAGTTTCTCTAAAAGAAAAATGAATTTTGATTTAATACAACCAAATAAAATCCGAAAACTATTAGAACATGTGCACTCACCAACTTAAAGTTGATGTTTTCAAAATTGCATGTGTTCCTAGGATGGAGTAGAGATCATGTCAAGGAAGGATTATGATCATGAAGACTTGTATTTTTTTTCATTTACATAGGTAATTATGATTGGTGCTCTGTGATTTGGGAAATATTTTTGTGGTCACCATTCAACATTTTATGCCATCGGTCGGGGAGGGTGTGACATCGACTAGAGGTTCTAGAGACTCTAATGAGGGAGATGGTATATGCTAAATTCTCCAAGTGTGAGTTTTGGTTGCGGGAGGTGCAGTTTTCGGGGGATCTTGTCAATCAACAGGGTATATTGGATATCCCTAGAGATAATAAGAAAGGATCATTAGATATTCTGTAATTCTATAAAGATAGTAAATTAAGACTAATAAATATATCCTAAAAAGATAATAAGATAGGATCGTTAGATATCGTAAAAGATAGTAAGTTAGGGTTGGTAAAATACATTAGGAAAAGTTTCTCTAAAAGAAAAATGAATTTTGAATTAATACAACCAAATAAAATCCGAAAACTATTAAAACCTGTGCACTCACCAACATAAAGTTGATGTTTTCAAAATTGTATGTGTTCCTAGGATGGAGTAGAGATCATGTCTAGGAAGGATTATGATCATGAAGACTTGTATTTTTTTTCATTTACATAGGTAATTATGATTGGTGCTCTGTGATTTGGGAAATATTTTTGTGGTCACCATTCAACATTTTATGCCATCGGTCGGGGAGGGTGTGACATCGACTAGAGGTTCTAGAGACTCTAAGGAGGGAGATGGTAGATGCTAAATTCTCCAAGTGTGAGTTTTGGTTGCGTGAGGTGCAGTTTTCGGGGGATCTTGTCAATCAACAGGGTATATTGGATATCCCTAGAGATAATAAGAAAGGATCATTAGATATTCTGTAATTCTATAAAGATAGTAAATTAAGACTAATAAATATATCCTAAAAAGATAATAAGATAGGATCGTTAGATATCGTAAAACATAGTAAGTTAGGGTTGGTAAAATACATTAGGAAAAGTTTCTCTAAAAGAAAAATGAATTTTGATTTAATACAACCAAATAAAATCCGAAAACTATTAGAACATGTGCACTCACCAACATAAAGTTGATGTTTTCAAAATTGTATGTGTTCCTAGGATGGAGTAGAGATCATGTCAAGGAAGGATTATGATCATGAAGACTTGTATTTTTTTTCATTTACATAGGTAATTATGATTGGTGCTCTGTGATTTGGGAAATATTTTTGTGGTCACCATTCAACATTTTATGCCATCGGTCGGGGAGGGTGTGACATCGACTAGAGGTTCTAGAGACTCTAAGGAGGGAGATGGTAGATGCTAAATTCTCCAAGTGTGAGTTTTGGTTGCGTGAGGTGCAGTTTTCGGGGGATCTTGTCAATCAACAGGGTATATTGGATATCCCTAGAGATAATAAGAAAGGATCATTAGATATTCTGTAATTCTATAAAGATAGTAAATTAAGACTAATAAATATATCCTAAAAAGATAATAAGATAGGATCGTTAGATATCGTAAAACATAGTAAGTTAGGGTTGGTAAAATACATTAGGAAAAGTTTCTCTAAAAGAAAAATGAATTTTGATTTAATACAACCAAATAAAATCCGAAAACTATTAGAACATGTGCACTCACCAACTTAAAGTTGATGTTTTCAAAATTGCATGTGTTCCTAGGATGGAGTAGAGATCATGTCAAGGAAGGATTATGATCATGAAGACTTGTATTTTTTTTCATTTACATAGGTAATTATGATTGGTGCTCTGTGATTTGGGAAATATTTTTGTGGTCACCATTCAACATTTTATGCCATCGGTCGTGGAGGGTGTGACATCGACTAGAGGTTCTAGAGACTCTAAGGAGGGAGATGGTATATGCTAAATTCTCCAAGTGTGAATTTTGGTTGCGTGAGGTGCAGTTTTCGGGGGATCTTGTCAATCAACAGGGTATATTGGATATCCCTAGAGATAACAAGAAAGGATCATTAGATATTCTGTAATTCTATAAAGATAGTAAATTAAGACTAATAAATATATCCTAAAAAGATATTAAGATAGGATCGTTAGATATCGTAAACGATAGTAAGTTAGGGTTGGTAAAATACATTAGGAAAAGTTTCTCTAAAAGAAAAATGAATTTTGAATTAATACAACTAAATAAAATCCGAAAACTATTAAAACATGTGCACTCACCAACATAAAGTTGATGTTTTCAAAATTGCATGTGTTCCTAGGATGGAGTAGAGATCATGTCAAGGAAGGATTATGATCATGAAGACTTGTATTTTTTTTCATTTACATAGGTAATTATGATTGGTGCTCTGTGATTTGGGAAATATTTTTGTGGTCACCATTCAACATTTTATGCCATCGGTCGGGGAGGGTGTGACATCGACTAAAGGTTCTAGAGACTCTAAGGAGGGAGATGGTAGATGCTAAATTCTCCAAGTGTGAGTTTTGGTTGCGTGAGGTGCAGTTTTCGGGGGATCTTGTCAATCAACAGGGTATATTGGATATCCCTAGAGATAATAAGAAAGGATCATTAGATATTCTGTAATCCTATAAAGATAGTAAATTAAGACTAATAAATATATCCTAAAAAGATAATAAGATAGGATCGTTAGATATCGTAAAAGATAGTAAGTTAGGGTTGGTAAAATACATTAGGAAAAGTTTCTCTAAAAGAAAAATGAATTTTGAATTAATACAACCAAATAAAATCCGAAAACTATTAAAACATGTGCACTCACCAACATAAAGTTGATGTTTTCAAAATTGCATGTGTTCCTAGGATGGAGTAGAGATCATGTCAAGGAAGGATTATGATCATGAAGACTTGTATTTTTTTTCATTTACATAGGTAATTATGATTGGTGCTCTGTGATTTGGGAAATATTTTTGTGGTCACCATTCAACATTTTATGCCATCGGTCGTGGAGGGTGTGACATCGACTAGAGGTTCTAGAGACTCTAAGGAGGGAGATGGTATATGCTAAATTCTCCAAGTGTGAATTTTGGTTGCGTGAGGTGCAGTTTTCGGGGGATCTTGTCAATCAACAGGGTATATTGGATATCCCTAGAGATAACAAGAAAGGATCATTAGATATTCTGTAATTCTATAAAGATAGTAAATTAAGACTAATAAATATATCCTAAAAAGATATTAAGATAGGATCGTTAGATATCGTAAACGATAGTAAGTTAGGGTTGGTAAAATACATTAGGAAAAGTTTCTCTAAAAGAAAAATGAATTTTGAATTAATACAACTAAATAAAATCCGAAAACTATTAAAACATGTGCACTCACCAACATAAAGTTGATGTTTTCAAAATTGCATGTGTTCCTAGGATGGAGTAGAGATCATGTCAAGGAAGGATTATGATCATGAAGACTTGTATTTTTTTTCATTTACATAGGTAATTATGATTGGTGCTCTGTGATTTGGGAAATATTTTTGTGGTCACAATTCAACATTTTATGCCATCGGTCGGGGAGGGTGTGACATCGACTAAAGGTTCTAGAGACTCTAAGGAGGGAGATGGTAGATGCTAAATTCTCCAAGTGTGAGTTTTGGTTGCGTGAGGTGCAGTTTTCGGGGGATCTTGTCAATCAACAGGGTATATTGGATATCCCTAGAGATAATAAGAAAGGATCATTAGATATTCTGTAATCCTATAAAGATAGTAAATTAAGACTAATAAATATATCCTAAAAAGATAATAAGATAGGATCGTTAGATATCGTAAAAGATAGTAAGTTAGGGTTGGTAAAATACATTAGGAAAAGTTTCTCTAAAAGAAAAATGAATTTTGAATTAATACAACCAAATAAAATCCGAAAACTATTAAAACATGTGCACTCACCAACATAAAGTTGATGTTTTCAAAATTGCATGTGTTCCTAGGATGGAGTAGAGATCATGTCAAGGAAGGATTATGATCATGAAGACTTGTATTTTTTTTCATTTACATAGGTAATTATGATTGGTGCTCTGTGATTTGGGAAATATTTTTGTGGTCACCATTCAACATTTTATGCCATCGGTCGTGGAGGGTGTGACATCGACTAGAGGTTCTAGAGACTCTAAGGAGGGAGATGGTATATGCTAAATTCTCCAAGTGTGAATTTTGGTTGCGTGAGGTGCAGTTTTCGGGGGATCTTGTCAATCAACAGGGTATATTGGATATCCCTAGAGATAACAAGAAAGGATCATTAGATATTCTGTAATTCTATAAAGATAGTAAATTAAGACTAATAAATATATCCTAAAAAGATAATAAGATAGGATCGTTAGATATCGTAAAAGATAGTAAGTTAGGGTTGGTAAAATACATTAGGAAAAGTTTCTCTAAAAGAAAAATGAATTTTGAATTAATACAACGAAATAAAATCCGAAAACTATTAAAACATGTGCACTCACCAACATAAAGTTGATGTTTTCAAAATTGCATGTGTTCCTAGGATGGAGTAGAGATCATGTCAAGGAAGGATTATGATCATGAAGACTTGTATTTTTTTTCATTTACATAGGTAATTATGATTGGTGCTCTGTGATTTGGAAAATATTTTTGTGGTCACCATTCAACATTTTATGCCATCGGTCGGGGAGGGTGTGACATCGACTAGAGGTTCTAGAGACTCTAATGAGGGAGATGGTATATGCTAAATTCTCCAAGTGTGAGTTTTGGTTGCGTGAGGTGCAGTTTTCGGGGGATCTTGTCAATCAACAGGGTATATTGGATATCCCTAGAGATAATAAGAAAGGATCATTAGATATTCTGTAATTCTATAAAGATAGTAAATTAAGACTAATAAATATATCCTAAAAAGATATTAAGATAGGATCGTTAGATATCGTAAAAGATAGTAAGTTAGGGTTGGTAAAATACATTAGGAAAAGTTTCTCTAAAAGAAAAATGAATTTTGAATTAATACAACCAAATAAAATCTGAAAACTATTAAAACATGTGCACTCACCAACATAAAGTTGATGTTTTCAAAATTGCATGTGTTCCTAGGATGGAGTAGAGATCATGTCAAGGAAGGATTATGATCATGAAGACTTGTATTTTTTTTCATTTACATAGGCAATTATGATTGGTGCTCTGTGATTTGGGAAATATTTTTGTGGTCACCATTCAACATTTTATGCCATCGGTCGGGGAGGGTGTGACATCGACTAAAGGTTCTAGAGACTCTAAGGAGGGAGATGGTAGATGCTAAATTCTCCAAGTGTGAGTTTTGGTTGCGTGAGGTGCAGTTTTCGGGGGATCTTGTCAATCAACAGGGTATATTGGATATCCCTAGAGATAATAAGAAAGGATCATTAGATATTCTGTAATCCTATAAAGATAGTAAATTAAGACTAATAAATATATCCTAAAAAGATAATAAGATAGGATCGTTAGATATCGTAAAAGATAGTAAGTTAGGGTTGGTAAAATAAATTAGGAAAAGTTTCTCTAAAAGAAAAATGAATTTTGAATTAATACAACCAAATAAAATCCGAAAACTATTAAAACATGTGCACTCACCAACATAAAGTTGATGTTTTCAAAATTGCATGTGTTCCTAGGATGGAGTAGAGATCATGTCAAGGAAGGATTATGATCATGAAGACTTGTATTTTTTTTCATTTACATACGTAATTATGATTGGTGCTCTGTGATTTAGGAAATATTTTTGTGGTCACCATTCAACATTTTATGCCATCGGTCGGGGAGGGTGTGACATCGACTAGAGGTTCTAGAGACTCTAATGAGGGAGATGGTATATGCTAAATTCTCCAAGTGTGAGTTTTGGTTGCGGGAGGTGCAGTTTTCGGGGGATCTTGTCAATCAACAGGGTATATTGGATATCCCTAGAGATAATAAGAAAGGATCATTAGATATTCTGTAATTCTATAAAGATAGTAAATTAAGACTAATAAATATATCCTAAAAAGATAATAAGATAGGATCGTTAGATATCGTAAAAGATAGTAAGTTAGGGTTGGTAAAATACATTAGGAAAAGTTTCTCTAAAAGAAAAATGAATTTTGAATTAATACAACCAAATAAAATCCGAAAACTATTAAAACATGTGCACTCACCAACATAAAGTTGATGTTTTCAAAATTGCATGTGTTCCTAGGATGGAGTAGAGATCATGTCAAGGAAGGATTATGATCATGAAGACTTGTATTTTTTTTCATTTACATAGGTAATTATGATTGGTGCTCTGTGATTTGGAAAATATTTTTGTGGTCACCATTCAACATTTTATGCCATCGGTCGGGGAGGGTGTGACATCGACTAGAGGTTCTAGAGACTCTAATGAGGGACATGGTATATGCTAAATTCTCCAAGTGTGAGTTTTGGTTGCGTGAGGTGCAGTTTTCGGGGGATCTTGTCAATCAACAGGGTATATTGGATATCCCTAGAGATAATAAGAAAGGATCATTAGATATTCTGTAATTCTATAAAGATAGTAAATTAAGACTAATAAATATATCCTAAAAAGATAATAAGATAGGATCGTTAGATATCGTAAAACATAGTAAGTTAGGGTTGGTAAAATACATTAGGAAAAGTTTCTCTAAAAGAAAAATGAATTTTGATTTAATACAACCAAATAAAATCCGAAAACTATTAGAACATGTGCACTCACCAACATAAAGTTGATGTTTTCAAAATTGTATGTGTTCCTAGGATGGAGTAGAGATCATGTCAAGGAAGGATTATGATCATGAAGACTTGTATTTTTTTTCATTTACATAGGTAATTATGATTGGTGCTCTGTGATTTGGGAAATATTTTTGTGGTCACCATTCAACATTTTATGCCATCGGTCGGGGAGGGTGTGACATCGACTAAAGGTTCTAGAGACTCTAAGGAGGGAGATGGTAGATGCTAAATTCTCCAAGTGTGAGTTTTGGTTGCGTGAGGTGCAGTTTTCGGGGGATCTTGTCAATCAACAGGGTATATTGGATATCCCTAGAGATAATAAGAAAGGATCATTAGATATTCTGTAATTCTATAAAGATAGTAAATTAAGACTAATAAATATATCCTAAAAAGATAATAAGATAGGATCGTTAGATATCGT
Source organism: Lactuca sativa (assembly GCF_002870075.4). Lineage (NCBI taxonomy): Eukaryota > Viridiplantae > Streptophyta > Magnoliopsida > Asterales > Asteraceae > Lactuca > Lactuca sativa. Next base: position 170,921,330 of record NC_056630.2, read on the forward strand.
AAAACATAGTAAGTTAGGGTTGGTAAAATACATTAGGAAAAGTTTCTCTAAAAGAAAAATGAATTATGATTTAATACAACCAAATAAAATCCGAAAACTATTAGAACATGTGCACTCACCAACTTAAAGTTGATGTTTTCAAAATTGCATGTGTTCCTAGGATGGAGTAGAGATCATGTCAAGGAAGGATTATGATCATGAAGACTTGTATTTTCTTTCATTTACATAGGTAATTATGATTGGTGCTCTGTGATTTGGGAAATATTTTTGTGGTCACCATTCAACATTTTATGCCATCGGTCGTGGAGGGTGTGACATCGACTAGAGGTTCTAGAGACTCTAAGGAGGGAGACGGTATATGCTAAATTCTCCAAGTGTGAATTTTGGTTGCATGAGGTGCAGTTTTCAGGGGATCTTGTCAATCAACAGGGTATATTGGATATCCCTAGAGATAACAAGAAAGGATCATTAGATATTCTGTAATTCTATAAAGATAGTAAATTAAGACTAATAAATATATCCTAAAAAGATAATAAGATAGGATCGTTAGATATCGTAAAAGATAGTAAGTTAGGGTTGGTAAAATACATTAGGAAAAGTTTCTCTAAAAGAAAAATGAATTTTGAATTAATACAACCAAATAAAATCCGAAAACTATTAAAACATGTGCACTCACCAACATAAAGTTGATGTTTTCAAAATTGCATGTGTTCCTAGGATGGAGTAGAGATCATGTCAAGGAAGGATTATGATCATGAAGACTTGTATTTTTTTTCATTTACATAGGTAATTATGATTGGTGCTCTGTGATTTGGAAAATATTTTTGTGGTCACCATTCAACATTTTATGCCATCGGTCGGGGAGGGTGTGACATCGACTAGAGGTTCTAGAGACTCTAATGAGGGACATGGTATATGCTAAATTCTCCAAGTGTGAGTTTTGGTTGCGTGAGGTGCAGTTTTCGGGGGATCTTGTCAATCAACAGGGTATATTGGATATCCCTAGAGATAATAAGAAAGGATCATTAGATATTCTGTAATTCTATAAAGATAGTAAATTAAGACTAATAAGTATATCCTAAAAAGATATTAAGATAGGATCGTTAGATATCGTAAAAGATAGTAAGTTAGGGTTGGTAAAATACATTAGGAAAAGTTTCTCTAAAAGAAAAATGAATTTTGAATTAATACAACCAAATAAAATCCGAAAACTATTAAAACATGTGCACTCACCAACATAAAGTTGATGTTTTCAAAATTGCATGTGTTCCTAGGATGGAGTAGAGATCATGTCAAGGAAGGATTATGATCATGAAGACTTGTATTTTTTTTCATTTACATAGGTAATTATGATTGGTGCTCTGTGATTTGGGAAATATTTTTGTGGTCACCATTCAACATTTTATGCCATCGGTCGGGGAGGGTGTGACATCGACTAGAGGTTCTAGAGACTCTAATGAGGGAGATGGTATATGCTAAATTCTCCAACTGTGAGTTTTGGTTGCGTGAGGTGCAGTTTTCGGGGGATCTTGTCAATCAACAGGGTATATTGGATATCCCTAGAGATAATAAGAAAGGATCATTAGATATTCTGTAATTCTATAAAGATAGTAAATTAAGACTAATAAATATATCCTAAAAAGATATTAAGATAGGATCGTTAGATATCTTAAAAGATAGTAAGTTAGGGTTGGTAAAATACATTAGGAAAAGTTTCTCTAAAAGAAAAATGAATTTTGAATCAATACAACCAAATAAAATCCGAAAACTATTAAAACATGTGCACTCACCAACATAAAGTTGATGTTTTCAAAATTGCATGTGTTCCTAGGATGGAGTAGAGATCATGTCAAGGAAGGATTATGATCATGAAGACTTGTATTTTTTTTCATTTACATAGGTAATTATGATTGGTGCTCTGTGATTTGGGAAATATTTTTGTGGTCACCATTCAACATTTTATGCCATCGGTCGGGGAGGGTGTGACATCGACTAAAGGTTCTAGAGACTCTAAGGAGGGAGATGGTATATGCTAAATTCTCCAAGTGTGAGTTTTGGTTGCGTGAGGTGCAGTTTTCGGGGGATCTTGTCAATCAACAGGGTATATTGGATATCCCTAGAGATAATAAGAAAGGATCATTAGATATTCTGTAATCCTATAAAGATAGTAAATTAAGACTAATAAATATATCCTAAAAAGATAATAAGATAGGATCGTTAGATATCGTAAAAGATAGTAAGTTAGGGTTGGTAAAATACATTAGGAAAAGTTTCTCTAAAAGAAAAATGAATTTTGAATTAATACAACCAAATAAAATCCGAAAACTATTAAAACATGTGCACTCACCAACATAAAGTTGATGTTTTCAAAATTGCATGTGTTCCTAGGATGGAGTAGAGATCATGTCAAGGAAGGATTATGATCATGAAGACTTGTATTTTTTTTCATTTACATAGGTAATTATGATTGGTGCTCTGTGATTTAGGAAATATTTTTGTGGTCACCATTCAACATTTTATGCCTTCGGTCGGGGAGGGTGTGACATCGACTAGAGGTTCTAGAGACTCTAATGAGGGAGATGGTATATGCTAAATTCTCCAAGTGTGAGTTTTGGTTGCGGGAGGTGCAGTTTTCGGGGGATCTTGTCAATCAACAGGGTATATTGGATATCCCTAGAGATAATAAGAAAGGATCATTAGATATTCTGTAATTCTATAAAGATAGTAAATTAAGACTAATAAATATATCCTAAAAAGATAATAAGATAGGATCGTTAGATATCGTAAAAGATAGTAAGTTAGGGTTGGTAAAATACATTAGGAAAAGTTTCTCTAAAAGAAAAATGAATTTTGAATTAATACAACCAAATAAAATCCGAAAACTATTAAAACATGTGCACTCACCAACATAAAGTTGATGTTTTCAAAATTGCATGTGTTCCTAGGATGGAGTAGAGATCATGTCAAGGAAGGATTATGATCATGAAGACTTGTATTTTTTTTCATTTACATAGGTAATTATGATTGGTGCTCTGTGATTTGGGAAATATTTTTGTGGTCACCATTCAACATTTTATGCCATCGGTCGGGGAGGGTGTGGCATCGACTAAAGGTTCTAGAGACTCTAAGGAGGGAGATGGTATATGCTAAATTCTCCAAGTGTGAGTTTTGGTTGCTTGAGGTGCAGTTTTCGGGGGATCTTGTCAATCAACAGGGTATATTGGATATCCCTAGAGATAATAAGAAAGGATCATTAGATATTCTGTAATCCTATAAAGATATTAAATTAAGACTAATAAATATATCCTAAAAAGATAATAAGATAGGATCGTTAGATATCGTAAAAGATAGTAAGTTAGGGTTGGTAAAATACATTAGGAAAAGTTTCTCTAAAAGAAAAATGAATTTTGAATTAATACAACCAAATAAAATCCGAAAACTATTAAAACATGTGCACTCACCAACATAAAGTTGATGTTTTCAAAATTGCATGTGTACCTAGGATGGAGTAGAGATCATGTCAAGGAAGGATTATGATCATGAAGACTTGTATTTTTTTTCATTTACATAGGTAATTATGATTGGTGCTCTGTGATATAGGAAATATTTTTGTGGTCACCATTCAACATTTTATGCCATCGGTCTGGGAGGGTGTGACATCGACTAGAGGTTCTAGAGACTCTAATGAGGGAGATGGTATATGCTAAATTCTCCAAGTGTGAGTTTTGGTTGCGTGAGGTGCAGTTTTCGGGGGATCTTGTCAATCAACAGGGTATATTGGATATCCCTAGAGATAATAAGAAAGGATCATTAGATATTCTGTAATTCTATAAAGATAGTAAATTAAGACTAATAAATATATCCTAAAAAGATAATAAGATAGGATCGTTAGATATCGTAAAAGATAGTAAGTTAGGGTTGGTAAAATACATTAGGAAAAGTTTCTCTAAAAGAAAAATGAATTTTGAATTAATACAACCAAATAAAATCCGAAAACTATTAAAACATGTGCACTCACCAACATAAAGTTGATGTTTTCAAAATTGCATGTGTTCCTAGGATGGAGTAGAGATCATGTCAAGGAAGGATTATGATCATGAAGACTTGTATTTTTTTTCATTTACATAGGTAATTATGATTGGTGCTCTGTGATTTGGGAAATATTTTTGTGGTCACCATTCAACATTTTATACCATAGGTCGGGGAGGGTGTGACATCGACTAAAGGTTCTAGAGACTCTAAGGAGGGAGATGGTATATGCTAAATTCTCCAAGTGTGAGTTTTGGTTGCGTGAGGTGCAGTTTTCGGGGGATCTTGTCAATCAACAGGGTATATTGGATATCCCTAGAGATAATAAGAAAGGATCATTAGATATTCTGTAATCCTATAAAGATAGTAAATTAAGACTAATAAATATATCCTAAAAAGATAATAAGATAGGATCGTTAGATATCGTAAAAGATAGTAAGTTAGGGTTGGTAAAATACATTAGGAAAAGTTTCTCTAAAAGAAAAATGAATTTTGAATTAATACAACCAAATAAAATCCGAAAACTATTAAAACATGTGCACTCACCAACATAAACTTGATGTTTTCAAAATTGCATGTGTTCCTAGGATGGAGTAGAGATCATGTCAAGGAAGGATTATGATCATGAAGACTTGTATTTTTTTTCATTTACATAGGTAATTATGATTGGTGCTCTGTGATTTGGGAAATATTTTTGTGGTCACCATTCAACATTTTATGCCATCGGTCGGGGAGGGTGTGACATCGACTAAAGGTTCTAGAGACTCTAAGGAGGGAGATGGTATATGCTAAATTCTCCAAGTGTGAGTTTTGGTTGCGTGAGGTGCAGTTTTCGGGGGATCTTGTCAATCAACAGGGTATATTGGATATCCCTAGAGATAATAAGAAAGGATCATTAGATATTCTGTAATCCTATAAAGATAGTAAATTAAGACTAATAAATATATCCTAAAAAGATAATAAGATAGGATCGTTAGATATCGTAAAAGATAGTAAGTTAGGGTTGGTAAAATACATTAGGAAAAGTTTCTCTAAAAGAAAAATGAATTTTGAATTAATACAACCAAATAAAATCCGAAAACTATTAAAACATGTGCACTCACCAACATAAAGTTGATGTTTTCAAAATTGCATGTGTTCCTAGGATGGAGTAGAGATCATGTCAAGGAAGGATTATGATCATGAAGACTTGTATTTTTTTTTCATTTACATAGGTAATTATGATTGGTGCTCTGTGATTTAGGAAATATTTTTGTGGTCACCATTCAACATTTTATGCCTTCGGTCGGGGAGGGTGTGACATCGACTAGAGGTTCTAGAGACTCTAATGAGGGAGATGGTATATGCTAAATTCTCCAAGTGTGAGTTTTGGTTGCGGGAGGTGCAGTTTTCGGGGGATCTTGTCAATCAACAGGGTATATTGGATATCCTTAGAGATAATAAGAAAGGATCATTAGATATTCTGTAATCCTATAAAGATAGTAAATTAAGACTAATAAATATATCCTAAAAAGATAATAAGATAGGATCGTTAGATATCGTAAAAGATAGTAAGTTAGGGTTGGTAAAATACATTAGGAAAAGTTTCTCTAAAAGAAAAATGAATTTTGAATTAATACAACCAAATAAAATCCAAAAACTATTAAAACATGTGCACTCACCAACATAAAGTTGATGTTTTCAAAATTGCATGTGTTCCTAGGATGGAGTAGAGATCATGTCAAGGAAGGATTATGATCATGAAGACTTGTATTTTTTTTCATTTACATAGGTAATTATGATTGGTGCTCTGTGATTTGGGAAATATTTTTGTGGTCACCATTCAACATTTTATGCCATCGGTCGGGGAGGGTGTGACATCGACTAAAGGTTCTAGAGACTCTAAGGAGGGAGATGGTATATGCTAAATTCTCCAAGTGTGAGTTTTGGTTGCGTGAGGTGCAGTTTTCGGGGGATCTTGTCAATCAACAGGGTATATTGGATATCCCTAGAGATAATAAGAAAGGATCATTAGATATTCTGTAATCCTATAAAGATAGTAAATTAAGACTAATAAATATATCCTAAAAAGATAATAAGATAGGATCGTTAGATATCGTAAAAGATAGTAAGTTAGGGTTGGTAAAATACATTAGGAAAAGTTTCTCTAAAAGAAAAATGAATTTTGAATTAATACAACCAAATAAAATCCGAAAACTATTAAAACATGTGCACTCACCAACATAAAGTTGATGTTTTCAAAATTGCATGTGTTCCTAGGATGGAGTAGAGATCATGTCAAGGAAGGATTATGATCATGAAGACTTGTATTTTTTTTTCATTTACATAGGTAATTATGATTGGTGCTCTGTGATTTAGGAAATATTTTTGTGGTCACCATTCAACATTTTATGCCTTCGGTCGGGGAGGGTGTGACATCGACTAGAGGTTCTAGAGACTCTAATGAGGGAGATGGTATATGCTAAATTCTCCAAGTGTGAGTTTTGGTTGCGGGAGGTGCAGTTTTCGGGGGATCTTGTCAATCAACAGGGTATATTGGATATCCTTAGAGATAATAAGAAAGGATCATTAGATATTCTGTAATTCTATAAAGATAGTAAATTAAGACTAATAAATATATCCTAAAAAGATAATAAGATAGGATCGTTAGATATCGTAAAAGATAGTAAGTTAGGGTTGGTAAAATACATTAGGAAAAGTTTCTCTAAAAGAAAAATGAATTTTGAATTAATACAACCAAATAAAATCCGAAAACTATTAAAACATGTGCACTCACCAACATAAAGTTGATGTTTTCAAAATTGCATGTGTTCCTAGGATGGAGTAGAGATCATGTCAAGGAAGGATTATGATCATGAAGACTTGTATTTTTTTTCATTTACATAGGTAATTATGATTGGTGCTCTGTGATTTGGGAAATATTTTTGTGGTCACCATTCAACATTTTATGCCATCGGTCGGGGAGGGTGTGACATCGACTAAAGGTTCTAGAGACTCTAAGGAGGGAGATGGTATATGCTAAATTCTCCAAGTGTGAGTTTTGGTTGCGTGAGGTGCAGTTTTCGGGGGATCTTGTCAATCAACAGGGTATATTGGATATCCCTAGAGATAATAAGAAAGGATCATTAGATATTCTGTAATCCTATAAAGATAGTAAATTAAGACTAATAAATATATCCTAAAAAGATAATAAGATAGGATCGTTAGATATCGTAAAAGATAGTAAGTTAGGGTTGGTAAAATACATTAGGAAAAGTTTCTCTAAAAGAAAAATGAATTTTGAATTAATACAACCAAATAAAATCCGAAAACTATTAAAACATGTGCACTCACCAACATAAAGTTGATGTTTTCAAAATTGCATGTGTTCCTAGGATGGAGTAGAGATCATGTCAAGGAAGGATTATGATCATGAAGACTTGTATTTTTTTTCATTTACATAGGTAATTATGATTGGTGCTCTGTGATTTAGGAAATATTTTTGTGGTCACCATTCAACATTTTATGCCATCGGTCGGGGAGGGTGTGACATCGACTAGAGGTTCTAGAGACTCTAATGAGGGAGATGGTATATGCTAAATTCTCCAAGTGTGAGTTTTGGTTGCGTGAGGTGCAGTTTTCGGGGGCTCTTGTCAATCAACAGGGTATATTGGATATCCCTAGAGATAATAAGAAAGGATCATTAGATATTCTGTAATTCTATAAAGATAGTAAATTAAGACTAATAAATATATCCTAAAAAGATAATAAGATAGGATCGTTAGATATCGTAAAAGATAGTAAGTTAGGGTTGGTAAAATACATTAGGAAAAGTTTCTCTAAAAGAAAAATGAATTTTGACTTAATACAACCAAATAAAATCCGAAAACTATTAAAACATGTGCACTCACCAACATAAAGTTGATGTTTTCAAAATTGCATGTGTTCCTAGGATGGAGTAGAGATCATGTCAAGGAAGGATTAGGATCATGAAGACTTGTATTTTTTTTCATTTAAATAGGTAATTATGATTGGTGCTCTGTGATTTGGGAAATATTTTTGTGGTCACCATTCAACATTTTATGCCATCGGTCGGGGAGGGTGTGACATCGACTAAAGGTTCTAGAGACTCTAAGGAGGGAGATGGTATATGCTAAATTCTCCAAGTGTGAGTTTTGGTTGCGTGAGGTGCAGTTTTCGGGGGATCTTGTCAATCAACAGGGTATATTGGATATCCCTAGAGATAATAAGAAAGGATCATTAGATATTCTGTAATCCTATAAAGATAGTAAATTAAGACTAATAAATATATCCTAAAAAGATAATAAGATAGGATCGTTAGATATCGTAAAAGATAGTAAGTTAGGGTTGGTAAAATACATTAGGAAAAGTTTCTCTAAAAGAAAAATGAATTTTGAATTAATACAACCAAATAAAATCCGAAAACTATTAAAACATGTGCACTCACCAACATAAACTTGATGTTTTCAAAATTGCATGTGTTCCTAGGATGGAGTAGAGATCATGTCAAGGAAGGATTATGATCATGAAGACTTGTATTTTTTTTCATTTACATAGGTAATTATGATTGGTGCTCTGTGATTTAGGAAATATTTTTGAGGTCACCATTCAACATTTTATGCCTTCGGTCGGGGAGGGTGTGACATCGACTAGAGGTTCTAGAGACTCTAATGAGGGAGATGGTATATGCTAAATTCTCCAAGTGTGAGTTTTGGTTACGGGAGGTGCAGTTTTCGGGGGATCTTGTCAATCAACAGGGTATATTGGATATCCCTAGAGATAATAAGAAAGGATCATTAGATATTCTGTAATTCTATAAAGATAGTAAATTAAGACTAATAAATATATCCTAAAAAGATAATAAGATAGGATCGTTAGATATCGTAAAAGATAGTAAGTTAGGGTTGGTAAAATACATTAGGAAAAGTTTCTCTAAAAGAAAAATGAATTTTGAATTAATACAACCAAATAAAATCCGAAAACTATTAAAACCTGTGCACTCACCAACATAAAGTTGATGTTTTCAAAATTGTATGTGTTCCTAGGATGGAGTAGAGATCATGTCAAGGAAGGATTATGATCATGAAGACTTGTATTTTTTTTCATTTACATAGGTAATTATGATTGGTGCTCTGTGATTTGGGAAATATTTTTGTGGTCACCATTCAACATTTTATGCCATCGGTCGGGGAGGGTGTGACATCGACTAGAGGTTCTAGAGACTCTAAGGAGGGAGATGGTATATGCTAAATTCTCCAAGTGTGAGTTTTGGTTGCGTGAGGTGCAGTTTTCGGGGGATCTTGTCAATCAACAGGGTATATTGGATATCCCTAGAGATAATAAGAAAGGATCATTAGATATTCTGTAATTCTGTAAAGATAGTAAATTAAGACTAATAAATATATCCTAAAAAGATAATAAGATAGGATCGTTAGATATCGTAAAAGATAGTAAGTTAGGGTTGGTAAAATACATTAGGAAAAGTTTCTCTAAAAGAAAAATGAATTTTGATTTAATACAACCAAATAAAATCCGAAAACTATTAGAACATGTGCACTCACCAACTTAAAGTTGATGTTTTCAAAATTGCATGTGTTCCTAGGATGGAGTAGAGATCATGTCAAGGAAGGATTATGATCATGAAGACTTGTATTTTTTTTCATTTACATAGGTAATTATGATTCGTGCTCTGTGATTTGGGAAATATTTTTGTGGTCACCATTCAACATTTTATGCCATCGGTCGTGGAGGGTGTGACATCGAATAGAGGTTCTAGAGACTCTAAGGAGGGAGATGGTATATGCTAAATTCTCCAAGTGTGAATTTTGGTTGCGTGAGGTGCAGTTTTCGGGGGATCTTGTCAATCAACAGGGTATATTGGATATCCCTAGAGATAATAAGAAAGGATCATTAGATATTCTGTAATTCTATAAAGATAGTAAATTAAGACTAATAAATATATCCTAAAAAGATATTAAGATAGGATCGTTAGATATCGTAAAAGATAGTAAGTTTGGGTTGGTAAAATACATTAGGAAAAGTTTCTCTAAAAGAAAAATGAATTTTGAATTAATACAACCAAATAAAATCCGAAAACTATTAAAACATGTGCACTCACCAACATAAAGTTGATGTTTTCAAAATTGCATGTGTTCCTAGGATGGAGTAGAGATCATGTCAAGGAAGGATTATGATCATGAAGACTTGTATTTTTTTTCATTTACATAGGTAATTATGATTGGTGCTCTGTGATTTGGGAAATATTTTTGTGGTCACCATTCAACATTTTGTGCCATCGGTCGGGGAGGGTGTGACATCGACTAGAGGTTCTAGAGACTCTAATGAGGGAGATGGTATATGCTAAATTCTCCAAGTGTGAGTTTTGGTTGCGTGAGGTGCAGTTTTCGGGGGATCTTGTCAATCAACAGGGTATATTGGATATCCCTAGAGATAATAAGAAAGGATCATTAGATATTCTGTAATTCTGTAAAGATAGTAAATTAAGACTAATAAATATATCCTAAAAAGATAATAAGATAGGATCGTTAGATATCGTAAAAGATAGTAAGTTAGGGTTGGTAAAATACATTAGGAAAAGTTTCTCTAAAAGAAAAATGAATTTTGATTTAATACAACCAAATAAAATCCGAAAACTATTAGAACATGTGCACTCACCAACTTAAAGTTGATGTTTTCAAAATTGCATGTGTTCCTAGGATGGAGTAGAGATCATGTCAAGGAAGGATTATGATCATGAAGACTTGTATTTTTTTTCATTTACATAGGTAATTATGATTGGTGCTCTGTGATTTGGGAAATATTTTTGTGGTCACCATTCAACATTTTATGCCATCGGTCGTGGAGGGTGTGACATCGAATAGAGGTTCTAGAGACTCTAAGGAGGGAGATGGTATATGCTAAATTCTCCAAGTGTGAATTTTGGTTGCGTGAGGTGCAGTTTTCGGGGGATCTTGTCAATCAACAGGGTATATTGGATATCCCTAGAGATAATAAGAAAGGATCATTAGATATTCTGTAATTCTATAAAGATAGTAAATTAAGACTAATAAATATATCCTAAAAAGATATTAAGATAGGATCGTTAGATATCGTAAAAGATAGTAAGTTTGGGTTGGTAAAATACATTAGGAAAAGTTTCTCTAAAAGAAAAATGAATTTTGAATTAATACAACCAAATAAAATCCGAAAACTATTAAAACATGTGCACTCACCAACATAAAGTTGATGTTTTCAAAATTGCATGTGTTCCTAGGATGGAGTAGAGATCATGTCAAGGAAGGATTATGATCATGAAGACTTGTATTTTTTTTCATTTACATAGGTAATTATGATTGGTGCTCTGTGATTTGGGAAATATTTTTGTGGTCACCATTCAACATTTTGTGCCATCGGTCGGGGAGGGTGTGACATCGACTAGAGGTTCTAGAGACTCTAATGAGGGAGATGGTATATGCTAAATTCTCCAAGTGTGAGTTTTGGTTGCGTGAGGTGCAGTTTTCGGGGGATCTTGTCAATCAACAGGGTATATTGGATATCCCTAGAGATAATAAGAAAGGATCATTAGATATTCTGTAATTCTATAAAGATAGTAAATTAAGACTAATAAATATATCCTAAAAAGATAATAAGATAGGATCGTTAGATATCGTAAAAGATAGTAAGTTAGGGTTGGTAAAATACATTAGGAAAAGTTTCTCTAAAAGAAAAATGAATTTTGAATTAATACAACCAAAGAAAATCCGAAAACTATTAAAACATGTGCACTCACCAACATAAAGTTGATGTTTTCAAAATTGCATGTGTTCCTAGGATGGAGTAGAGATCATGTCAAGGAAGGATTATGATCATGAAGACTTGTATTTTTTTTCATTTACATAGGTAATTATGATTGGTGCTCTGTGATTTAGGAAATATTTTTGTGGTCACCATTCAACATTTTATGCCATCGGTCGGGGAGGGTGTGACATCGACTAGAGGTTCTAGAGACTCTAAGGAGGGAGATGGTATATGCTAAATTCTCCAAGTGTGAGTTTTGGTTGCGTGAGGTGCAGTTTTCGGGGGATCTTGTCAATCAACAGGGTATATTGGATATCCCTAGAGATAATAAGAAAGGATCATTAGATATTCTGTAATTCTATAAAGATAGTAAATTAAGACTAATAAATATATCCTAAAAAGATAATAAGATAGGATCGTTAGATATCGTAAAAGATAGTAAGTTAGGGTTGGTAAAATACATTAGGAAAAGTTTCTCTAAAAGAAAAATGAATTTTGATTTAATACAACCAAATAAAATCCGAAAACTATTAGAACATGTGCACTCACCAACTTAAAGTTGATGTTTTCAAAATTGCATGTGTTCCTAGGATGGAGTAGAGATCATGTCAAGGAAGGATTATGATCATGAAGACTTGTATTTTTTTTCATTTACATAGGTAATTATGATTGGTGCTCTGTGATTTGGGAAATATTTTTGTGGTCACCATTCAACATTTTATGCCATCGGTCGTGGAGGGTGTGACATCGAATAGAGGTTCTAGAGACTCTAAGGAGGGAGATGGTATATGCTAAATTCTCCAAGTGTGAATTTTGGTTGCGTGAGGTGCAGTTTTCGGGGGATCTTGTCAATCAACAGGGTATATTGGATATCCCTAGAGATAATAAGAAAGGATCATTAGATATTCTGTAATTCTATAAAGATAGTAAATTAAGACTAATAAATATATCCTAAAAAGATATTAAGATAGGATCGTTAGATATCGTAAAAGATAGTAAGTTTGGGTTGGTAAAATACATTAGGAAAAGTTTCTCTAAAAGAAAAATGAATTTTGAATTAATACAACCAAATAAAATCCGAAAACTATTAAAACATGTGCACTCACCAACATAAAGTTGATGTTTTCAAAATTGCATGTGTTCCTAGGATGGAGTAGAGATCATGTCAAGGAAGGATTATGATCATGAAGACTTGTATTTTTTTTCATTTACATAGGTAATTATGATTGGTGCTCTGTGATTTGGGAAATATTTTTGTGGTCACCATTCAACATTTTGTGCCATCGGTCGGGGAGGGTGTGACATCGACTAGAGGTTCTAGAGACTCTAATGAGGGAGATGGTATATGCTAAATTCTCCAAGTGTGAGTTTTGGTTGCGTGAGGTGCAGTTTTCGGGGGATCTTGTCAATCAACAGGGTATATTGGATATCCCTAGAGATAATAAGAAAGGCTCATTAGATATTCTGTAATTCTATAAAGATAGTAAATTAAGACTAATAAATATATCCTAAAAAGATAATAAGATAGGATCGTTAGATATCGTAAAAGATAGTAAGTTAGGGTTGGTAAAATACATTAGGAAAAGTTTCTCTAAAAGAAAAATGAATTTTGAATTAATACAACCAAAGAAAATCCGAAAACTATTAAAACATGTGCACTCACCAACATAAAGTTGATGTTTTCAAAATTGCATGTGTTCCTAGGATGGAGTAGAGATCATGTCAAGGAAGGATTATGATCATGAAGACTTGTATTTTTTTTCATTTACATAGGTAATTATGATTGGTGCTGTGTGATTTGGGAAATATTTTTGTGGTCACCATTCAACATTTTATGCCATCGGTCGGGGAGGGTGTGACATCGACTAGAGGTTCTAGAGACTCTAAGGAGGGAGATGGTATATGCTAAATTCTCCAAGTGTGAGTTTTGGTTGCGTGAGGTGCAGTTTTCGGGGGATCTTGTCAATCAACAGGGTATATTGGATATCCCTAGAGATAATAAGAAAGGATCATTAGATATTCTGTAATTCTATAAAGATAGTAAATTAAGACTAATAAATATATCCTAAAAAGATAATAAGATAGGATCGTTAGATATCGTAAAAGATAGTAAGTTAGGGTTGGTAAAATACATTAGGAAAAGTTTCTCTAAAAGAAAAATGAATTTTGAATTAATACAACCAAATAAAATCCGAAAACTATTAAAACATGTGCACTCACCAACATAAAGTTGATGTTTTCAAAATTGCATGTGTTCCTAGGATGGAGTAGAGATCATGTCAAGGAAGGATTATGATCATGAAGACTTGTATTTTTTTTCATTTACATAGGTAATTATGATTGGTGCTCTGTGATTTGGGAAATATTTTTGTGGTCACCATTCAACATTTTATGCCATCGGTCGGGGAGGGTGTGACATCGACTAAAGGTTCTAGAGACTCTATGGAGGGAGATGGTATATGCTAAATTCTCCAAGTGTGAGTTTTGGTTGCGTGAGGTGCAGTTTTCGGGGGATCTTGTCAATCAACAGGGTATATTGGATATCCCTAGAGATAATAAGAAAGGATCATTAGATATTCTGTAATCCTATAAAGATAGTAAATTAAGACTAATAAATATATCCTAAAAAGATAATAAGATAGGATCGTTAGATATCGTAAAAGATAGTAAGTTAGGGTTGGTAAAATACATTAGGAAAAGTTTCTCTAAAAGAAAAATGAATTTTGAATTAATACAACCAAATAAAATCCGAAAACTATTAAAACATGTGCACTCACCAACATAAAGTTGATGTTTTCAAAATTGCATGTGTTCCTAGGATGGAGTAGAGATCATGTCAAGGAAGGATTATGATCATGAAGACTTGTATTTTTTTTCATTTACATAGGTAATTATGATTGGTGCTCTGTGATTTAGGAAATATTTTTGTGGTCACCATTCAACATTTTATGCCATCGGTCGGGGAGGGTGTGACATCGACTAGAGGTTCTAGAGACTCTAATGAGGGAGATGGTATATGCTAAATTCTCCAAGTGTGAGTTTTGGTTGCGTGAGGTGCAGTTTTCGGGGGCTCTTGTCAATCAACAGGGTATATTGGATATCCCTAGAGAAAATAAGAAAGGATCATTAGATATTCTGTAATTCTATAAAGATAGTAAATTAAGACTAATAAATATATCCTAAAAAGATAATAAGATAGGATCGTTAGATATCGTAAAAGATAGTAAGTTAGGGTTGGTAAAATACATTAGGAAAAGTTTCTCTAAAAGAAAAATGAATTTTGACTTAATACAACCAAATAAAATCCGAAAACTATTAAAACATGTGCACTCACCAACATAAAGTTGATGTTTTCAAAATTGCATGTGTTCCTAGGATGGAGTAGAGATCATGTCAAGGAAGGATTAGGATCATGAAGACTTGTATTTTTTTTCATTTACATAGGTAATTATGATTGGTGCTCTGTGATTTGGGAAATATTTTTGTGGTCACCATTCAACATTTTATGCCATCGGTCGGGGAGGGTGTGACATCGACTAAAGGTTCTAGAGACTCTAAGGAGGGAGATGGTATATGCTAAATTCTCCAAGTGTGAGTTTTGGTTGCGTGAGGTGCAGTTTTCGGGGGATCTTGTCAATCAACAGGGTATATTGGATATCCCTAGAGATAATAAGAAAGGATCATTAGATATTCTGTAATCCTATAAAGATAGTAAATTAAGACTAATAAATATATCCTAAAAAGATAATAAGATAGGATCGTTAGATATCGTAAAAGATAGTAAGTTAGGGTTGGTAAAATACATTAGGAAAAGTTTCTCTAAAAGAAAAATGAATTTTGAATTAATACAACCAAATAAAATCCGAAAACTATTAAAACATGTGCACTCACCAACATAAACTTGATGTTTTCAAAATTGCATGTGTTCCTAGGATGGAGTAGAGATCATGTCAAGGAAGGATTATGATCATGAAGACTTGTATTTTTTTTCATTTACATAGGTAATTATGATTGGTGCTCTGTGATTTAGGAAATATTTTTGAGGTCACCATTCAACATTTTATGCCTTCGGTCGGGGAGGGTGTGACATCGACTAGAGGTTCTAGAGACTCTAATGAGGGAGATGGTATATGCTAAATTCTCCAAGTGTGAGTTTTGGTTACGGGAGGTGCAGTTTTCGGGGGATCTTGTCAATCAACAGGGTATATTGGATATCCCTAGAGATAATAAGAAAGGATCATTAGATATTCTGTAATTCTATAAAGATAGTAAATTAAGACTAATAAATATATCCTAAAAAGATAATAAGATAGGATCGTTAGATATCGTAAAAGATAGTAAGTTAGGGTTGGTAAAATACATTAGGAAAAGTTTCTCTAAAAGAAAAATGAATTTTGAATTAATACAACCAAATAAAATCCGAAAACTATTAAAACCTGTGCACTCACCAACATAAAGTTGATGTTTTCAAAATTGTATGTGTTCCTAGGATGGAGTAGAGATCATGTCAAGGAAGGATTATGATCATGAAGACTTGTATTTTTTTTCATTTACATAGGTAATTATGATTGGTGCTCTGTGATTTGGGAAATATTTTTGTGGTCACCATTCAACATTTTATGCCATCGGTCGGGGAGGGTGTGACATCGACTAGAGGTTCTAGAGACTCTAAGGTGGGAGATGGTATATGCTAAATTCTCCAAGTGTGAGTTTTGGTTGCGTGAGGTGCAGTTTTCGGGGGATCTTGTCAATCAACAGGGTATATTGGATATCCCTAGAGATAATAAGAAAGGATCATTAGATATTCTGTAATTCTATAAAGATAGTAAATTAAGACTAATAAATATATCCTAAAAAGATAATAAGATAGGATCGTTAGATATCGTAAAAGATAGTAAGTTAGGGTTGGTAAAATACATTAGGAAAAGTTTCTCTAAAAGAAAAATGAATTTTGATTTAATACAACCAAATAAAATCCGAAAACTATTAGAACATGTGCACTCACCAACTTAAAGTTGATGTTTTCAAAATTGCATGTGTTCCTAGGATGGAGTAGAGATCATGTCAAGGAAAGATTATGATCATGAAGACTTGTATTTTTTTTCATTTACATAGGTAATTATGATTGGTGCTCTGTGATTTGGGAAATATTTTTGTGGTCACCATTCAACATTTTATGCCATCGGTCGTGGAGGGTGTGACATCGAATAGAGGTTCTAGAGACTCTAAGTAGGGAGATGGTATATGCTAAATTCTCCAAGTGTGAATTTTGGTTGCGTGAGGTGCAGTTTTCGGGGGATCTTGTCAATCAACAGGGTATATTGGATATCCCTAGAGATAATAAGAAAGGATCATTAGATATTCTGTAATTCTATAAAGATAGTAAATTAAGACTAATAAATATATCCTAAAAAGATATTAAGATAGGATCGTTAGATATCGTAAAAGATAGTAAGTTTGGGTTGGTAAAATACATTAGGAAAAGTTTCTCTAAAAGAAAAATCAATTTTGAATTAATACAACCAAATAAAATCCGAAAACTATTAAAACATGTGCACTCACCAACATAAAGTTGATGTTTTCAAAATTGCATGTGTTCCTAGGATGGAGTAGAGATCATGTCAAGGAAGGATTATGATCATGAAGACTTGTATTTTTTTTCATTTACATAGGTAATTATGATTGGTGCTCTGTGATTTGGGAAATATTTTTGTGGTCACCATTGAACATTTTGTGCCATCGGTCGGGGAGGGTGTGACATCGACTAGAGGTTCTAGAGACTCTAATGAGGGAGATGGTATATGCTAAATTCTCCAAGTGTGAGTTTTGGTTGCGTGAGGTGCAGTTTTCGGGGGATCTTGTCAATCAACAGGGTATATTGGATATCCCTAGAGATAATAAGAAAGGATCATTAGTTATTCTGTAATTCTATAAAGATAGTAAATTAAGACTAATAAATATATCCTAAAAAGATAATAAGATAGGATCGTTAGATATCGTAAAAGATAGTAAGTTAGGGTTGGTAAAATACATTAGGAAAAGTTTCTCTAAAAGAAAAATGAATTTTGAATTAATACAACCAAAGAAAATCCGAAAACTATTAAAACATGTGCACTCACCAACATAAAGTTGATGTTTTCAAAATTGCATGTGTTCCTAGGATGGAGTAGAGATCATGTCAAGGAAGGATTATGATCATGAAGACTTGTATTTTTTTTCATTTACATAGGTAATTATGATTGGTGCTGTGTGATTTGGGAAATATTTTTGTGGTCACCATTCAACATTTTATGCCATCGGTCGGGGAGGGTGTGACATCGACTAGAGGTTCTAGAGACTCTAAGGAGGGAGATGGTATATGCTAAATTCTCCAAGTGTGAATTTTGGTTGCGTGAGGTGCAGTTTTCGGGGGATCTTGTCAATCAACAGGGTATATTGGATATCCCTAGAGATAATAAGAAAGGATCATTAGATATTCTGTAATTCTATAAAGATAGTAAATTAAGACTAATAAATATATCCTAAAAAGATATTAAGATAGGATCGTTAGATATCGTAAAAGATAGTAAGTTTGGGTTGGTAAAATACATTAGGAAAAGTTTCTCTAAAAGAAAAATCAATTTTGAATTAATACAACCAAATAAAATCCGAAAACTATTAAAACATGTGCACTCACCAACATAAAGTTGATGTTTTCAAAATTGCATGTGTTCCTAGGATGGAGTAGAGATCATGTCAAGGAAGGATTATGATCATGAAGACTTGTATTTTTTTTCATTTACATAGGTAATTATGATTGGTGCTCTGTGATTTAGGAAATATTTTTGAGGTCACCATTCAACATTTTATGCCTTCGGTCGGGGAGGGTGTGACATCGACTAGAGGTTCTAGAGACTCTAATGAGGGAGATGGTATATGCTAAATTCTCCAAGTGTGAGTTTTGGTTACGGGAGGTGCAGTTTTCGGGGGATCTTGTCAATCAACAGGGTATATTGGATATCCCTAGAGATAATAAGAAAGGATCATTAGATATTCTGTAATTCTATAAAGATAGTAAATTAAGACTAATAAATATATCCTAAAAAGATAATAAGATAGGATCGTTAGATATCGTAAAAGATAGTAAGTTAGGGTTGGTAAAATACATTAGGAAAAGTTTCTCTAAAAGAAAAATGAATTTTGAATTAATACAACCAAATAAAATCCGAAAACTATTAAAACCTGTGCACTCACCAACATAAAGTTGATGTTTTCAAAATTGCATGTGTTCCTAGGATGGAGTAGAGATCATGTCAAGGAAGGATTATGATCATGAAGACTTGTATTTTTTTTCATTTACATAGGTAATTATGATTGGTGCTCTGTGATTTGGGAAATATTTTTGTGGTCACCATTCAACATTTTATGCCATCGGTCGGGGAGGGTGTGACATCGACTAGAGGTTCTAGAGACTCTAAGGTGGGAGATGGTATATGCTAAATTCTCCAAGTGTGAGTTTTGGTTGCGTGAGGTGCAGTTTTCGGGGGATCTTGTCAATCAACAGGGTATATTGGATATCCCTAGAGATAATAAGAAAGGATCATTAGATATTCTGTAATTCTATAAAGATAGTAAATTAAGACTAATAAATATATCCTAAAAAGATAATAAGATAGGATCGTTAGATATCGTAAAAGATAGTAAGTTAGGGTTGGTAAAATACATTAGGAAAAGTTTCTCTAAAAGAAAAATGAATTTTGATTTAATACAACCAAATAAAATCCGAAAACTATTAGAACATGTGCACTCACCAACTTAAAGTTGATGTTTTCAAAATTGCATGTGTTCCTAGGATGGAGTAGAGATCATGTCAAGGAAGGATTATGATCATGAAGACTTGTATTTTTTTTCATTTACATAGGTAATTATGATTGGTGCTCTGTGATTTGGGAAATATTTTTGTGGTCACCATTCAACATTTTATGCCATCGGTCGTGGAGGGTGTGACATCGAATAGAGGTTCTAGAGACTCTAAGTAGGGAGATGGTATATGCTAAATTCTCCAAGTGTGAATTTTGGTTGCGTGAGGTGCAGTTTTCGGGGGATCTTGTCAATCAACAGGGTATATTGGATATCCCTAGAGATAATAAGAAAGGATCATTAGATATTCTGTAATTCTATAAAGATAGTAAATTAAGACTAATAAATATATCCTAAAAAGATATTAAGATAGGATCGTTAGATATCGTAAAAGATAGTAAGTTTGGGTTGGTAAAATACATTAGGAAAAGTTTCTCTAAAAGAAAAATCAATTTTGAATTAATACAACCAAATAAAATCCGAAAACTATTAAAACATGTGCACTCACCAACATAAAGTTGATGTTTTCAAAATTGCATGTGTTCCTAGGATGGAGTAGAGATCATGTCAAGGAAGGATTATGATCATGAAGACTTGTATTTTTTTTCATTTACATAGGTAATTATGATTGGTGCTCTGTGATTTGGGAAATATTTTTGTGGTCACCATTGAACATTTTGTGCCATCGGTCGGGGAGGGTGTGACATCGACTAGAGGTTCTAGAGACTCTAATGAGGGAGATGGTATATGCTAAATTCTCCAAGTGTGAGTTTTGGTTGCGTGAGGTGCAGTTTTCGGGGGATCTTGTCAATCAACAGGGTATATTGGATATCCCTAGAGATAATAAGAAAGGATCATTAGATATTCTGTAATTCTATAAAGATAGTAAATTAAGACTAATAAATATATCCTAAAAAGATAATAAGATAGGATCGTTAGATATCGTAAAAGATAGTAAGTTAGTGTTGGTAAAATACATTAGGAAAAGTTTCTCTAAAAGAAAAATGAATTTTGAATTAATACAACCAAAGAAAATCCGAAAACTATTAAAACATGTGCACTCACCAACATAAAGTTGATGTTTTCAACATTGCATGTGTTCCTAGGATGGAGTAGAGATCATGTCAAGGAAGGATTATGATCATGAAGACTTGTATTTTTTTTCATTTACATAGGTAATTATGATTGGTGCTGTGTGATTTGGGAAATATTTTTGTGGTCACCATTCAACATTTTATGCCATCGGTCGGGGAGGGTGTGACATCGACTAGAGGTTCTAGAGACTCTAAGGAGGGAGATGGTATATGCTAAATTCTCCAAGTGTGAGTTTTGGTTGCGTGAGGTGCAGTTTTCGGGGGATCTTGTCAATCAACAGGGTATATTGGATATCCCTAGAGATAATAAGAAAGGATCATTAGATATTCTATAATCCTATAAAGATAGTAAATTAAGACTAATAAATATATCCTAAAAAGATAATAAGATAGGATCGTTAGATATCGTAAAAGATAGTAAGTTAGGGTTGGTAAAATACATTAGGAAAAGTTTCTCTAAAAGAAAAATGAATTTTGACTTAATACAACCAAATAAAATCCGAAAACTATTAAAACATGTGCACTCACCAACATAAAGTTGATGTTTTCAAAATTGCATGTGTTCCTAGGATGGAGTAGAGATCATGTCAAGGAAGGATTATGATCATGAAGACTTGTATTTTTTTTCATTTACATAGGTAATTATGATTGGTGCTCTGTGATTTGGGAAATATTTTTGTGGTCACCATTGAACATTTTGTGCCATCGGTCGGGGAGGGTGTGACATCGACTAGAGGTTCTAGAGACTCTAATGAGGGAGATGGTATATGCTAAATTCTCCAAGTGTGAGTTTTGGTTGCGTGAGGTGCAGTTTTCGGGGGATCTTGTCAATCAACAGGGTATATTGGATATCCCTAGAGATAATAAGAAAGGATCATTAGATATTCTGTAATTCTATAAAGATAGTAAATTAAGACTAATAAATATATCCTAAAAAGATAATAAGATAGGATCGTTAGATATCGTAAAAGATAGTAAGTTAGGGTTGGTAAAATACATTAGGAAAAGTTTCTCTAAAAGAAAAATGAATTTTGAATTAATACAACCAAAGAAAATCCGAAAACTATTAAAACATGTGCACTCACCAACATAAAGTTGATGTTTTCAACATTGCATGTGTTCCTAGGATGGAGTAGAGATCATGTCAAGGAAGGATTATGATCATGAAGACTTGTATTTTTTTTCATTTACATAGGTAATTATGATTGGTGCTGTGTGATTTGGGAAATATTTTTGTGGTCACCATTCAACATTTTATGCCATCGGTCGGGGAGGGTGTGACATCGACTAGAGGTTCTAGAGACTCTAAGGAGGGAGATGGTATATGCTAAATTCTCCAAGTGTGAGTTTTGGTTGCGTGAGGTGCAGTTTTCGGGGGATCTTGTCAATCAACAGGGTATATTGGATATCCCTAGAGATAATAAGAAAGGATCATTAGATATTCTATAATCCTATAAAGATAGTAAATTAAGACTAATAAATATATCCTAAAAAGATAATAAGATAGGATCGTTAGATATCGTAAAAGATAGTAAGTTAGGGTTGGTAAAATACATTAGGAAAAGTTTCTCTAAAAGAAAAATGAATTTTGAATTAATACAACCAAATAAAATCCGAAAACTATTAAAACATGTGCACTCACCAACATAAACTTGATGTTTTCAAAATTGCATGTGTTCCTAGGATGGAGTAGAGATCATGTCAAGGAAGGATTATGATCATGAAGACTTGTATTTTTTTTCATTTACATAGGTAATTATGATTGGTGCTCTGTGATTTAGGAAATATTTTTGAGGTCACCATTCAACATTTTATGCCTTCGGTCGGGGAGGGTGTGACATCGACTAGAGGTTCTAGAGACTCTAATGAGGGAGATGGTATATGCTAAATTCTCCAAGTGTGAGTTTTGGTTGCGGGAGGTGCAGTTTTCGGGGGATCTTGTCAATCAACAGGGTATATTGGATATCCCTAGAGATAATAAGAAAGGATCATTAGATATTCTGTAATTCTATAAAGATAGTAAATTAAGACTAATAAATATATCCTAAAAAGATAATAAGATAGGATCGTTAGATATCGTAAAAGATAGTAAGTTAGGGTTGGTAAAATACATTAGGAAAAGTTTCTCTAAAAGAAAAATGAATTTTGAATTAATACAACCAAATAAAATCCGAAAACTATTAGAACATGTGCACTCACCAACTTAAAGTTGATGTTTTCAAAATTGCATGTGTTCCTAGGATGGAGTAGAGATCATGTCAAGGAAGGATTATGATCATGAAGACTTGTATTTTTTTTCATTTACATAGGTAATTATGATTGGTGCTCTGTGATTTGGGAAATATTTTTGTGGTCACCATTCAACATTTTATGCCATCGGTCGTGGAGGGTGTGACATCGAATAGAGGTTCTAGAGACTCTAAGGAGGGAGATGGTATATGCTAAATTCTCCAAGTGTGAATTTTGGTTGCGTGAGGTGCAGTTTTCGGGGGATCTTGTCAATCAACAGGGTATATTGGATATCCCTAGAGATAATAAGAAAGGATCATTAGATATTCTGTAATTCTATAAAGATAGTAAATTAAGACTAATAAATATATCCTAAAAAGATAATAAGATAGGATCGTTAGATATCGTAAAAGATAGTAAGTTAGGGTTGGTAAAATACATTAGGAAAAGTTTCTCTAAAAGAAAAATGAATTTTGAATTAATACAACCAAATAAAATCCGAAAACTATTAAAACATGTGCACTCACCAACATAAAGTTGATGTTTTCAAAATTGCATGTGTTCCTAGGATGGAGTAGAGATCATGTGAAGGAAGGATTATGATCATGAAGACTTGTATTTTTTTTCATTTACATAGGTAATTATGATTGGTGCTGTGTGATTTGGGAAATATTTTTGTGGTCACCATTCAACATTTTATGCCATCGGTCGGGGAGGGTGTGACATCGACTAGAGGTTCTAGAGACTCTAAGGAGGGAGATGGTATATGCTAAATTCTCCAAGTGTGAGTTTTGGTTGCGTGAGGTGCAGTTTTCGGGGGATCTTGTCAATCAACAGGGTATATTGGATATCCCTAGAGATAATAAGAAAGGATCATTAGATATTCTGTAATCCTATAAAGATAGTAAATTAAGACTAATAAATATATCCTAAAAAGATAATAAGATAGGATCGTTAGATATCGTAAAAGATAGTAAGTTAGGGTTGGTAAAATACATTAGGAAAAGTTTCTCTAAAAGAAAAATGAATTTTGAATTAATACAACCAAATAAAATCCGAAAACTATTAAAACATGTGCACTCACCAACATAAACTTGATGTTTTCAAAATTGCATGTGTTCCTAGGATGGAGTAGAGATCATGTCAAGGAAGGATTATGATCATGAAGACTTGTATTTTTTTTCATTTACATAGGTAATTATGATTGGTGCTCTGTGATTTAGGAAATATTTTTGAGGTCACCATTCAACATTTTATGCCTTCGGTCGGGGAGGGTGTGACATCGACTAGAGGTTCTAGAGACTCTAATGAGGGAGATGGTATATGCTAAATTCTCCAAGTGTGAGTTTTGGTTGCGGGAGGTTCAGTTTTCGGGGGATCTTGTCAATCAACAGGGTATATTGGATATCCCTAGAGATAATAAGAAAGGATCATTAGATATTCTATAATTCTATAAAGATAGTAAATTAAGACTAATAAATATATCCTAAAAAGATAATAAGATAGGATCGTTAGATATCGTAAAAGATAGTAAGTTAGGGTTGGTAAAATACATTAGGAAAAGTTTCTCTAAAAGAAAAATGAATTTTGAATTAATACAACCAAATAAAATCCGAAAACTATTAGAACATGTGCACTCACCAACTTAAAGTTGATGTTTTCAAAATTGCATGTGTTCCTAGGATGGAGTAGAGATCATGTCAAGGAAGGATTATGATCATGAAGACTTGTATTTTTTTTCATTTACATAGGTAATTATGATTGGTGCTCTGTGATTTGGGAAATATTTTTGTGGTCACCATTCAACATTTTATGCCATCGGTCGTGGAGGGTGTGACATCGAATAGAGGTTCTAGAGACTCTAAGGAGGGAGATGGTATATGCTAAATTCTCCAAGTGTGAATTTTGGTTGCGTGAGGTGCAGTTTTCGGGGGATCTTGTCAATCAACAGGGTATATTGGATATCCCTAGAGATAATAAGAAAGGATCATTAGATATTCTGTAATTCTATAAAGATAGTAAATTAAGACTAATAAATATATCCTAAAAAGATAATAAGATAGGATCGTTAGATATCGTAAAAGATAGTAAGTTAGGGTTGGTAAAATACATTAGGAAAAGTTTCTCTAAAAGAAAAATGAATTTTGAATTAATACAACCAAATAAAATCCGAAAACTATTAAAACATGTGCACTCACCAACATAAAGTTGATGTTTTCAAAATTGCATGTGTTCCTAGGATGGAGTAGAGATCATGTGAAGGAAGGATTATGATCATGAAGACTTGTATTTTTTTTCATTTACATAGGTAATTATGATTGGTGCTGTGTGATTTGGGAAATATTTTTGTGGTCACCATTCAACATTTTATGCCATCGGTCGGGGAGGGTGTGACATCGACTAGAGGTTCTAGAGACTCTAAGGAGGGAGATGGTATATGCTAAATTCTCCAAGTGTGAGTTTTGGTTGCGTGAGGTGCAGTTTTCGGGGGATCTTGTCAATCAACAGGGTATATTGGATATCCCTAGAGATAATAAGAAAGGATCATTAGATATTCTGTAATCCTATAAAGATAGTAAATTAAGACTAATAAATATATCCTAAAAAGATAATAAGATAGGATCGTTAGATATCGTAAAAGATAGTAAGTTAGGGTTGGTAAAATACATTAGGAAAAGTTTCTCTAAAAGAAAAATGAATTTTGAATTAATACAACCAAATAAAATCCGAAAACTATTAAAACATGTGCACTCACCAACATAAACTTGATGTTTTCAAAATTGCATGTGTTCCTAGGATGGAGTAGAGATCATGTCAAGGAAGGATTATGATCATGAAGACTTGTATTTTTTTTCATTTACATAGGTAATTATGATTGGTGCTCTGTGATTTAGGAAATATTTTTGAGGTCACCATTCAACATTTTATGCCTTCGGTCGGGGAGGGTGTGACATCGACTAGAGGTTCTAGAGACTCTAATGAGGGAGATGGTATATGCTAAATTCTCCAAGTGTGAGTTTTGGTTGCGGGAGGTGCAGTTTTCGGGGGATCTTGTCAATCAACAGGGTATATTGGATATCCCTAGAGATAATAAGAAAGGATCATTAGATATTCTGTAATTCTATAAAGATAGTAAATTAAGACTAATAAATATATCCTAAAAAGATAATAAGATAGGATCGTTAGATATCGTAAAAGATAGTAAGTTAGGGTTGGTAAAATACATTAGGAAAAGTTTCTCTAAAAGAAAAATGAATTTTGAATTAATACAACCAAATAAAATCCGAAAACTATTAGAACATGTGCACTCACCAACTTAAAGTTGATGTTTTCAAAATTGCATGTGTTCCTAGGATGGAGTAGAGATCATGTCAAGGAAGGATTATGATCATGAAGACTTGTATTTTTTTTCATTTACATAGGTAATTATGATTGGTGCTCTGTGATTTGGGAAATATTTTTGTGGTCACCATTCAACATTTTATGCCATCGGTCGTGGAGGGTGTGACATCGAATAGAGGTTCTAGAGACTCTAAGGAGGGAGATGGTATATGCTAAATTCTCCAAGTGTGAATTTTGGTTGCGTGAGGTGCAGTTTTCGGGGGATCTTGTCAATCAACAGGGTATATTGGATATCCCTAGAGATAATAAGAAAGGATCATTAGATATTCTGTAATTCTATAAAGATAGTAAATTAAGACTAATAAATATATCCTAAAAAGATAATAAGATAGGATCGTTAGATATCGTAAAAGATAGTAAGTTAGGGTTGGTAAAATACATTAGGAAAAGTTTCTCTAAAAGAAAAATGAATTTTGAATTAATACAACCAAATAAAATCCGAAAACTATTAAAACATGTGCACTCACCAACATAAAGTTGATGTTTTCAAAATTGCATGTGTTCCTAGGATGGAGTAGAGATCATGTGAAGGAAGGATTATGATCATGAAGACTTGTATTTTTTTTCATTTACATAGGTAATTATGATTGGTGCTGTGTGATTTGGGAAATATTTTTGTGGTCACCATTCAACATTTTATGCCATCGGTCGGGGAGGGTGTGACATCGACTAGAGGTTCTAGAGACTCTAAGGAGGGAGATGGTATATGCTAAATTCTCCAAGTGTGAGTTTTGGTTGCGTGAGGTGCAGTTTTCGGGGGATCTTGTCAATCAACAGGGTATATTGGATATCCCTAGAGATAATAAGAAAGGATCATTAGATATTCTGTAATCCTATAAAGATAGTAAATTAAGACTAATAAATATATCCTAAAAAGATAATAAGATAGGATCGTTAGATATCGTAAAAGATAGTAAGTTAGGGTTGGTAAAATACATTAGGAAAAGTTTCTCTAAAAGAAAAATGAATTTTGAATTAATACAACCAAATAAAATCCGAAAACTATTAAAACATGTGCACTCACCAACATAAACTTGATGTTTTCAAAATTGCATGTGTTCCTAGGATGGAGTAGAGATCATGTCAAGGAAGGATTATGATCATGAAGACTTGTATTTTTTTTCATTTACATAGGTAATTATGATTGGTGCTCTGTGATTTAGGAAATATTTTTGAGGTCACCATTCAACATTTTATGCCTTCGGTCGGGGAGGGTGTGACATCGACTAGAGGTTCTAGAGACTCTAATGAGGGAGATGGTATATGCTAAATTCTCCAAGTGTGAGTTTTGGTTGCGGGAGGTGCAGTTTTCGGGGGATCTTGTCAATCAACAGGGTATATTGGATATCCCTAGAGATAATAAGAAAGGATCATTAGATATTCTGTAATTCTATAAAGATAGTAAATTAAGACTAATAAATATATCCTAAAAAGATAATAAGATAGGATCGTTAGATATCGTAAAAGATAGTAAGTTAGGGTTGGTAAAATACATTAGGAAAAGTTTCTCTAAAAGAAAAATGAATTTTGAATTAATACAACCAAATAAAATCCGAAAACTATTAGAACATGTGCACTCACCAACTTAAAGTTGATGTTTTCAAAATTGCATGTGTTCCTAGGATGGAGTAGAGATCATGTCAAGGAAGGATTATGATCATGAAGACTTGTATTTTTTTTCATTTACATAGGTAATTATGATTGGTGCTCTGTGATTTGGGAAATATTTTTGTGGTCACCATTCAACATTTTATGCCATCGGTCGTGGAGGGTGTGACATCGAATAGAGGTTCTAGAGACTCTAAGGAGGGAGATGGTATATGCTAAATTCTCCAAGTGTGAATTTTGGTTGCGTGAGGTGCAGTTTTCGGGGGATCTTGTCAATCAACAGGGTATATTGGATATCCCTAGAGATAATAAGAAAGGATCATTAGATATTCTGTAATTCTATAAAGATAGTAAATTAAGACTAATAAATATATCCTAAAAAGATAATAAGATAGGATCGTTAGATATCGTAAAAGATAGTAAGTTAGGGTTGGTAAAATACATTAGGAAAAGTTTCTCTAAAAGAAAAATGAATTTTGAATTAATACAACCAAATAAAATCCGAAAACTATTAAAACATGTGCACTCACCAACATAAAGTTGATGTTTTCAAAATTGCATGTGTTCCTAGGATGGAGTAGAGATCATGTCAAGGAAGGATTATGATCATGAAGACTTGTATTTTTTTTCATTTACATAGGTAATTATGATTGGTGCTCTGTGATTTGGGAAATATTTTTGTGGTCACCATTCAACATTTTATGCCATCGGTCGGGGAGGGTGTGACATCGACTAGAGGTTCTAGAGACTCTAATGAGGGAGATGGTATATGCTAAATTCTCCAAGTGTGAGTTTTGGTTGCGTGAGGTGCAGTTTTCGGGGGATCTTGTCAATCAACAGGGTATATTGGATATCCCTAGAGATAATAAGAAAGGATCATTAGATATTATGTAATTCTATAAAGATAGTAAATTAAGACTAATAAATATATCCTAAAAAGATATTAAGATAGGATCGTTAGATATCGTAAAAGATAGTAAGTTTGGGTTGGTAAAATACATTAGGAAAAGTTTCTCTAAAAGAAAAATGAATTTTGAATTAATACAACCAAATAAAATCCGAAAACTATTAAAACATGTGCACTCACCAACATAAAGTTGATGTTTTCAAAATTGCATGTGTTCCTAGGATGGAGTAGAGATCATGTCAAGGAAGGATTATGATCATGAAGACTTGTATTTTTTTTCATTTACATAGGTAATTATGATTGGTGCTCTGTGATTTGGGAAATATTTTTGTGGTCACCATTGAACATTTTGTGCCATCGGTCGGGGAGGGTGTGACATCGACTAGAGGTTCTAGAGACTCTAAGGAGGGAGATGGTATATGCTAAATTCTCCAAGTGTGAGTTTTGGTTGCGTGAGGTGCAGTTTTCGGGGGATCTTGTCAATCAACAGGGTATATTGGATATCCCTAGAGATAATAAGAAAGGATCATTAGATATTATGTAATTCTATAAAGATAGTAAATTAAGACTAATAAATATATCCTAAAAAGATATTAAGATAGGATCGTTAGATATCGTAAAAGATAGTAAGTTTGGGTTGGTAAAATACATTAGGAAAAGTTTCTCTAAAAGAAAAATGAATTTTGAATTAATACAACCAAATAAAATCCGAAAACTATTAAAACATGTGCACTCACCAACATAAAGTTGATGTTTTCAAAATTGCATGTGTTCCTAGGATGGAGTAGAGATCATGTCAAGGAAGGATTATGATCATGAAGACTTGTATTTTTTTTCATTTACATAGGTAATTATGATTGGTGCTCTGTGATTTGGGAAATATTTTTGTGGTCACCATTGAACATTTTGTGCCATCGGTCGGGGAGGGTGTGACATCGACTAGAGGTTCTAGAGACTCTAAGGAGGGAGATGGTATATGCTAAATTCTCCAAGTGTGAGTTTTGGTTGCGTGAGGTGCAGTTTTCGGGGGATCTTGTCAATCAACAGGGTATATTGGATATCCCTAGAGATAATAAGAAAGGATCATTAGATATTCTGTAATTCTATAAAGATAGTAAATTAAGACTAATAAATATATCCTAAAAAGATAATAAGATAGGATCGTTAGATATCGTAAAAGATAGTAACTTATGGTTGGTAAAATACATTAGGAAAAGTTTCTCTAAAAGAAAAATGAACTTTGAATTAATACAACCAAATAAAATCCGAAAACTATTAAAACATGTGCACTCACCAACATAAAGTTGATGTTTTCAAAATTGCATGTGTTCCTAGGATGGAGTAGAGATCATGTCAAGGAAGGATTATGATCATGAAGACTTGTATTTTTTTTCATTTACATAGGTAATTATGATTGGTGCTCTGTGATTTGGGAAATATTTTTGTGGTCACCATTGAACATTTTGTGCCATCGGTCGGGGAGGGTGTGACATCGACTAGAGGTTCTAGAGACTCTAAGGAGGGAGATGGTATATGCTAAATTCTCCAAGTGTGAGTTTTGGTTGCGTGAGGTGCAGTTTTCGGGGGATCTTGTCAATCAACAGGGTATATTGGATATCCCTAGAGATAATAAGAAAGGATCATTAGATATTCTGTAATTCTATAAAGATAGTAAATTAAGACTAATAAATATATCCTAAAAAGATAATAAGATAGGATCGTTAGATATCGTAAAAGATAGTAACTTATGGTTGGTAAAATACATTAGGAAAAGTTTCTCTAAAAGAAAAATGAATTTTGAATTAATACAACCAAATAAAATCCGAAAACTATTAAAACATGTGCACTCACCAACATAAAGTTGATGTTTTCAAAATTGCATGTGTTCCTAGGATGGAGTAGAGATCATGTCAAGGAAGGATTATGATCATGAAGACTTGTATTTTTTTTCATTTACATAGGTAATTATGATTGGTGCTCTGTGATTTGGGAAATATTTTTGTGGTCACCATTCAACATTTTATGCCATCGGTCGGGGAGGGTGTGACATCGACTAGAGGTTCTAGAGACTCTAATGAGGGAGATGGTATATGCTAAATTCTCCAAGTGTGAGTTTTGGTTGCGTGAGGTGCAGTTTTCGGGGGATCTTGTCAATCAACAGGGTATATTGGATATCCCTAGAGATAATAAGAAAGGATCATTAGATATTATGTAATTCTATAAAGATAGTAAATTAAGACTAATAAATATATCCTAAAAAGATATTAAGATAGGATCGTTAGATATCGTAAAAGATAGTAAGTTTGGGTTGGTAAAATACATTAGGAAAAGTTTCTCTAAAAGAAAAATGAATTTTGAATTAATACAACCAAATAAAATCCGAAAACTATTAAAACATGTGCACTCACCAACATAAAGTTGATGTTTTCAAAATTGCATGTGTTCCTAGGATGGAGTAGAGATCATGTCAAGGAAGGATTATGATCATGAAGACTTGTATTTTTTTTCATTTACATAGGTAATTATGATTGGTGCTCTGTGATTTGGGAAATATTTTTGTGGTCACCATTGAACATTTTGTGCCATCGGTCGGGGAGGGTGTGACATCGACTAGAGGTTCTAGAGACTCTAAGGAGGGAGATGGTATATGCTAAATTCTCCAAGTGTGAGTTTTGGTTGCGTGAGGTGCAGTTTTCGGGGGATCTTGTCAATCAACAGGGTATATTGGATATCCCTAGAGATAATAAGAAAGGATCATTAGATATTCTGTAATTCTATAAAGATAGTAAATTAAGACTAATAAATATATCCTAAAAAGATAATAAGATAGGATCGTTAGATATCGTAAAAGATAGTAACTTATGGTTGGTAAAATACATTAGGAAAAGTTTCTCTAAAAGAAAAATGAACTTTGAATTAATACAACCAAATAAAATCCGAAAACTATTAAAACATGTGCACTCACCAACATAAAGTTGATGTTTTCAAAATTGCATGTGTTCCTAGGATGGAGTAGAGATCATGTCAAGGAAGGATTATGATCATGAAGACTTGTATTTTTTTTCATTTACATACATAATTATGATTGGTGCTCTGTGATTTGGGAAATATTTTTGTGGTCACCATTGAACATTTTATGCCATCGGTCGGGGAGGGTGTGACATCGACTAGAGGTTCTAGAGACTCTAAGGAGGGAGATGGTATATGCTAAATTCTCCAAGTGTGAGTTTTGGTTGCGTGAGGTGCAGTTTTCGGGGGATCTTGTCAATCAACAGGGTATATTGGATATCCCTAGAGATAATAAGAAAGGATCATTAGATATTCTGTAATTCTATAAAGATAGTAAATTAAGACTAATAAATATATCCTAAAAAGATAATAAGATAGGATCGTTAGATATCGTAAAAGATAGTAACTTATGGTTGGTAAAATACATTAGGAAAAGTTTCTCTAAAAGAAAAATGAACTTTGAATTAATACAACCAAATAAAATCCGAAAACTATTAAAACATGTGCACTCACCAACATAAAGTTGATGTTTTCAAAATTGCATGTGTTCCTAGGATGGAGTAGAGATCATGTCAAGGAAGGATTATGATCATGAAGACTTGTATTTTTTTTCATTTACATAGGTAATTATGATTGGTGCTCTGTGATTTGGGAAATATTTTTGTGGTCACCATTGAACATTTTGTGCCATCGGTCGGGGAGGGTGTGACATCGACTAGAGGTTCTAGAGACTCTAAGGAGGGAGATGGTGTATGCTAAATTCTCCAAGTGTGAATTTTGGTTGCGTGACGTGCAGTTTTCGGGGTATCTTGTCAATCAACAGGGTATATTGGATATCCCTAGAGATAATAAGAAAGGATCATTAGATATTTTGTAATTCTATAAAGATAGTAAATTAAGACTAATAAATATATCCTAAAAAGATAATAAGATAGGATCGTTAGATATCGTAAAAGATAGTAAGTTAGGGTTGGTAAAATACATTAGGAAAAGTTTCTCTAAAAGAAAAATGAATTTTGAATTAATACAACCAAATAAAATCCGAAAACTATTAAAACATGTGCACTCACCAACATAAAGTTGATGTTTTCAAAATTGCATGTGTTCCTAGGATGGAGTAGAGATCATGTCAAGGAAGGATTATGATCATGAAGACTTGTATTTTTTTTCATTTACATAGGTAATTATGATTGGTGCTCTGTGATTTGGGAAATATTTTTGTGGTCACCATTCAACATTTTATGCCATCAGTCGGGGAGGGTGTGACATCGACTAGAGGTTCTAGAGACTCTAATGAGGGAGATGGTATATGCTAAATTCTCCAAGTGTGAGTTTTGGTTGCGTGAGGAGCAGTTTTCGGGGGATCTTGTGAATCAACAGGGTATATTGGATATCCCTAGAGATAATAAGAAAGGGTGATTAGATATTCTGTAATTCTATAAAGATAGTAAATTAAGACTAATAAATATATCCTAAAAAGATAATAAGATAGGATCGTTAGATATCGTAAAAGATAGTAAGTTAGGGTTGGTAAAATACATTAGGAAAAGTTTCTCTAAAAGAAAAATGAATTTTGAATTAATACAACCAAATAAAATCCGAAAACTATTAAAACATGTGCACTCACCAACATAAAGTTGATGTTTTCAAAATTGCATGTGTTCCTAGGATGGAGTAGAGATCATGTCAAGGAAGGATTATGATCATGAAGACTTGTATTTTTTTTCATTTACATAGGTAATTATGATTGGTGCTCTGTGATTTGGGAAATATTTTTGTGGTCACCATTGAACATTTTGTGCCATCGGTCGGGGAGGGTGTGACATCGACTAGAGGTTCTAGAGACTCTAAGGAGGGAGATGGTATATGCTAAATTCTCCAAGTGTGAATTTTGGTTGCGTGAGGTGCAGTTTTCGGGGGATCTTGTCAATCAACAGGGTATATTGGATATCCCTAGAGATAATAAGAAAGGATCATTAGATATTCTGTAATTCTATAAAGATAGTAAATTAAGACTAATAAATATATCCTAAAAAGATAATAAGATAGGATCGTTAGATATCGTAAAAGATAGTAAGTTAGGGTTGGTAAAATACATTAGGAAAAGTTTCTCTAAAAGAAAAATGAATTTTGAATTAATACAACCAAATAAAATCCGAAAACTATTAAAACATGTGCACTCACCAACATAAAGTTGATGTTTTCAAAATTGCATGTGTTCCTAGGATGGAGTAGAGATCATGTCAAGGAAGGATTATGATCATGAAGACTTGTATTTTTTTTCATTTACATAGGTAATTATGATTGGTGCTCTGTGATTTGGGAAATATTTTTGTGGTCACCATTGAACATTTTGTGCCATCGGTCGGGGAGGGTGTGACATCGACTAGAGGTTCTAGAGACTCTAAGGAGGGAGATGGTATATGCTAAATTCTCCAAGTGTGAGTTTTGGTTGCGTGAGGTGCAGTTTTCGGGGGATCTTGTCAATCAACAGGGTATATTGGATATCCCCAGAGATAATAAGAAAGGATCATTAGATATTCTGTAATTCTATAAAGATAGTAAATTAAGACTAATAAATATATCCTAAAAAGATAATAAGATAGGATCGTTAGATATCGTAAAAGATAGTAACTTATGGTTGGTAAAATACATTAGGAAAAGTTTCTCTAAAAGAAAAATGAACTTTGAATTAATACAACCAAATAAAATCCGAAAACTATTAAAACATGTGCACTCACCAACATAAAGTTGATGTTTTCAAAATTGCATGTGTTCCTAGGATGGAGTAGAGATCATGTCAAGGAAGGATTATGATCATGAAGACTTGTATTTTTTTTCATTTACATAGGTAATTATGATTGGTGCTCTGTGATTTGGGAAATATTTTTGTGGTCACCATTGAACATTTTGTGCCATCGGTCGGGGAGGGTGTGACATCGACTAGAGGTTCTAGAGACTCTAAGGAGGGAGATGGTATATGCTAAATTCTCCAAGTGTGAGTTTTGGTTGCGTGAGGTGCAGTTTTCGGGGAATCTTGTCAATCAACAGGGTATATTGGATATCCCTAGAGATAATAAGAAAGGATCATTAGATATTCTGTAATTCTATAAAGATAGTAAATTAAGACTAATAAATATATCCTAAAAAGATAATAAGATAGGATCGTTAGATATCGTAAAAGATAGTAAGTTAGGGTTGGTAAAATACATTAGGAAAAGTTTCTCTAAAAGAAAAATGAATTTTGAATTAATACAACCAAATAAAATCCGAAAACTATTAAAACATGTGCACTCACCAACATAAAGTTGATGTTTTCAAAATTGCATGTGTTCCTAGGATGGAGTAGAGATCATGTCAAGGAAGGATTATGATCATGAAGACTTGTATTTTTTTTCATTTACATAGGTAATTATGATTGGTGCTCTGTGATTTGGGAAATATTTTTGTAGTCACCATTCAACATTTTGTGCCATCGGTCGGGGAGGGTGTGACATCGACTAAAGGTTCTAGAGACTCTAAGGAGGGAGATGGTATATGCTAAATTCTCCAAGTGTGAGTTTTGGTTGCGTGAGGCGCAGTTTTCGGGGGATCTTGTCAATCAACAGGGTATATTGGATATCCCTAGAGATAATCAGAAAGGATCATTAGATATTTTGTAATCCTATAAAGATAGTAAATTAAGACTAATAAATTTATCCTAAAAAGATAATAAGATAGGATCGTTAGATATCGTAAAAGATAGTAAGTTAGGGTTGGTAAAATACATTAGGAAAAGTTTCTCTAAAAGAAAAATGAATTGTGAATTAATACAACCAAATAAAATCCGAAAACTATTAAAACCTATGCACTCACCAACATAAAGTTGATGTTTTCAAAATTGCATGTGTTCCTAGGATGGAGTAGAGATCATGTCAAGGAAGGATTATGATCATGAAGACTTGTATTTTTTTTTTCGTTTACATAGGTAATTATGATTGGTGCTCTGTGATTTGGGAAATATTTTTGTGGTCACCATTCAACATTTTATGCCATCGGTCGGGGAGGGTGTGACATCGACTAGAGGTTCTAGAGACTCTAAGGAGGGAGATGGTATATGCTAAATTCTCCAAGTGTGAGTTTTGGTTGCGTGAGGTGCAGTTTTCGGGGAATCTTGTCAATCAACAGGGTATATTGGATATCCCTAGAGATAATAAGAAAGGATCATTAGATATTCTGTAATTCTATAAAGATAGTAAATTAAGACTAATAAATATATCCTAAAAAGATAATAAGATAGGATCGTTAGATATCGTAAAAGATAGTAAGTTAGGGTTGGTAAAATACATTAGGAAAAGTTTCTCTAAAAGAAAAATGAATTTTGAATTAATACAACCAAATAAAATCCGAAAACTATTAAAACATGTGCACTCACCAACATAAAGTTGATGTTTTCAAAATTGCATGTGTTCCTAGGATGGAGTAGAGATCATGTCAAGGAAGGATTATGATCATGAAGACTTGTATTTTTTTTCATTTACATAGGTAATTATGATTGGTGCTCTGTGATTTGGGAAATATTTTTGTGGTCACCATTGAACATTTTGTGCCATCGGTCGGGGAGGGTGTGACATCGACTAGAGGTTCTAGAGACTCTAAGGAGGGAGATGGTATATGCTAAATTCTCCAAGTGTGAGTTTTGGTTGCGTGAGGTGCAGTTTTCGGGGGATCTTGTCAATCAACAGGGTATATTGGATATCCCCAGAGATAATAAGAAAGGATCATTAGATATTCTGTAATTCTATAAAGATAGTAAATTAAGACTAATAAATATATCCTAAAAAGATAATAAGATAGGATCGTTAGATATCGTAAAAGATAGTAACTTATGGTTGGTAAAATACATTAGGAAAAGTTTCTCTAAAAGAAAAATGAACTTTGAATTAATACAACCAAATAAAATCCGAAAACTATTAAAACATGTGCACTCACCAACATAAAGTTGATGTTTTCAAAATTGCATGTGTTCCTAGGATGGAGTAGAGATCATGTCAAGGAAGGATTATGATCATGAAGACTTGTATTTTTTTTCATTTACATAGGTAATTATGATTGGTGCTCTGTGATTTGGGAAATATTTTTGTGGTCACCATTGAACATTTTGTGCCATCGGTCGGGGAGGGTGTGACATCGACTAGAGGTTCTAGAGACTCTAAGGAGGGAGATGGTATATGCTAAATTCTCCAAGTGTGAGTTTTGGTTGCGTGAGGTGCAGTTTTCGGGGAATCTTGTCAATCAACAGGGTATATTGGATATCCCTAGAGATAATAAGAAAGGATCATTAGATATTCTGTAATTCTATAAAGATAGTAAATTAAGACTAATAAATATATCCTAAAAAGATAATAAGATAGGATCGTTAGATATCGTAAAAGATAGTAAGTTAGGGTTGGTAAAATACATTAGGAAAAGTTTCTCTAAAAGAAAAATGAATTTTGAATTAATACAACCAAATAAAATCCGAAAACTATTAAAACATGTGCACTCACCAACATAAAGTTGATGTTTTCAAAATTGCATGTGTTCCTAGGATGGAGTAGAGATCATGTCAAGGAAGGATTATGATCATGAAGACTTGTATTTTTTTTCATTTACATAGGTAATTATGATTGGTGCTCTGTGATTTGGGAAATATTTTTGTAGTCACCATTCAACATTTTGTGCCATCGGTCGGGGAGGGTGTGACATCGACTAAAGGTTCTAGAGACTCTAAGGAGGGAGATGGTATATGCTAAATTCTCCAAGTGTGAGTTTTGGTTGCGTGAGGCGCAGTTTTCGGGGGATCTTGTCAATCAACAGGGTATATTGGATATCCCTAGAGATAATCAGAAAGGATCATTAGATATTTTGTAATCCTATAAAGATAGTAAATTAAGACTAATAAATTTATCCTAAAAAGATAATAAGATAGGATCGTTAGATATCGTAAAAGATAGTAAGTTAGGGTTGGTAAAATACATTAGGAAAAGTTTCTCTAAAAGAAAAATGAATTGTGAATTAATACAACCAAATAAAATCCGAAAACTATTAAAACCTATGCACTCACCAACATAAAGTTGATGTTTTCAAAATTGCATGTGTTCCTAGGATGGAGTAGAGATCATGTCAAGGAAGGATTATGATCATGAAGACTTGTATTTTTTTTTTCGTTTACATAGGTAATTATGATTGGTGCTCTGTGATTTGGGAAATATTTTTGTGGTCACCATTCAACATTTTATGCCATCGGTCGGGGAGGGTGTGACATCGACTAGAGGTTCTTGAGATTCTAAGGAGGGAGATGGTATATGCTAAATTCTCTAAGTGTGAGTTTTGGTTGCGTGAGGTGCAGTTTTCGGGGGATCTTGTCAATCAACAGGGTATATTGGATATCCCTAGAGATAATAAGAAAGGATCATTAGATATTCTGTAATTCTATAAAGATAGTAAATTAAGACTAATAAATATATCCTAAAAAGATAATAAGATAGGATCGTTAGATATCGTAAAAGATAGTAAGTTAGGGTTGGTAAAATACATTAGGAAAAGTTTCTCTAAAAGAAAAATGAATTTTGAATTAATACAACCAAATAAAATCCGAAAACTATTAAAACATGTGCACTCACCAACATAAAGTTGATGTTTTCAAAATTGCATGTGTTCCTAGGATGGAGTAGAGATCATGTCAAGGAAGGATTATGATCATGAAGACTTGTATTTTTTTTCATTTACATAGGTAATTATGATTGGTGCTCTGTGATTTGGGAAATATTTTTGTGGTCACCATTGAACATTTTGTGCCATCGGTCGGGGAGGGTGTGACATCGACTAGAGGTTCTAGAGACTCTAAGGAGGGAGATGGTATATGCTAAATTCTCCAAGTGTGAGTTTTGGTTGCGTGAGGTGCAGTTTTCGGGGAATCTTGTCAATCAACAGGGTATATTGGATATCCCTAGAGATAATAAGAAAGGATCATTAGATATTCTGTAATTCTATAAAGATAGTAAATTAAGACTAATAAATATATCCTAAAAAGATAATAAGATAGGATCGTTAGATATCGTAAAAGATAGTAAGTTAGGGTTGGTAAAATACATTAGGAAAAGTTTCTCTAAAAGAAAAATGAATTTTGAATTAATACAACCAAATAAAATCCGAAAACTATTAAAACATGTGCACTCACCAACATAAAGTTGATGTTTTCAAAATTGCATGTGTTCCTAGGATGGAGTAGAGATCATGTCAAGGAAGGATTATGATCATGAAGACTTGTATTTTTTTTCATTTACATAGGTAATTATGATTGGTGCTCTGTGATTTGGGAAATATTTTTGTAGTCACCATTCAACATTTTGTGCCATCGGTCGGGGAGGGTGTGACATCGACTAAAGGTTCTAGAGACTCTAAGGAGGGAGATGGTATATGCTAAATTCTCCAAGTGTGAGTTTTGGTTGCGTGAGGTGCAGTTTTCGGGGGATCTTGTCAATCAACAGGGTATATTGGATATCCCTAGAGATAATCAGAAAGGATCATTAGATATTTTGTAATCCTATAAAGATAGTAAATTAAGACTATTAAATATATCCTAAAAAGATAATAAGATAGGATCGTTAGATATCGTAAAAGATAGTAAGTTAGGGTTGGTAAAATACATTAGGAAAAGTTTCTCTAAAAGAAAAATGAATTGTGAATTAATACAACCAAATAAAATCCGAAAACTATTAAAACCTATGCACTCACCAACATAAAGTTGATGTTTTCAAAATTGCATGTGTTCCTAGGATGGAGTAGAGATCATGTCAAGGAAGGATTATGATCATGAAGACTTGTATTTTTTTTTCGTTTACATAGGTAATTATGATTGGTGCTCTGTGATTTGGGAAATATTTTTGTGGTCACCATTCAACATTTTATGCCATCGGTCGGGGAGGGTGTGACATCGACTAGAGGTTCTTGAGATTCTAAGGAGGGAGATGGTATATGCTAAATTCTCTAAGTGTGAGTTTTGGTTGCGTGAGGTGCAGTTTTCGGGGGATCTTGTCAATCAACAGGGTATATTGGATATCCCTAGA
Organism: Lactuca sativa; assembly: GCF_002870075.4. Classification (NCBI taxonomy): domain Eukaryota; kingdom Viridiplantae; phylum Streptophyta; class Magnoliopsida; order Asterales; family Asteraceae; genus Lactuca; species Lactuca sativa. The sequence continues at coordinate 170,961,334 of NC_056630.2, forward strand.
GATAATAAGAAAGGATCATTAGATATTCTGTAATTCTATAAAGATAGTAAATTAAGACTAATAAATATATCCTAAAAAGATAATAAGATAGGATCGTTAGATATCGTAAAAGATAGTAAGTTAGGGTTGGTAAAATACATTAGGAAAAGTTTCTCTAAAAGAAAAATGAATTTTGAATTAATACAACCAAATAAAATCCGAAAACTATTAAAACATGTGCATTCACCAACATAAAGTTGATGTTTTCAAAATTGCATGTGTTCCTAGGATGGAGTAGAGATCATGTCAAGGAAGGATTATGATCATGAAGACTTGTATTTTTTTTCATTTACATAGGTAATTATGATTGGTGCTCTGTGATTTGGGAAATATTTTTGTGGTCACCATTGAACATTTTGTGCCATCGGTCGGGGAGGGTGTGACATCGACTAGAGGTTCTAGAGACTCTAAGGAGGGAGATGGTATATGCTAAATTCTCCAAGTGTGAGTTTTGGTTGCGTGAGGTGCAGTTTTCGGGGGATCTTGTCAATCAACAGGGTATATTGGATATCCCTAGAGATAATAAGAAAGGATCATTAGATATTCTGTAATTCTATAAAGATAGTAAATTAAGACTAATAAATATATCCTAAAAAGATAATAAGATAGGATCGTTAGATATCGTAAAAGATAGTAAGTTAGGGTTGGTAAAATACATTAGGAAAAGTTTCTCTAAAAGAAAAATGAATTTTGAATTAATACAACCAAATAAAATCCGAAAACTATTAAAACATGTGCACTCACCAACATAAAGTTGATGTTTTCAAAATTGCATGTGTTCCTAGGATGGAGTAGAGATCATGTCAAGGAAGGATTATGATCATGAAGACTTGTATTTTTTTTCATTTACATAGGTAATTATGATTGGTGCTCTGTGATTTGGGAAATATTTTTGTGGTCACCATTGAACATTTTGTGCCATCGGTCGGGGAGGGTGTGACATCGACTAGAGGTTCTAGAGACTCTAAGGAGGGAGATGGTATATGCTAAATTCTCCAAGTGTGAGTTTTGGTTGCGTGAGGTGCAGTTTTCGGGGAATCTTGTCAATCAACAGGGTATATTGGATATCCCTAGAGATAATAAGAAAGGATCATTAGATATTCTGTAATTCTATAAAGATAGTAAATTAAGACTAATAAATATATCCTAAAAAGATAATAAGATAGGATCGTTAGATATCGTAAAAGATAGTAAGTTAGGGTTGGTAAAATACATTAGGAAAAGTTTCTCTAAAAGAAAAATGAATTTTGAATTAATACAACCAAATAAAATCCGAAAACTATTAAAACATGTGCACTCACCAACATAAAGTTGATGTTTTCAAAATTGCATGTGTTCCTAGGATGGAGTAGAGATCATGTCAAGGAAGGATTATGATCATGAAGACTTGTATTTTTTTTCATTTACATAGGTAATTATGATTGGTGCTCTGTGATTTGGGAAATATTTTTGTAGTCACCATTCAACATTTTGTGCCATCGGTCGGGGAGGGTGTGACATCGACTAAAGGTTCTAGAGACTCTAAGGAGGGAGATGGTATATGCTAAATTCTCCAAGTGTGAGTTTTGGTTGCGTGAGGTGCAGTTTTCGGGGGATCTTGTCAATCAACAGGGTATATTGGATATCCCTAGAGATAATCAGAAAGGATCATTAGATATTTTGTAATCCTATAAAGATAGTAAATTAAGACTAATAAATATATCCTAAAAAGATAATAAGATAGGATCGTTAGATATCGTAAAAGATAGTAAGTTAGGGTTGGTAAAATACATTAGGAAAAGTTTCTCTAAAAGAAAAATGAATTGTGAATTAATACAACCAAATAAAATCCGAAAACTATTTAAACCTATGCACTCACCAACATAAAGTTGATGTTTTCAAAATTGCATGTGTTCCTAGGATGGAGTAGAGATCATGTCAAGGAAGGATTATGATCATGAAGACTTGTATTTTTTTTTCGTTTACATAGGTAATTATGATTGGTGCTCTGTGATTTGGGAAATATTTTTGTGGTCACCATTCAACATTTTATGCCATCGGTCGGGGAGGGTGTGACATCGACTAGAGGTTCTTGAGATTCTAAGGAGGGAGATGGTATATGCTAAATTCTCTAAGTGTGAGTTTTGGTTGCGTGAGGTGCAGTTTTCGGGGGATCTTGTCAATCAACAGGGTATATTGGATATCCCTAGAGATAATAAGAAAGGATCATTAGATATTCTGTAATTCTATAAAGATAGTAAATTAAGACTAATAAATATATCCTAAAAAGATAATAAGATAGGATCGTTAGATATCGTAAAAGATAGTAAGTTAGGGTTGGTAAAATACATTAGGAAAAGTTTCTCTAAAAGAAAAATGAATTTTGAATTAATACAACCAAATAAAATCCGAAAACTATTAAAACATGTGCACTCACCAACATAAAGTTGATGTTTTCAAAATTGCATGTGTTCCTAGGATGGAGTAGAGATCATGTCAAGGAAGGATTATGATCATGAAGACTTGTATTTTTTTTCATTTACATAGGTAATTATGATTGGTGCTCTGTGATTTGGGAAATATTTTTGTGGTCACCATTGAACATTTTGTGCCATCGGTCGGGGAGGGTGTGACATCGACTAGAGGTTCTAGAGACTCTAAGGAGGGAGATGGTATATGCTAAATTCTCCAAGTGTGAGTTTTGGTTGCGTGAGGTGCAGTTTTCGGGGGATCTTGTCAATCAACAGGGTATATTGGATATCCCTAGAGATAATAAGAAAGGATCATTAGATATTCTGTAATTCTATAAAGATAGTAAATTAAGACTAATAAATATATCCTAAAAAGATAATAAGATAGGATCGTTAGATATCGTAAAAGATAGTAAGTTAGGGTTGGTAAAATACATTAGGAAAAGTTTCTCTAAAAGAAAAATGAATTTTGAATTAATACAACCAAATAAAATCCGAAAACTATTAAAACATGTGCACTCACCAACATAAAGTTGATGTTTTCAAAATTGCATGTGTTCCTAGGATGGAGTAGAGATCATGTCAAGGAAGGATTATGATCATGAAGACTTGTATTTTTTTTCATTTACATAGGTAATTATGATTGGTGCTCTGTGATTTGGGAAATATTTTTGTGGTCACCATTGAACATTTTGTGCCATCGGTCGGGGAGGGTGTGACATCGACTAGAGGTTCTAGAGACTCTAAGGAGGGAGATGGTATATGCTAAATTCTCCAAGTGTGAGTTTTGGTTGCGTGAGGTGCAGTTTTCGGGGAATCTTGTCAATCAACAGGGTATATTGGATATCCCTAGAGATAATAAGAAAGGATCATTAGATATTCTGTAATTCTATAAAGATAGTAAATTAAGACTAATAAATATATCCTAAAAAGATAATAAGATAGGATCGTTAGATATCGTAAAAGATAGTAAGTTAGGGTTGGTAAAATACATTAGGAAAAGTTTCTCTAAAAGAAAAATGAATTTTGAATTAATACAACCAAATAAAATCCGAAAACTATTAAAACATGTGCACTCACCAACATAAAGTTGATGTTTTCAAAATTGCATGTGTTCCTAGGATGGAGTAGAGATCATGTCAAGGAAGGATTATGATCATGAAGACTTGTATTTTTTTTCATTTACATAGGTAATTATGATTGGTGCTCTGTGATTTGGGAAATATTTTTGTAGTCACCATTCAACATTTTGTGCCATCGGTCGGGGAGGGTGTGACATCGACTAAAGGTTCTAGAGACTCTAAGGAGGGAGATGGTATATGCTAAATTCTCCAAGTGTGAGTTTTGGTTGCGTGAGGTGCAGTTTTCGGGGGATCTTGTCAATCAACAGGGTATATTGGATATCCCTAGAGATAATCAGAAAGGATCATTAGATATTTTGTAATCCTATAAAGATAGTAAATTAAGACTAATAAATATATCCTAAAAAGATAATAAGATAGGATCGTTAGATATCGTAAAAGATAGTAAGTTAGGGTTGGTAAAATACATTAGGAAAAGTTTCTCTAAAAGAAAAATGAATTGTGAATTAATACAACCAAATAAAATCCGAAAACTATTAAAACCTATGCACTCACCAACATAAAGTTGATGTTTTCAAAATTGCATGTGTTCCTAGGATGGAGTAGAGATCATGTCAAGGAAGGATTATGATCATGAAGACTTGTATTTTTTTTTCGTTTACATAGGTAATTATGATTGGTGCTCTGTGATTTGGGAAATATTTTTGTGGTCACCATTCAACATTTTATGCCATCGGTCGGGGAGGGTGTGACATCGACTAGAGGTTCTTGAGATTCTAAGGAGGGAGATGGTATATGCTAAATTCTCTAAGTGTGAGTTTTGGTTGCGTGAGGTGCAGTTTTCGGGGGATCTTGTCAATCAACAGGGTATATTGGATATCCCTAGAGATAATAAGAAAGGATCATTAGATATTCTGTAATTCTATAAAGATAGTAAATTAAGACTAATAAATATATCCTAAAAAGATAATAAGATAGGATCGTTAGATATCGTAAAAGATAGTAAGTTAGGGTTGGTAAAATACATTAGGAAAAGTTTCTCTAAAAGAAAAATGAATTTTGAATTAATACAACCAAATAAAATCCGAAAACTATTAAAACATGTGCACTCACCAACATAAAGTTGATGTTTTCAAAATTGCATGTGTTCCTAGGATGGAGTAGAGATCATGTCAAGGAAGGATTATGATCATGAAGACTTGTATTTTTTTTCATTTACATAGGTAATTATGATTGGTGCTCTGTGATTTGGGAAATATTTTTGTGGTCACCATTGAACATTTTGTGCCATCGGTCGGGGAGGGTGTGACATCGACTAGAGGTTCTAGAGACTCTAAGGAGGGAGATGGTATATGCTAAATTCTCCAAGTGTGAGTTTTGGTTGCGTGAGGTGCAGTTTTCGGGGGATCTTGTCAATCAACAGGGTATATTGGATATCCCTAGAGATAATAAGAAAGGATCATTAGATATTCTGTAATTCTATAAAGATAGTAAATTAAGACTAATAAATATATCCTAAAAAGATAATAAGATAGGATCGTTAGATATCGTAAAAGATAGTAAGTTAGGGTTGGTAAAATACATTAGGAAAAGTTTCTCTAAAAGAAAAATGAATTTTGAATTAATACAACCAAATAAAATCCGAAAACTATTAAAACATGTGCACTCACCAACATAAAGTTGATGTTTTCAAAATTGCATGTGTTCCTAGGATGGAGTAGAGATCATGTCAAGGAAGGATTATGATCATGAAGACTTGTATTTTTTTTCATTTACATAGGTAATTATGATTGGTGCTCTGTGATTTGGGAAATATTTTTGTGGTCACCATTGAACATTTTGTGCCATCGGTCGGGGAGGGTGTGACATCGACTAGAGGTTCTAGAGACTCTAAGGAGGGAGATGGTATATGCTAAATTCTCCAAGTGTGAGTTTTGGTTGCGTGAGGTGCAGTTTTCGGGGAATCTTGTCAATCAACAGGGTATATTGGATATCCCTAGAGATAATAAGAAAGGATCATTAGATATTCTGTAATTCTATAAAGATAGTAAATTAAGACTAATAAATATATCCTAAAAAGATAATAAGATAGGATCGTTAGATATCGTAAAAGATAGTAAGTTAGGGTTGGTAAAATACATTAGGAAAAGTTTCTCTAAAAGAAAAATGAATTTTGAATTAATACAACCAAATAAAATCCGAAAACTATTAAAACATGTGCACTCACCAACATAAAGTTGATGTTTTCAAAATTGCATGTGTTCCTAGGATGGAGTAGAGATCATGTCAAGGAAGGATTATGATCATGAAGACTTGTATTTTTTTTCATTTACATAGGTAATTATGATTGGTGCTCTGTGATTTGGGAAATATTTTTGTGGTCACCATTGAACATTTTGTGCCATCGGTCGGGGAGGGTGTGACATCGACTAGAGGTTCTAGAGACTCTAAGGAGGGAGATGGTATATGCTAAATTCTCCAAGTGTGAGTTTTGGTTGCGTGAGGTGCAGTTTTCGGGGAATCTTGTCAATCAACAGGGTATATTGGATATCCCTAGAGATAATAAGAAAGGATCATTAGATATTCTGTAATTCTATAAAGATAGTAAATTAAGACTAATAAATATATCCTAAAAAGATAATAAGATAGGATCGTTAGATATCGTAAAAGATAGTAAGTTAGGGTTGGTAAAATACATTAGGAAAAGTTTCTCTAAAAGAAAAATGAATTTTGAATTAATACAACCAAATAAAATCCGAAAACTATTAAAACATGTGCACTCACCAACATAAAGTTGATGTTTTCAAAATTGCATGTGTTCCTAGGATGGAGTAGAGATCATGTCAAGGAAGGATTATGATCATGAAGACTTGTATTTTTTTTCATTTACATAGGTAATTATGATTGGTGCTCTGTGATTTGGGAAATATTTTTGTAGTCACCATTCAACATTTTGTGCCATCGGTCGGGGAGGGTGTGACATCGACTAAAGGTTCTAGAGACTCTAAGGAGGGAGATGGTATATGCTAAATTCTCCAAGTGTGAGTTTTGGTTGCGTGAGGTGCAGTTTTCGGGGGATCTTGTCAATCAACAGGGTATATTGGATATCCCTAGAGATAATCAGAAAGGATCATTAGATATTTTGTAATCCTATAAAGATAGTAAATTAAGACTAATAAATATATCCTAAAAAGATAATAAGATAGGATCGTTAGATATCGTAAAAGATAGTAAGTTAGGGTTGGTAAAATACATTAGGAAAAGTTTCTCTAAAAGAAAAATGAATTGTGAATTAATACAACCAAATAAAATCCGAAAACTATTAAAACCTATGCACTCACCAACATAAAGTTGATGTTTTCAAAATTGCATGTGTTCCTAGGATGGAGTAGAGATCATGTCAAGGAAGGATTATGATCATGAAGACTTGTATTTTTTTTTCGTTTACATAGGTAATTATGATTGGTGCTCTGTGATTTGGGAAATATTTTTGTGGTCACCATTCAACATTTTATGCCATCGGTCGGGGAGGGTGTGACATCGACTAGAGGTTCTTGAGATTCTAAGGAGGGAGATGGTATATGCTAAATTCTCTAAGTGTGAGTTTTGGTTGCGTGAGGTGCAGTTTTCGGGGGATCTTGTCAATCAACAGGGTATATTGGATATCCCTAGAGATAATAAGAAAGGATCATTAGATATTCTGTAATTCTATAAAGATAGTAAATTAAGACTAATAAATATATCCTAAAAAGATAATAAGATAGGATCGTTAGATATCGTAAAAGATAGTAAGTTAGGGTTGGTAAAATACATTAGGAAAAGTTTCTCTAAAAGAAAAATGAATTTTGAATTAATACAACCAAATAAAATCCGAAAACTATTAAAACATGTGCACTCACCAACATAAAGTTGATGTTTTCAAAATTGCATGTGTTCCTAGGATGGAGTAGAGATCATGTCAAGGAAGGATTATGATCATGAAGACTTGTATTTTTTTCATTTACATAGGTAATTATGATTGGTGCTCTGTGATTTGGGAAATATTTTTGTGGTCACCATTGAACATTTTGTGCCATCGGTCGGGGAGGGTGTGACATCGACTAGAGGTTCTAGAGACTCTAAGGAGGGAGATGGTATATGCTAAATTCTCCAAGTGTGAGTTTTGGTTGCGTGAGGTGCAGTTTTCGGGGGATCTTGGCAATCAACAGGGTATATTGGATATCCCTAGAGATAATAAGAAAGGATCATTAGATATTCTGTAATTCTATAAAGATAGTAAATTAAGACTAATAAATATATCCTAAAAAGATAATAAGATAGGATCGTTAGATATCGTAAAAGATAGTAAGTTAGGGTTGGTAAAATACATTAGGAAAAGTTTCTCTAAAAGAAAAATGAATTTTGAATTAATACAACCAAATAAAATCCGAAAACTATTAAAACATGTGCACTCACCAACATAAAGTTGATGTTTTCAAAATTGCATGTGTTCCTAGGATGGAGTAGAGATCATGTCAAGGAAGGATTATGATCATGAAGACTTGTATTTTTTTTCATTTACATAGGTAATTATGATTGGTGCTCTGTGATTTGGGAAATATTTTTGTGGTCACCATTGAACATTTTGTGCCATCGGTCGGGGAGGGTGTGACATCGACTAGAGGTTCTAGAGACTCTAAGGAGGGAGATGGTATATGCTAAATTCTCCAAGTGTGAGTTTTGGTTGCGTGACGTGCAGTTTTCGGGGGATCTTGTCAATCAACAGGGTATATTGGATATCCCTAGAGATAATAAGAAAGGATCATTAGATATTCTGTAATTCTATAAAGATAGTAAATTAAGACTAATAAATATATCCTAAAAAGATAATAAGATAGGATCGTTAGATATCGTAAAAGATAGTAAGTTAGGGTTGGTAAAATACATTAGGAAAAGTTTCTCTAAAAGAAAAATGAATTTTGAATTAATACAACCAAATAAAATCCGAAAACTATTAAAACATGTGCACTCACCAACATAAAGTTGATGTTTTCAAAATTGCATGTGTTCCTAGGATGGAGTAGAGATCATGTCAAGGAAGGATTATGATCATGAAGACTTGTATTTTTTTTCATTTACATAGGTAATTATGATTGGTGCTCTATGATTTGGGAAATATTTTTGTAGTCACCATTCAACATTTTGTGCCATCGGTCGGGGAGGGTGTGACATCGACTAAAGGTTCTAGAGACTCTAAGGAGGGAGATGGTATATGCTAAATTCTCCAAGTGTGAGTTTTGGTTGCGTGAGGTGCAGTTTTCGGGGGATCTTGTCAATCAACAGGGTATATTGGATATCCCTAGAGATAATCAGAAAGGATCATTAGATATTTTGTAATCCTATAAAGATAGTAAATTAAGACTAATAAATATATCCTAAAAAGATAATAAGATAGGATCGTTAGATATCGTAAAAGATAGTAAGTTAGGGTTGGTAAAATACATTAGGAAAAGTTTCTCTAAAAGAAAAATGAATTGTGAATTAATACAACCAAATAAAATCCGAAAACTATTAAAACCTATGCACTCACCAACATAAAGTTGATGTTTTCAAAATTGCATGTGTTCCTAGGATGGAGTAGAGATCATGTCAAGGAAGGATTATGATCATGAAGACTTGTATTTTTTTTTCGTTTACATAGGTAATTATGATTGGTGCTCTGTGATTTGGGAAATATTTTTGTGGTCACCATTCAACATTTTATGCCATCGGTCGGGGAGGGTGTGACATCGACTAGAGGTTCTTGAGATTCTAAGGAGGGAGATGGTATATGCTAAATTCTCTAAGTGTGAGTTTTGGTTGCGTGAGGTGCAGTTTTCGGGGGATCTTGTCAATCAACAGGGTATATTGGATATCCCTAGAGATAATAAGAAAGGATCATTAGATATTCTGTAATTCTATAAAGATAGTAAATTAAGACTAATAAATATATCCTAAAAAGATAATAAGATAGGATCGTTAGATATCGTAAAAGATAGTAAGTTAGGGTTGGTAAAATACATTAGGAAAAGTTTCTCTAAAAGAAAAATGAATTTTGAATTAATACAACCAAATAAAATCCGAAAACTATTAAAACATGTGCACTCACCAACATAAAGTTGATGTTTTCAAAATTGCATGTGTTCCTAGGATGGAGTAGAGATCATGTCAAGGAAGGATTATGATCATGAAGACTTGTATTTTTTTTCATTTACATAGGTAATTATGATTGGTGCTCTGTGATTTGGGAAATATTTTTGTGGTCACCATTGAACATTTTGTGCCATCGGTCGGGGAGGGTGTGACATCGACTAGAGGTTCTAGAGACTCTAAGGAGGGAGATGGTATATGCTAAATTCTCCAAGTGTGAGTTTTGGTTGCGTGAGGTGCAGTTTTCGGGGGATCTTGTCAATCAACAGGGTATATTGGATAAACCTAGAGATAATAAGAAAGGATCATTAGATATTCTGTAATTCTATAAAGATAGTAAATTAAGACTAATAAATATATCCTAAAAAGATAATAAGATAGGATCGTTAGATATCGTAAAAGATAGTAACTTAGGGTTGGTAAAATACATTAGGAAAAGTTTCTCTAAAAGAAAAATGAATTTTGAATTAATACAACCAAATAAAATCCGAAAACTATTAAAACCTATGCACTCACCAACATAAAGTTGATGTTTTCAAAATTGCATGTGTTCCTAGGATGGAGTAGAGATCATGTCAAGGAAGGATTATGATGATGAAGACTTGTATTTTTTTTCGTTTACATAGGTAATTATGATTGGTGCTCTGTGATTTGGGAAATATTTTTGTGGTCACCATGCAACATTTTATGCCATCGGTCGGGGAGGGTGTGACATCGACTAGAGGTTCTAGAGATTCTAAGGAGGGAGATGGTATATGCTAAATTCTCCAAGTGTGAGTTTTGGTTGCGTGAGGTGCAGTTTTCGGGGGATCTTGTCAATCAACAGGGTATATTGGATATCCCTAGAGATAATAAGAAAGGATCATTAGATATTCTGTAATTCTATAAAGATAGTAAATTAAGGCTAATAAATATATCCTAAAAAGATAATAAGATAGGATCGTTAGATATCGTAAAAGATAGTAAGTTAGGGTTGGTAAAATACATTAGGAAAAGTTTCTCTAAAAGAAAAATGAATTTTGAATTAATACAACCAAATAAAATCCGAAAACTATTAAAACCTGTGCACTCACCAACATAAAGTTGATGTTTTCAAAATTGTATGTGTTCCTAGGATGGAGTAGAGATCATGTCAAGGAAGGATTATGATCATGAAGACTTGTATTTTTTTTCATTTACATAGGTAATTATGATTGGTGCTCTGTGATTTGGGAAATATTTTTGTGGTCACCATTCAACATTTTATGCCATCGGTCGGGGAGGGTGTGACATCGACTAGAGGTTCTAGAGACTCTAAGGAGGGAGATGGTTGATGCTAAATTCTCCAAGTGTGAGTTTTGGTTGCGTGAGGTGCAGTTTTCGGGGGATCTTGTCAATCAACAGGGTATATTGGATATCCCTAGAGATAATAAGAAAGGATCATTAGATATTCTATAATTCTATAAAGATAGTAAATTAAGACTAATAAATATATCCTAAAAAGATAATAAGATAGGATCGTTAGATATCGTAAAACATAGTAAGTTAGGGTTGGTAAAATACATTAGGAAAAGTTTCTCTAAAAGAAAAATGAATTTTGATTTAATACAACCAAATAAAATCCGAAAACTATTAGAACATGTGCACTCACCAACTTAAAGTTGATGTTTTGAAAATTGCATGTGTTCCTAGGATGGAGTAGAGATCATGTCAAGGAAGGATTATGATCATGAAGACTTGTATTTTTTTTCATTTACATAGGTAATTATGATTGGTGCTCTGTGATTTGGGAAATATTTTTGTGGTCACCATTCAACATTTTATGCCATCGGTCGTGGAGGGTGTGACATCGACTAGAGGTTCTAGAGACTCTAAGGAGGGAGATGGTATATGCTAAATTCTCCAAGTGTGAATTTTGGTTGCGTGAGGTGCAGTTTTCGGGGGATCTTGTCAATCAACAGGGTATATTGGATATCCCTAGAGATAACAAGAAAGGATCATTAGATATTCTGTAATTCTATAAAGATAGTAAATTAAGACTAATAAATATATCCTAAAAAGATAATAAGATAGGATCGTTAGATATCGTAAAAGATAGTAAGTTAGGGTTGGTAAAATACATTAGGAAAAGTTTCTCTAAAAGAAAAATGAATTTTGAATTAATACAACCAAATAAAATCCGAAAACTATTAAAACATGTGCACTCACCAACATAAAGTTGATGTTTTCAAAATTGCATGTGTTCCTAGGATGGAGTAGAGATCATGTCAAGGAAGGATTATGATCATGAAGACTTGTATTTTTTTTCATTTACATAGGTAATTATGATTGGTGCTCTGTGATTTGGGAAATATTTTTGTGGTCACCATTCAACATTTTATGCCATCGGTCGGGGAGGGTGTGACATCGACTAGAGGTTCTAGAGACTCTAATGAGGGAGATGGTATATGCTAAATTCTCCAAGTGTGAGTTTTGGTTGCGTGAGGTGCAGTTTTCGGGGGATCTTGTCAATCAACAGGGTATATTGGATATCCCTAGAGATAATAAGAAAGGATCATTAGATATTCTGTAATTCTATAAAGATAGTAAATTAAGACTAATAAATATATCCTAAAAAGATAATAAGATAGGATCGTTAGATATCGTAAAAGATAGTAAGTTAGGGTTGGTAAAATACATTAGGAAAAGTTTCTCTAAAAGAAAAATGAATTTTGAATTAATACAACCAAATAAAATCCGAAAACTATTAAAACATGTGCACTCACCAACATAAAGTTGATGTTTTCAAAATTGCATGTGTTCCTAGGATGGAGTAGAGATCATGTCAAGGAAGGATTATGATCATGAAGACTTGTATTTTTTTCATTTACATAGGTAATTATGATTGGTGCTCTGTGATTTGGGAAATATTTTTGTGGTCACCATTCAACATTTTGTGCCATCGGTCGGGGAGGGTGTGACATCGACTAAAGGTTCTAGAGACTCTAAGGAGGGAGATGGTATATGCTAAATTCTCCAAGTGTGAGTTTTGGTTGCGTGAGGTGCAGTTTTCGGGGGATCTTGTCAATCAACAGGGTATATTGGATATCCCTAGAGATAATAAGAAAGGATCATTAGATATTCTGTAATCCTATAAAGATAGTAAATTAAGACTAATAAATATATCCTAAAAAGATAATAAGATAGGATCGTTAGATATCGTAAAAGATAGTAAGTTAGGGTTGGTAAAATACATTAGGAAAAGTTTCTCTAAAAGAAAAATGAATTTTGAATTAATACAACCAAATAAAATCCGAAAACTATTAAAACCTATGCACTCACCAACATAAAGTTGATGTTTTCAAAATTGCATGTGTTCCTAGGATGGAGTAGAGATCATGTCAAGGAAGGATTATGATCATGAAGACTTGTATTTTTTTTTTCGTTTACATAGGTAATTATGATTGGTGCTCTGTGATTTGGGAAATATTTTTGTGGTCACCATTCAACATTTTATGCCATCGGTCGGGGAGGGTGTGACATCGACTAGAGGTTCTAGAGATTCTAAGGAGGGAGATGGTATATGCTAAATTCTCCAAGTGTGAGTTTTGGTTGCGTGAGGTGCAGTTTTCGGGGGATCTTGTCAATCAACAAGGTATATTGGATATCCCTAGAGATAATAAGAAAGGATCATTAGATATTCTGTAATTCTATAAAGATACTAAATTAAGACTAATAAATATATCCTAAAAAGATAATAAGATAGGATCGTTAGATATCGTAAAAGATAGTAAGTTAGGGTTGGTAAAATACATTAGGAAAAGTTTCTCTAAAAGAAAAATGAACTTTAAATTAATACAACCAAATAAAATCCGAAAACTACTAAAACATGTGCACTCACCAACATAAAGTTGATGTTTTCAAAATTGCATGTGTTCCTAGGATGGAGTAGAGATCATGTCAAGGAAGGATTATGATCATGAAGACTTGTATTTTTTTTCATTTACATAGGTAATTATGATTGGTGCTCTGTGATTTGGGAAATATTTTTGTGGTCACCATTCAACATTTTATGCCATCGGTCGGGGAGGGTGTGACATCGACTAGAGGTTCTAGAGACTCTAATGAGGGAAATGGTATATGCTAAATTCTCCAAGTGTGAGTTTTGGTTGCGTGAGGTGCAGTTTTCGGGGGATCTTGTCAATCAACAGGGTATATTGGATATCCCTAGAGATAATAAGAAAGGATCATTAGATATTCTGTAATTCTATAAAGATAGTAAATTAAGACTAATAAATATATCCTAAAAAGATAATAAAATAGGATCGTTAGATATCGTAAAAGATAGTAAGTTAGGGTTGGTAAAATACATTAGGAAAAGTTTCTCTAAAAGAAAAATGAATTTTGACTTAATACAACCAAATAAAATCCGAAAACTATTAAAACATGTGCACTCACCAACATAAAGTTGATGTTTTCAAAATTGCATGTGTTCCTAGGATGGAGTAGAGATCATGTCAAGGAAGGATTATGATCATGAAGACTTGTATTTTTTTTCGTTTACATAGGTAATTATGATTGGTGCTCTGTGATTTGGGAAATATTTTTGTGGTCACCATTCAACATTTTATGCCATCGGTCGGGGAGGGTGTGACATCGACTAGAGGTTCTAGAGATTCTAAGGAGGGAGATGGTATATGCTAAATTCTCCAAGTGTGAGTTTTGGTTGCGTAATGTGCAGTTTTCGGGGGATCTTGTCAATCAATAGGGTATATTGGATATCCCTAGAGATAATAAGAAAGGATCATTAGATATTCTGTAATTCTATAAAGATAGTAATTTAAGACTAATAAATATATCCTAAAAAGATAATAAGATAGGATCGTTAGATATCGTAAAAGATAGTAAGTTAGGGTTGGTAAAATACATTAGGAAAAGTTTCTCTAAAAGAAAAATGAACTTTAAATTAATACAACCAAATAAAATCCGAAAACTACTAAAACATGTGCACTCACCAACATAAAGTTGATGTTTTCAAAATTGCATGTGTTCCTAGGATGGAGTAGAGATCATGTCAAGGAAGGATTATGATCATGAAGACTTGTATTTTTTTTCATTTACATAGGTAATTATGATTGGTGCTCTGTGATTTGGGAAATATTTTTGTGGTCACCATTCAACATTTTATGCCATCGGTCGGGGAGGGTGTGACATCGACTAGAGGTTCTAGAGACTCTAATGAGGGAAATGGTATATGCTAAATTCTCCAAGTGTGAGTTTTGGTTGCGTGAGGTGCAGTTTTCGGGGGATCTTGTCAATCAACAGGGTATATTGGATATCCCTAGAGATAATAAGAAAGGATCATTAGATATTCTGTAATTCTATAAAGATAGTAAATTAAGACTAATAAATATATCCTAAAAAGATAATAAAATAGGATCGTTAGATATCGTAAAAGATAGTAAGTTAGGGTTGGTAAAATACATTAGGAAAAGTTTCTCTAAAAGAAAAATGAATTTTGACTTAATACAACCAAATAAAATCCGAAAACTATTAAAACATGTGCACTCACCAACATAAAGTTGATGTTTTCAAAATTGCATGTGTTCCTAGGATGGAGTAGAGATCATGTCAAGGAAGGATTATGATCATGAAGACTTGTATTTTTTTTCGTTTACATAGGTAATTATGATTGGTGCTCTGTGATTTGGGAAATATTTTTGTGGTCACCATTCAACATTTTATGCCATCGGTCGGGGAGGGTGTGACATCGACTAGAGGTTCTAGAGATTCTAAGGAGGGAGATGGTATATGCTAAATTCTCCAAGTGTGAGTTTTGGTTGCGTAATGTGCAGTTTTCGGGGGATCTTGTCAATCAATAGGGTATATTGGATATCCCTAGAGATAATAAGAAAGGATCATTAGATATTCTGTAATTCTATAAAGATAGTAATTTAAGACTAATAAATATATCCTAAAAAGATAATAAGATAGGATCGTTAGATATCGTAAAAGATAGTAAGTTAGGGTTGGTAAAATACATTAGGAAAAGTTTCTCTAAAAGAAAAATAAATTTTGAATTAATACAACCAAATAAAATCCGAAAACTATTAAAACATGTGCACTCACCAACATAAAGTTGATGTTTTCAAAATTGCATGTGTTCCTAGGATGGAGTAGAGATCATGTCAAGGAAGGATTATGATCATGAAGACTTGTATTTTTTTTCATTTACATAGGTAATTATGATTGGTGCTCTGTGATTTGGGAAATATTTTTGTGGTCACCATTCAACATTTTATGCCTCCGGTCGGGGAGGGTGTGACATCGACTAGAGGTTCTAGAGACTCTAATGAGGGAGATGGTATATGCTAAATTCTCCAAATGTGAGTTTTGGTTGCGTGAGGTGCAGTTTTCGGGGGATCTTGTCAATCAACAGGGTATATTGGATATCCCTAGAGATAATAAGAAAGGATCATTAGATATTCTGTAATTCTATAAAGATAGTAAATTAAGACTAATAAATATATCCTAAAAAGATAATAAGATAGGATCGTTAGATATCATAAAATATAGTAAGTTAGGGTTGGTAAAATACATTAGGAAAAGTTTCTCTAAAAGAAAAATGAATTTTGAATTAATACAACCAAATAAAATCCGAAAACTATTAAAACATGTGCACTCACCAACATAAAGTTGATGTTTTCAAAATTGCATGTGTTCCTAGGATGGAGTAGAGATCATGTCAAGGAAGGATTATGATCATGAAGACTTGTATTTTTTTTTCATTTACATAGGTAATTATGATTGGTGCTCTGTGATTTGGGAAATATTTTTGTGGTCACCATTCAACATTTTATGCCATCGGTCGGGGAGGGTGTGACATCGACTAGAGGTTCTAGAGACTCTAATGAGGGAGATGGTATATGCTAAATTCTCCAAGTGTGAGTTTTGGTTGCGTGAGGTGCAGTTTTCGGGGGATCTTGTGAATCAACAGGGTATATTGGATATCCCTAGAGATAACAAGAAAGGATCATTAGATATTCTGTAATTCTATAAAGATAGTAAATTAAGACTAATAAATATATCCTAAAAAGATAATAAGATAGGATCGTTAGATATCGTAAAAGATAGTAAGTTAGGGTTGGTAAAATACATTAGGAAAAGTTTCTCTAAAAGAAAAATGAATTTTGAATTAATACAACCAAATAAAATCCGAAAACTATTAAAACATGTGCACTCACCAACATAAAGTTGATGTTTTCAAAATTGCATGTGTTCCTAGGATGGAGTAGAGATCATGTCAAGGAAGGATTATGATCATGAAGACTTGTTTTTTTTTTCATTTACATAGGTAATTATGATTGGTGCTCTGTGATTTGGGAAATATTTTTGTGGTCACCATTGAACATTTTGTGCCATCGGTCGGGGAGGGTGTGACATCGACTAGAGGTTCTAGAGACTCTAAGGAGGGAGATGGTATATGCTAAATTCTCCAAGTGTGAGTTTTGGTTGCGTGAGGTGCAGTTTTCGGGGGATCTTGTCAATCAACAGGGTATATTGGATATCCCTAGAGATAATAAGAAAGGATTATTAGATATTCTGTAATTCTATAAAGATAGTAAATTAAGACTAATAAATATATCCTAAAAAGATAATCAGATAGGATCGTTAGATATCGTAAAAGATAGTAAGTTAGGGTTGGTAAAATACATTAGGAAAAGTTTCTCTAAAAGAAAAATGAACTTTGAATTAATACAACCAAATAAAATCCGAAAACTATTAAAACATGTGCACTCACCAACATAAAGTTGATGTTTTCAAAATTGCATGTGTTCCTAGGATGGAGTAGAGATCATGTCAAGGAAGGATTATGATCATGAAGACTTGTATTTTTTTTCATTTACATAGGTAATTATGATTGGTGCTCTGTGATTTGGGAAATATTTTTGTGGTCACCATTCAACATTTTATGCCATCGGTCGGGCAGGGTGTGACATCGACTAGAGGTTCTAGAGACTCTAATGAGGGAGATGGTATATGCTAAATTCTCCAAGTGTGAGTTTTGGTTGCGTGAGGTGCAGTTTTCGGGGGATCTTGTCAATCAACAGGGTATATTGGATATCCCTAGAGATAATAAGAAAGGATCATTAGATATTCTGTAATTCTATAAAGATTGTAAATTAAGACTAATAAATATATCCTAAAAAGATAATAAGATAGGATCGTTAGATATCATAAAATATAGTAAGTTAGGGTTGGTAAAATACATTAGGAAAAGTTTCTCTAAAAGAAAAATGAATTTTGAATTAATACAACCAAATAAAATCCGAAAACTATTAAAACATGTGCACTCACCAACATAAAGTTGATGTTTTCAAAATTGCATGTGTTCCTAGGATGGAGTAGAGATCATGTCAAGGAAGGATTATGATCATGAAGACTTGTATTTTTTTTCATTTACATAGGTAATTATGATTGGTGCTCTGTGATTTGGGAAATATTTTTGTGGTCACCATTCAACATTTTATGCCTCCGGTCGGGGAGGGTGTGACATCGACTAGAGGTTCTAGAGACTCTAATGAGGGAGATGGTATATGCTAAATTCTCCAAATGTGAGTTTTGGTTGCGTGAGGTGCAGTTTTCGGGGGATCTTGTCAATCAACAGGGTATATTGGATATCCCTAGAGATAATAAGAAAGGATCATTAGATATTCTATAATTCTATAAAGATAGTAAATTAAGACTAATAAATATATCCTAAAAAGATAATAAGATAGGATCGTTAGATATCGTAAAAGATAGTAAGTTAGGGTTGGTAAAATACATTAGGAAAAGTTTCTCTAAAAGAAAAATGAATTTTGAATTAATACAACCAAATAAAATCCGAAAACTATTAAAACATGTGCACTCACCAACATAAAGTTGATGTTTTCAAAATTGCATGTGTTCCTAGGATGGAGTAGAGATCATGTCAAGGAAGGATTATGATCATGAAGACTTGTATTTTTTTTCATTTACATAGGTAATTATGATTGGTGCTCTGTGATTTGGGAAATATTTTTGTGGTCACCATTCAACATTTTATGCCATCGGTCGGGGAGGGTGTGACATCGACTAGAGGTTCTAGAGACTATAATGAGGGAGATGGTATATGCTAAATTCTCCAAGTGTGAGTTTTGGTTGCGTGAGGTGCAGTTTTCGGGGGATCTTGTGAATCAACAGGGTATATTGGACATCCCTAGAGATAATAAGAAAGGATCATTAGATATTCTGTAATTCTATAAAGATAGTAAATTAAGACTAATAAATATATCCTAAAAAGATAATAAGATAGGATCGTTAGATATCGTAAAAGATAGTAAGTTAGGGTTGGTAAAATACATTAGGAAAAGTTTCTCTAAAAGAAAAATGAATTTTGAATTAATACAACCAAATAAAATCCGAAAACTATTAAAACATGTGCACTCACCAACATAAAGTTGATGTTTTCAAAATTGCATGTGTTCCTAGGATGGAGTAGAGATCATGTCAAGGAAGGATTATGATCATGAAGACTTGTATTTTTGTTCGTTTACAAAGGTAATTATGATTGGTGCTCTGTGATTTGGGAAATATTTTTGTGGTCACCATTCAACATTTTATGCCATCGGTCGGGGAGGGTGTGACATCGACTAGAGGTTCTAGAGACTCTAAGGAGGGAGATGGTATAGGCTAAATTCTCCAAGTGTGAGTTTTGGTTGCGTGAGGTGCAGTTTTCGGGGGATCTTGTCAATCAACAGGGTATATTGGATATCCCTAGAGATAATAAGAAAGGATCATTAGATATTCTGTAATTCTATAAAGATAGTAAATTAAGACTAATAAATATATCCTAAAAAGATAATAAGATAGGATCGTTAGATATCGTAAAAGATAGTAAGTTAGGGTTGGTAAAATACATTAGGAAAAGTTTCTCTAAAAGAAAAATGAATTTTGAATTAATACAACCAAATAAAATCCGAAAACTATTAAAACATGTGCACTCACCAACATAAAGTTGATGTTTTCAAAATTGCATGTGTTCCTAGGATGGAGTAGAGATCATGTCAAGGAAGGATTATGATCATGAAGACTTGTATTTTTTTTCATTTACATAGGTAATTATGATTGGTGCTCTGTGATTTGGGAAATATTTTTGTGGTCACCATTGAACATTTTGTGCCATCGGTCGGGGAGGGTGTGACATCGACTAGAGGTTCTAGAGACTCTAAGGAGGGAGATGGTATATGCTAAATTCTCCAAGTGTGAGTTTTGGTTGCGTGAGGTGCAGTTTTCGGGGGATCTTGTCAATCAACAGGGTATATTGGATATCCCTAGAGATAATAAGAAAGGATTATTAGATATTCTGTAATTCTATAAAGATAGTAAATTAAGACTAATAAATATATCCTAAAAAGATAATCAGATAGGATCGTTAGATATCGTAAAAGATAGTAAGTTAGGGTTGGTAAAATACATTAGGAAAAGTTTCTCTAAAAAAAAATGAACTTTGAATTAATACAACCAAATAAAATCCGAAAACTATTAAAACATGTGCACTCACCAACATAAAGTTGATGTTTTCAAAATTGCATGTGTTCCTAGGATGGAGTAGAGATCATGTCAAGGAAGGATTATGATCATGAAGACTTGTATTTTTTTTCATTTACATAGGTAATTATGATTGGTGCTTTGTGATTTGGGAAATATTTTTGTGGTCACCATTCAACATTTTATGCCATCGGTCGGGCAGGGTGTGACATCGACTAGAGGTTCTAGAGACTCTAATGAGGGAGATGGAATATGCTAAATTCTCCAAGTGTGAGTTTTGGTTGCGTGAGGTGCAGTTTTCGGGGGATCTTGTCAATCAACAGGGTATATTGGATATCCCTAGAGATAATAAGAAAGGATCATTAGATATTCTGTAATTCTATAAAGATAGTAAATTAAGACTAATAAATATATCCTAAAAAGACAATAAGATAGGATCGTTAGATATCGTAAAAGATAGTAAGTTAGGGTTGGTAAAATACATTAGGAAAAGTTTCTCTAAAAGAAAAATGAATTTTGAATTAATACAACCAAATAAAATCCGAAAACTATTAAAACATGTGCACTCACCAACATAAAGTTGATGTTTTCAAAATTGCATGTGTTCCTAGGATGGAGTAGAGATCATGTCAAGGAAGGATTATGATCATGAAGACTTGTATTTTTTTTCGTTTACATAGGTAATTATGATTGGTGCTCTGTGATTTGGGAAATATTTTTGTGGTCACCATTCAACATTTTATGCCATCGGTCGGGGAGGGTGTGACATCGACTAGAGGTTCTAGAGATTCTAAGGAGGGTGATGGTATATGGTAAATTCTCCAAGTGTGAGTTTTGGTTGCGTGAGGTGCAGTTTTCAGGGGATCTTGTCAATCAACAGGGTATATTGGATATCCCTAGAGATAATAAGAAAGGATCATTAGATATTCTATAATTCTATAAAGATATTTAAATTAAGACTAATAAATATATCCTAAAAAGATAATAAGATAGGATCGTTAGATATCGTAAAAGATAGTAAGTTAGGGTTGGTAAAATACATTAGGAAAAGTTTCTCTAAAAGAAAAATGAATTTTGAATTAATACAACCAAATAAAATCCGAAAACTATTAAAACATGTGCACTCACCAACATAAAGTTGATGTTTTCAAAATTGCATGTGTTCCTAGGATGGAGTAGAGATCATGTCAAGGAAGGATTATGATCATGAAGACTTGTATTTTTGTTCGTTTACAAAGGTAATTATGATTGGTGCTCTGTGATTTGGGAAATATTTTTGTGGTCACCATTCAACATTTTATGCCATCGGTCGGGGAGGGTGTGACATCGACTAGAGGTTCTAGAGACTCTAAGGAGGGAGATGGTATAGGCTAAATTCTCCAAGTGTGAGTTTTGGTTGCGTGAGGTGCAGTTTTCGGGGGATCTTGTCAATCAACAGGGTATATTGGATATCCCTAGAGATAATAAGAAAGGATCATTAGATATTCTGTAATTCTATAAAGATAGTAAATTAAGACTAATAAATATATCCTAAAAAGATAATAAGATAGGATCGTTAGATATCGTAAAAGATAGTAAGTTAGGGTTGGTAAAATACAATAGGAAAAGTTTCTCTAAAAGAAAAATGAATTTTGAATTAATACAACCAAATAAAATCCGAAAACTATTAAAACATCTGCACCCACCAACATAAAGTTGATGTTTTCAAAATTGCATGTGTTCCTAGGACGGAGTAGAGATCATGTCAAGGAAGGATTATGATCATGAAGACTTGTATTTTTTTTCATTTACATAGGTAATTATGATTGGTGCTCTGTGATTTGGGAAATATTTTTGTGGTCACCATTCAACATTTTATGCCATCGGTCGGGGAGGGTGTGACATTGACTAGAGGTTCTAGAGACTCTAATGAGGGAGATGGTATATGCTAAATTCTCCAAGTGTGAGTTTTCGTTGCGTGAGGTGCAGTTTTCGGGGGATCTTGTCAATCAACAGGGTATATTGGATATCCCTAGAGATAATAAGAAATGATCATTAGATATTCTGTAATTCTATAAAGATATTTAAATTAAGACTAATAAATATATCCTAAAAAGATAATAAGATAGGATCGTTAGATATCGTAAAAGATAGTAAGTTAGGGTTGGTAAAATACATTAGGAAAAGTTTCTCTAAAAGAAAAATGAATTTTGAATTAATACAACCAAATAAAATCCGAAAACTATTAAAACATGTGCACTCACCAACATAAAGTTGATGTTTTCAAAATTGCATGTGTTCCTAGGATGGAGTAGAGATCATGTCAAGGAAGGATTATGATCATGAAGACTTGTATTTTTTTTCATTTACATAGGTAATTATGATTGGTGCTCTGTGATTTGGGAAATATTTTTGTGGTCACCATTCAACATTTTATGCCATCGGTCGGGGAGGGTGTGACATCGACTAGAGGTTCTAGAGACTATAATGAGGGAGATGGTATATGCTAAATTCTCCAAGTGTGAGTTTTGGGTGCGTGAGGTGCAGTTTTCGGGGGATCTTGTCAATCAACAAGGTATATTGGATATCCCTAGAGATAATAAGAAAGGATCATTAGATATTCTGTAATTCTATAAAGATAGTAAATTAAGACTAATAAATATATCCTAAAAAGATAATAAGATAGGATCGTTATATATCGTAAAAGATAGTAAGTTAGGGTTGGTAAAATACATTAGGAAAAGTTTCTCTAAAAGAAAAATGAATTTTGAATTAATACAACCAAATAAAATCCGAAAACTATTAAAACATGTGCACTCACCAACATAAAATTGATGTTTTCAAAATTGCATGTGTTCCTAGGATGGAGTAGAGATCATGTCAAGGAAGGATTATGATCATGAAGACTTGTATTTTTTTTCGTTTACATAGGTAATTATGATTGGTGCTCTGTGATTTGGGAAATATTTTTGTGGTCACCATTCAACATTTTATGCCATCGGTCGGGGAGGGTGTGACATCGACTTGAGATTCTAGAGATTCTAAGGAGGGAGATGGTATATGCTAAATTCTCCAAGTGTGAGTTTTGGTTGCGTGTTGTGCAGTTTTCAGGGGATCTTGTCAATCAACAGGGTATATTGGATATCCCTAGAGATAATAAGAAAGGATCATTAGATATTCTGTAATTCTATAAAGATATTTAATTTAAGACTAATAAATATATCCTAAAAAGATAATAAGATAGGATCGTTAGATATCGTAAAAGATACTAAGTTAGGGTTGGTAAAATACATTAGGAAAAGTTTCTCTAAAAGAAAAATGAATTTTGAATTAATACAACCAAATAAAATCCGAAAACTATTAAAACATGTGCACCCACCAACATAAAGTTGATGTTTTCAAAATTGCATGTGTTCCTAGGATGGAGTAGAGATCATGTCAAGGAAGGATTATGATCATGAAGACTTGTATTTTTTTCGTTCACATAGGTAATTATAATTGGTGCTCTGTGATTTGGGAAATATTTTTGTGGTCACCATTCAACATTTTATGTCATCGATCGGGGAGGGTGTGACATCGACTAGAGGTTCTAGAGACTCTAAGGAGGGAGATGGTATATGCTAAATTCTCCAAGTGTGAGTTTTGGTTGCGTGAGGTGTAGTTTTCGGGGGATCTTGTCAATCAACAGGGTATATTGGATATCCCTAGAGATAATAAGAAAGGATCATTAGATATTCTGTAATTCTATAAAGATAGTAAATTAAGACTAATAAATATATGCTAAAAAGATAATAAGATAGGATCGTTAGATATCGTAAAAGATAGTAAGTTAGGGTTGGTAAAATACATTAGGAAAAGTTTCTCTAAAAGAAAAATGAATTTTGAATTAATACAACCAAATAAAATCCGAAAACTATTAAAACATGTGCACCCTCCAACATAAAGTTGATGTTTTCAAAATTGCATGTGTTCCTAGGATGGAGTAGAGATCATGTCAAGGAAGGATTATGATCATGAAGACTTGTATTTTTGTTCGTTTACATAGGTAATTATGATTGGTGCTCTGTGATTTGGGAAATATTTTTGTGGTCACCATTCAACATTTTATGCCATCGGTCGGGGAGGGTGTGACATCGACTAGAGGTTCTAGAGACTCTAATGAGGGAGATGGTATAGGCTAAATTCTCCAAGTGTGAGTTTTCGTTGCGTGAGGTGCAGTTTTCGGGGGATCTTGTCAATCAACAGGGTATATTGGATATCCCTAGAGATAATAAGAAATGATCATTAGATATTCTGTAATTCTATAAAGATATTTAAATTAAGACTAATAAATATATCCTAAAAAGATAATAAGATAGGATCGTTAGATATCGTAAAAGATAGTAAGTTAGGGTTGGTAAAATACATTAGGAAAAGTTTCTCTAAAAGAAAAATGAATTTTGAATTAATACAACCAAATAAAATCCGAAAACTATTAAAACATGTGCACTCACCAACATAAAGTTGATGTTTTCAAAATTGCATGTGTTCCTAGGATGGAGTAGAGATCATGTCAAGGAAGGATTATGATCATGAAGACTTGTATTTTTTTTCGTTTACATAGGTAATTATGATTGGTGCTCTGTGATTTGGGAAATATTTTTGTGGTCACCATTCAACATTTTATGCCATCGGTCGGGGAGGGTGTGACATCGACTAGAGGTTCTAGAGACTATAATGAGGGAGATGGTATATGCTAAATTCTCCAAGTGTGAGTTTTGGGTGCGTGAGGTGCAGTTTTCGGGGGATCTTGTCAATCAACAGGGTATATTGGATATCCCTAGAGATAATAAGAAAGGATCATTAGATATTCTGTACTTCTATAAAGATAGTAAATTAAGACTAATAAATATATCCTAAAAAGATAATAAGATAGGATCGTTATATATCGTAAAAGATAGTAAGTTAGGGTTGGTAAAATACATTAGGAAAAGTTTCTCTAAAAGAAAAATGAATTTTGAATTAATACAACCAAATAAAATCCGAAAACTATTAAAACATGTGCACTCACCAACATAAAATTGATGTTTTCAAAATTGCATGTGTTCCTAGGATGGAGTAGAGATCATGTCAAGGAAGGATTATGATCATGAAGACTTGTATTTTTTTTCGTTTACATAGGTAATTATGATTGGTGCTCTGTGATTTGGGAAATATTTTTGTGGTCACCATTCAACATTTTATGCCATCGGTCGGGGAGGGTGTGACATTGACTAGAGGTTCTAGAGACTATAATGAGGGAGATGGTATATGCTAAATTCTCCAAGTGTGAGTTTTGGGTGCGTGAGGTGCAGTTTTCGGGGGATCTTGTCAATCAACAGGGTATATTGGATATCCCTAGAGATAATAAGAAAGGATCATTAGATATTCTGTAATTCTATAAAGATATTTAAATTAAGACTAATAAATATATCCTAAAAAGATAATAAGATAGGATCGTTAGATATCGTAAAAGATAGTAAGTTAGGGTTGGTAAAATACATTAGGAAAAGTTTCTCTAAAAGAAAAATGAATTTTGAATTAATACAACCAAATAAAATCCGAAAACTATTAAAACATGTGCACTCACCAACATAAAGTTGATGTTTTCAAAATTGCATGTGTTCCTAGGATGGAGTAGAGATCATGTCAAGGAAGGATTATGATCATGAAGACTTGTATTTTTGTTCGTTTACAAAGGTAATTATGATTGGTGCTCTGTGATTTGGGAAATATTTTTGTGGTCACCATTCAACATTTTATGCCATCGGTCGGGGAGGGTGTGACATCGACTAGAGGTTCTAGAGACTCTAAGGAGGGAGATGGTATAGGCTAAATTCTCCAAGTGTGAGTTTTGGTTGCGTGAGGTGCAGTTTTCGGGGGATCTTGTCAATCAACAGGGTATATTGGATATCCCTAGAGATAATAAGAAAGGATCATTAGATATTCTGTAATTCTATAAAGATAGTAAATTAAGACTAATAAATATATCCTAAAAAGATAATAAGATAGGATCGTTAGATATCGTAAAAGATAGTAAGTTAGGGTTGGTAAAATACAATAGGAAAAGTTTCTCTAAAAGAAAAATGAATTTTGAATTAATACAACCAAATAAAATCCGAAAACTATTAAAACATGTGCACCCACCAACATAAAGTTGATGTTTTCAAAATTGCACGTGTTCCTAGGATGGAGTAGAGATCATGTCAAGGAAGGATTATGATCATGAAGACTTGTATTTTTTTTCGTTTACATAGGTAATTATGATTGGTGCTCTGTGATTTGGGAAATATTTTTGTGGTCACCATTCAACATTTTATGCCATCGGTCGGGGAGGGTGTGACATCGACTAGAGGTTCTAGAGACTCTAATGAGGGAGATGGTATATGCTAAATTCTCCAAGTGTGAGTTTTCGTTGCGTGAGGTGCAGTTTTCGGGGGATCTTGTCAATCAACAGGGTATATTCGATATCCCTAGAGATAATAAGAAATGATCATTAGATATTCTGTAATTCTATAAAGATATTTAAATTAAGACTAATAAATATATCCTAAAAAGATAATAAGATAGGATCGTTAGATATCGTAAAAGATAGTAAGTTAGGGTTGGTAAAATACATTAGGAAAAGTTTCTCTAAAAGAAAAATGAATTTTGAATTAATACAACCAAATAAAATCCAAAAACTATTAAAACATGTGCACTCACCAACATAAAGTTGATGTTTTCAAAATTGCATGTGTTCCTAGGATGGAGTAGAGATCATGTCAAGGAAGGATTATGATCATGAAGACTTGTATTTTTTTTCATTTACATAGGTAATTATGATTGGTGCTCTGTGATTTGGGAAATATTTTTGTGGTCACCATTCAACATTTTATGCCATCGGTCGGGGAGGGTGTGACATCGACTAGAGGTTCTAGAGACTATAATGAGGGAGATGGTATATGCTAAATTCTCCAAGTGTGAGTTTTGGGTGCGTGAGGTGCAGTTTTCGGGGGATCTTGTCAATCAACAGGGTATATTGGATATCCCTAGAGATAATAAGAAAGGATCATTAGATATTCTGTAATTCTATAAAGATAGTAAATTAAGACTAATAAATATATCCTAAAAAGATAATAAGATAGGATCGTTATATATCGTAAAAGATAGTAAGTTAGGGTTGGTAAAATACATTAGGAAAAGTTTCTCTAAAAGAAAAATGAATTTTGAATTAATACAACCAAATAAAATCCGAAAACTATTAAAACATGTGCACTCACCAACATAAAATTGATGTTTTCAAAATTGCATGTGTTCCTAGGA
Source organism: Lactuca sativa (assembly GCF_002870075.4). Lineage (NCBI taxonomy): Eukaryota > Viridiplantae > Streptophyta > Magnoliopsida > Asterales > Asteraceae > Lactuca > Lactuca sativa. Next base: position 170,988,905 of record NC_056630.2, read on the forward strand.
TGGAGTAGAGATCATGTCAAGGAAGGATTATGATCATGAAGACTTGTATTTTTTTTCGTTTACATAGGTAATTATGATTGGTGCTCTGTGATTTGGGAAATATTTTTGTGGTCACCATTCAACATTTTATGCCATCGGTCGGGGAGGGTGTGACATTGACTAGAGGTTCTAGAGACTCTAAGGAGGGTGATGGTATATGGTAAATTCTCCAAGTGTGAGTTTTGGTTGCGTGAGGTGCAGTTTTCAGGGGATCTTGTCAATCAACAGGGTATATTGGATATCCCTAGAGATAATAAGAAAGGATCATTAGATATTCTGTAATTCTATAAAGATATTTAAATTAAGACTAATAAATATATCCTAAAAAGATAATATGATAGGATCGTTAGATATCGTAAAAGATAGTAAGTTAGGGTTGGTAAAATACATTAGGAAAACTTTCTCTAAAAGAAAAATGACTTTTGAATTAATACAACCAAATAAAATCCGAAAACTATTAAAACATGTGCACTCACCAACATAAAGTTGATGTTTTCAAAATTGCACGTGTTCCTAGGATGGAGTAGAGATCATGTCAAGGAAGGATTATGATCATGAAGACTTGTATTTTTTTTCGTTTACATAGGTAATTATGATTGGTGCTCTGTGATTTGGGAAATATTTTTGTGGTCACCATTCAACATTTTATGCCATCGGTCGGGGAGGGTGTGACATCGACTAGAGGTTCTAGAGACTCTAATGAGGGAGATGGTATATGCTAAATTCTCCAAGTGTGAGTTTTCGTTGCGTGAGGTGCAGTTTTCGGGGGATCTTGTCAATCAACAGGGTATATTGGATATCCCTAGAGATAATAAGAAAGGATCATTAGATATTCTGTAATTCTATAAAGATATTTAAATTAAGACTAATAGATATATCCTAAAAAGATAATAAGATAGGATCGTTAGATATCGTAAAAGATAGTAAGTTAGGGTTGGTAAAATACATTAGGAAAAGTTTCTCTAAAAGAAAAATGAATTTTGAATTAATACAACCAAATAAAATCCAAAAACTATTAAAACATCTGCACCCACCAACTTAAAGTTGATGTTTTCAAAATTGCATGTGTTCCTAGGATGGAGTAGAGATCATGTCAAGGAAGGATTATGATCATGAAGACTTGTATTTTTTTTCATTTACATAGGTAATTATGATTGGTGCTCTGTGATTTGGGAAATATTTTTGTGGTCACCATTCAACATTTTATGCCATCGGTCGGGGAGGGTGTGACATCGACTAGAGGTTCTAGAGACTCTAATGAGGGAGATGGTATATGCTAAATTCTCCAAGTGTGAGTTTTGGTTGCGTGAGGTGCAGTTTTCGGGGGATCTTGTCAATCAACAGGGTATATTGGATATCCCTAGAGATAATAAGAAAGGATCATTAGATATTCTGTAATTCTATAAAGATAGTAAATTAAGACTAATAAATATATCCTAAAAAGATAATAAGATAGGATCGTTATATATCGTAAAAGATAGTAAGTTAGGGTTGGTAAAATACATTAGGAAAAGTTTCTCTAAAAGAAAAATGAATTTTGAATTAATACAACCAAATAAAATCCGAAAACTATTAAAACATGTGCACTCACCAACATAAAATTGATGTTTTCAAAATTGCATGTGTTCCTAGGATGGAGTAGAGATCATGTCAAGGAAGGATTATGATCATGAAGGCTTGTATTTTTTTTCGTTTACATAGGTAATTATGATTGGTGCTCTGTGATTTGGGAAATATTTTTGTGGTCACCATTCAACATTTTATGCCATCGGTCGGGGAGGGTGTGACATTGACTAGAGGTTCTAGAGACTCTAAGGAGGGTGATGGTATATGGTAAATTCTCCAAGTGTGAGTTTTGGTTGCGTTAGGTGCAGTTTTCGGGGGATCTTGTCAATCAACAGGGTATATTGGATATCCCTAGAGATAATAAGAAAGGATCATTAGATATTCTGTAATTCTATAAAGATATTTAAATTAAGACTAATAAATATATCCTAAAAAGATAATAAGATAGGATCGTTAGATATCGTAAAAGATAGTAAGTTAGGGTTGGTAAAATACATTAGGAAAACTTTCTCTAAAAGAAAAATGACTTTTGAATTAATACAACCAAATAAAATCCGAAAACTATTAAAACATGTGCACTCACCAACATAAAGTTGATGTTTTCAAAATTGCACGTGTTCCTAGGATGGAGTAGAGATCATGTCAAGGAAGGATTATGATCATGAAGACTTGTATTTTTTTTTCGTTTACATAGGTAATTATGATTGGTGCTCTGTGATTTGGGAAATATTTTTGTGGTCACCATTCAACATTTTATGCCATCGGTCGGGGAGGGTGTGACATCGACTAGAGGTTCTAGAGACTCTAAGGAGGGAGATGGTATATGCTAAATTCTCCAAGTGTGAGTTTTGGTTGCGTGAGGTGCAGTTTTCGGGGGATCTTGTCAATCAACAGGGTATATTGGATATCCCTAGAGATAATAAGAAAGGATCATTAGATATTCTGTAATTCTATAAAGATAGTAAATTAAGACTAATAAATATATCCTAAAAAGATAATAAGATAGGATCGTTAGATATCGTAAAAGATAGTAAGTTAGGGTTGGTAAAATACATTAGGAAAAGTTTCTCTAAAAGAAAAATGAATTTTGAATTAATACAACCAAATAAAATCCGAAAACTATTAAAACATGTGCACTCACCAACATAAAGTTGATGTTTTCAAAATTGCATGTGTTCCTAGGATGGAGTAGAGATCATGTCAAGGAAGGATTATGATCATGAAGACTTGTATTTTTTTTTCATTTACATAGGTAATTATGATTGGTGCTCTGTGATTTGGGAAATATTTTTGTGGTCACCATTCAACATTTTATGCCATCGGTCGGGGAGGGTGTGACATTGACTAGAGGTTCTAGAGACTCTAATGAGGGAGATGGTATATGCTAAATTCTCCAAGTGTGAGTTTTCATTGCGTGAGGTGCAGTTTTCGGGGGATCTTGTCAATCAACAGGGTATATTGGATATCCCTAGAGATAATAAGAAAGGATCATTAGATATTCTGTAATTCTATAAAGATATTTAAATTAAGACTAATAAATATATCCTAAAAAGATAATAAGATAGGATCGTTAGATATCGTAAAAGATAGTAAGTTAGGGTTGGTAAAATACATTAGGAAAAGTTTCTCTAAAAGAAAAATGAATTTTGAATTAATACAACCAAATAAAATCCGAAAACTATTAAAACATGTGCACTCACCAACATAAAGTTGATGTTTTCAAAATTGCATGTGTTCCTAGGATGGAGTAGAGATCATGTCAAGGAAGGATTATGATCATGAAGACTTGTATTTTTTTTCATTTACATAGGTAATTATGATTGGTGCTCTGTGATTTGGGAAATATTTTTGTGGTCACCATTCAACATTTTATGCCATCGGTCGGGGAGGGTGTGACATCGACTAGAGGTTCTAGAGACTCTAATGAGGGAGATGGTATATGCTAAATTCTCCAAGTGTGAGTTTTGGTTGCGTGAGGTGCAGTTTTCGGGGGATCTTGTCAATCAACAGGGTATATTGGATATCCCTAGAGATAATAAGAAAGGATCATTAGATATTCTGTAATTCTATAAAGATAGTAAATTAAGACTAATAAATATATCCTAAAAAGATAATAAGATAGGATCGTTATATATCGTAAAAGATAGTAAGTTAGGGTTGGTAAAATACATTAGGAAAAGTTTCTCTAAAAGAAAAATGAATTTTGAATTAATACAACCAAATAAAATCCGAAAACTATTAAAACATGTGCACTCACCAACATAAAATTGATGTTTTCAAAATTGCATGTGTTCCTAGGATGGAGTAGAGATCATGTCAAGGAAGGATTATGATCATGAAGACTTGTATTTTTTTTCGTTTACATAGGTAATTATGATTGGTGCTCTGTGATTTGGGAAATATTTTTGTGGTCACCATTCAACATTTTATGCCATCGGTCGGGGAGGGTGTGACATTGACTAGAGGTTCTAGAGACTCTAAGGAGGGAGATGGTATATGGTAAATTCTCCAAGTGTGAGTTTTGGTTGCGTGAGGTGCAGTTTTCGGGGGATCTTGTCAATCAACAGGGTATATTGGATATCCCTAGAGATAATAAGAAAGGATCATTAGATATTCTGTAATTCTATAAAGATATTTAAATTAAGACTAATAAATATATCCTAAAAAGATAATAAGATAGGATCGTTAGATATCGTAAAAGATAGTAAGTTAGGGTTGGTAAAATACATTAGGAAAACATTCTCTAAAAGAAAAATGAATTTTGAATTAATACAACCAAATAAAATCCGAAAACTATTAAAACATGTGCACTCACCAACATAAAGTTGATGTTTTCAAAATTGCACGTGTTCCTAGGATGGAGTAGAGATCATGTCAAGGAAGGATTATGATCATGAAGACTTGTATTTTTTTTCATTTACATAGGTAATTATGATTGGTGCTCTGTGATTTGGGAAATATTTTTGTGGTCACCATTCAACATTTTGTGCCATCGGTCGGGGAGGGTGTGACATCGACTAGAGGTTCTAGAGACTCTAAGGAGGGAGATGGTATATGCTAAATTCTCCAAGTGTGAGTTTTGGTTGCGTGAGGTGCAGTTTTCGGGGGATCTTGTCAATCAACAGGGTATATTGGATATCCCTAGAGATAATAAGAAAGGATCATTAGATATTCTGTAATTCTATAAAGATAGTAAATTAAGACTAATAAATATATCCTAAAAAGATAATAAGATAGGATCGTTAGATATCGTAAAAGATAGTAAGTTAGGGTTGGTAAAATACATTAGGAAAAGTTTCTCTAAAAGAAAAATGAATTTTGAATTAATACAACCAAATAAAATCCGAAAACTATTAAAACATGTGCACTCACCAACATAAAGTTGATGTTTTCAAAATTGCATGTGTTCCTAGGATGGAGTAGAGATCATGTCAAGGAAGGATTATGATCATGAAGACTTGTATTTTTTTTCGTTTACATAGGTAATTATGATTGGTGCTCTGTGATTTGGGAAATATTTTTGTGGTCACCATTCAACATTTTATGCCATCGGTCGGGGAGGGTGTGACATCGACTAGAGGTTCTAGAGACTCTAAGGAGAGAGATGGTATATGCTAAATTCTCCAAGTGTGAGTTTTGGTTGCGTGAGGTGCAGTTTTCGGGGGATCTTGTCAATCAACAGGGTATATTGGATATCCCTAAAGATAATAAGAAAGGATCATTAGATATTCTGTAATTCTATAAAGATAGTAAATTAAGACTAATAAATATATCCTAAAAAGATAATAAGATAGGATCGTTAGATATCGTAAAAGATAGTAAGTTAGGGTTGGTAAAATACATTAGGAAAACATTCTCTAAAAGAAAAATGAATTTTGAATTAATACAACCAAATAAAATCCGAAAACTATTAAAACATGTGCACTCACCAACATAAAGTTGATGTTTTCAAAATTGCACGTGTTCCTAGGATAGAGTAGAGATCATGTCAAGGAAGGATTATGATCATGAAGACTTGTATTTTTTTTCATTTACATAGGTAATTATGATTGGTGCTCTGTGATTTGGGAAATATTTTTGTGGTCACCATTCAACATTTTATGCCATCGGTCGGGGAGGGTGTGACATCGACTAGAGGTTCTAGAGACTCTAAGGAGGGAGATGGTATATGCTAAATTCTCCAAGTGTGAGTTTTGGTTGCGTGAGGTGCAGTTTTCGGGGGATCTTGTCAATCAACAGGGTATATTGGATATCCCTAGAGATAATAAGAAAGGATCATTAGATATTCTGTAATTCTATAAAGATAGTAAATTAAGACTAATAAATATATCCTAAAAAGATAATAACATAGGATCGTTAGATATCGTAAAAGATAGTAAGTTAGGGTTGGTAAAATACATTAGGAAAAGTTTCTCTAAAAGAAAAATGAATTTTGAAATAATACAACCAAATAAAATCCGAAAACTATTAAAACATGTGCACTCACCAACATAAAGTTGATGTTTTCAAAATTGCATGTGTTCCTAGGATGGAGTAGAGATCATGTCAAGGAAGGATTATGATCATGAAGACTTGTATTTTTTTTCATTTACATAGGTAATTATGATTGGTGCTCTGTGATTTGGGAAATATTTTTGTGGTCACCATTCAACATTTTATGCCATCGGTCGGGGAGGGTGTGACATCGACTAGAGGTTCTAGAGACTCTAAGGAGGGAGATGGTATATGCTAAATTTTCCAAGTGTGAGTTTTGGTTACGTGAGGTGCAGTTTTCGGGGGATCTTGTCAATCAACAGGATATATTGGATATCCCTAGAGATAATAAGAAAGGATCATTAGATATTCTGTAATTCTATAAAGATAGTAAATTAAGACTAATAAATATATCCTAAAAAGATAATAAGATAGGATCGTTAGATATCGTAAAAGATAGTAAGTTAGGGTTGGTAAAATACATTAGGAAAAGTTTCTCTAAAAGAAAAATGAATTTTGAATTAATACAACCAAATAAAATCCGAAAACTAATAAAACATATGCACTCACCAACATAAAGTTGATGTTTTCAAAATTGCATGTGTTCCTAAGATGGACTAGACATCACGTCGAGGAAGGATTATGATCATGAAGACTTGTATTTTTTTTCATTTACATAGGTAATTATGATTGGTGCTCTGTGATTTGGGAAATATTTTTGTGGTCACCATTCAACATTTTATGCCATCGGTCGGGGAGGGTGTGACATCGACTAGAGGTTCTAGAGACTCTAATGAAGGAGATGGTATATGCTAAATTCTCCAAGTGTGAGTTTTGGTTGCGTGAGGTGCAGTTTTCGGGGGATCTTGTCAATCAACAGGGTATATTGGATATCCCTAGAGATAATAAGAAAGGATCATTAGATATTCTGTAATTCTATAAAGATAGTAAATTAAGACTAATAAATATATCCTAAAAGGATAATAAGATAGGATCGTTAGATATCGTAAAAGATAGTAAGTTAGGGTTGGTAAAATACATTAGGAAAAGTTTCTCTAAAAGAAAAATGAATTTTGAATTAATACAACCAAATAAAATCCGAAAACTATTAAAACATGTGCACTCACCAACATAAAGTTGATGTTTTCAAAATTGCATGTGTTCCTAGGATGGAGTAGAGATCATGTCAAGGAAGGATTATGATCATGAAGACTTGTATTTTTTTTCGTTTACATAGGTAATTATGATTGGTGCTCTGTGATTTGGGAAATATTTTTGTGGTCACCATTCAACATTTTATGCCATCGGTCGGGGAGGGTGTGACATCGACTAGAGGTTCTAGAGACTCTAAGGAGAGAGATGGTATATGCTAAATTCTCCAAGTGTGAGTTTTGGTTGCGTGAGGTGCAGTTTTCGGGGGATCTTGTCAATCAACAGGGTATATTGGATATCCCTAAAGATAATAAGAAAGGATCATTAGATATTCTGTAATTCTATAAAGATAGTAAATTAAGACTAATAAATATATCCTAAAAAGATAATAAGATAGGATCGTTAGATATCGTAAAAGATAGTAAGTTAGGGTTGGTAAAATACATTAGGAAAAGTTTCTCTAAGAGAAAAATGAATTTTGAATTAATACAACCAAATAAAATCCGAAAACTATTAAAACATGTGCACTCACCAACATAAAGTTGATGTTTTCAAAATTGCATGTGTTCCTAGGATGGAGTAGAGATCATGTCAAGGAAGGATTATGATCATGAAGACTTGTATTTTTTTTCATTTACATAGGTAATTATGATTGGTGCTCTGTGATTTGGGAAATATTTTTGTGGTCACCATTCAACATTTTATGCCATCGGTCGGGGAGGGTGTGTCATCGACTAGAGGTTCTAGAGACTCTAATGAGGGAGATGGTATATGCTAAATTCTCCAAGTGTGAGTTTTGGTTGCGTGAGGTGCAGTTTTCGGGGGATCTTGTCAATCAACAGGGTATATTGGATATCCCTAGAGATAATAAGAAAGGATCATTAGATATTCTGTAATTCTATAAAGATAGTAAATTAAGACTAATAAATATATCCTAAAAAGATAATAAGATAGGATCGTTAGATATCGTAAAAGATAGTAAGTTAGGGTTGGTAAAATACATTAGGAAAAGTTTCTCTAAAAGAAAAATGAATTTTGAATTAATACAACCAAATAAAATCCGAAACTATTAAAACATGTGCACTCACCAACATAAAGTTGATGTTTTCAAAATTGCATGTGTTCCTAGGATGGAGTAGAGATCATGTCAAGGAAGGATTATGATCATGAAGACTTGTATTTTTTTTCATTTACATAGGTAATTATGATTGGTGCTCTGTGATTTGGGAAATATTTTTGTGGTCACCATTCAACATTTTATGCCATCGGTCGGGGAGGGTGTGTCATCGACTAGAGGTTCTAGAGACTCTAATGAGGGAGATGGTATATGCTAAATTCTCCAAGTGTGAGTTTTGGTTACATGAGGTGCTGTTTTCGGGGGATCTTGTCAATAAACAGGGTATATTGGATATCCCTAGAGATAATAAGAAAGGATCATTAGATATTCTGTAATTCTATAAAGATAGTAAATTAAGACTAATAAATATATCCTAAAAAGATAATAAGATAGGATCGTTAGATATCGTAAAAGATAGTAAGTTAGGGTTGGTAAAATACAATAGGAAAAGTTTCTCTAAAAGAAAAATGAATTTTGAATTAATACAACCAAATAAAATCCGAAAACTATTAAAACATGTGCACTCACCAACATAAAGTTGATGTTTTCAAAATTGCATGTGTTCCTAGGATGGAGTAGAGATCATGTCAAGGAAGGATTATGATCATGAAGACTTGTATTTTTTTTCATTTACATAGGTAATTATGATTGGTGCTCTGTGATTTGGGAAATATTTTTGTGGTCACCATTCAACATTTTATGCCATCGGTCGGGGAGGGTGTGACATCGACTAGAGGTTCTAGAGACTCTAATGAGGGAGATGGTATATGCTAAATTCTCCAAGTGTGAGTTTTGGTTGCATGAGGTGCAGTTTTCGGGGGATCTTGTCAATCAACAGGGTATATTGGCTATCCTTAGAGATAATAAGAAAGGATCATTAGATATTCTGTAATTCTATAAAGATAGTAAATTAAGACTAATAAATATATCCTAAAAAGATAATAAGATAGGATCGTTAGATATCGTAAAAGATAGTAAGTTAGGGTTGGTAAAATACATTAGGAAAAGTTTCTCTAAAAGAAAAATGAATTTTGAATTAATACAACCAAATAAAATCCGAAAACTATTAAAACATGTGCACTCACCAACATAAAGTTGATGTTTTCAAAATTGCATGTGTTCCTAGGATGGAGTAGAGATCATGTCAAGGAAGGATTATGATCATGAAGACTTGTATTTTTTTTCATTTACATAGGTAATTATGATTGGTGCTCTGTGATTTGGGAAATATTTTTGTGGTCACCATTCAACATTTTATGCCATCGGTCGGGGAGGGTGTGTCATCGACTAGAGGTTCTAGAGACTCTAATGAGGGAGATGGTATATGCTAAATTCTCCAAGTGTGAGTTTTGGTTGCATGAGGTGCTGTTTTCGGGGGATCTTGTCAATAAACAGGGTATATTGGATATCCCTAGAGATAATAAGAAAGGATCATTAGATATTCTGTAATTCTATAAAGATAGTAAATTAAGACTAATAAATATATCCTAAAAAGATAATAAGATAGGATCGTTAGATATCGTAAAAGATAGTAAGTTAGGGTTGGTAAAATACATTAGGAAAAGTTTCTCTAAAAGAAAAATGAATTTTGAATTAATACAACCAAATAAAATCCGAAAACTATTAAAACATGTGCACTCACCAACATAAAGTTGATGTTTTCAAAATTGCATGTGTTCCTAGGATGGAGTAGAAATCATGTCAAGGAAGGATTATGATCATGAAGACTTGTATTTTTTTTCATTTACATAGGTAATTATGATTGGTGCTCTGTGATTTGGGAAATATTTTTGTGGTCACCATTCAACATTTTATGCCATCGGTCGGGGAGGGTGTGACATCGACTAGAGGTTCTAGAGACTCTAATGAGGGAGATGGTATATGCTAAATTCTCCAAGTGTGAGTTTTGGTTGCGTGAGGTGCAGTTTTCGGGGGATCTTGTCAATCAACAGGGTATATTGGCTATCCTTAGAGATAATAAGAAAGGATCATTAGATATTCTGTAATTCTATAAAGATAGTAAATTAAGACTAATAAATATATCCTAAAAAGATAATAAGATAGGATCGTTAGATATCGTAAAAGATAGTAAGTTAGGGTTGGTAAAATACATTAGGAAAAGTTTCTCTAAAAGAAAAATGAATTTTGAATTAATACAACCAAATAAAATCCGAAAACTATTAAAACATGTGCACTCACCAACATAAAGTTGATGTTTTCAAAATTGCATGTGTTCCTAGGATGGAGTAGAGATCATGTCAAGGAAGGATTATGATCATGAAGACTTGTATTTTTTTTCATTTACATAGGTAATTATGATTGGTGCTCTGTGATTTGGGAAATATTTTTGTAGTCACCATTCAACATTTTATGCCATCGGTCGGGGAGGGTGTGACATCGACTAGAGGTTCTAGAGACTCTAATGAGGGAGATGGTATATGCTAAATTCTCCAAGTGTGAGTTTTGGTTGCGTGAGGTGCAGTTTTCGGGGGATCTTGTCAATCAACAGGGTATATTGGATATCCCTAGAGATAATAAGAAAGGATCATTAGATATTCTGTAATTCTATAAAGATAGTAAATTAAGACTAATAAATATATCCTAAAAAGATAATAAGATAGGATCGTTAGATATCGTAAAAGATAGTAAGTTAGGGTTGGTAAAATACAATAGGAAAAGTTTCTCTAAAAGAAAAATGAATTTTGAATTAATACAACCAAATAAAATCCGAAAACTATTAAAACATGTGCACTCACCAACATAAAGTTGATGTTTTCAAAATTGCATGTGTTCCTAGGATGGAGTAGAGATCATGTCAAGGAAGGATTATGATCATGAAGACTTGTATTTTTTTTCATTTACATAGGTAATTATGATTGGTGCTCTGTGATTTGGGAAATATTTTTGTGGTCACCATTCAACATTTTATGCCATCGGTCGGGGAGGGTGTGTCATCGACTAGAGGTTCTAGAGACTCTAATGAGGGAGATGGTATATGCTAAATTCTCCAAGTGTGAGTTTTGGTTGCATGAGGTGCTGTTTTCGGGGGATCTTGTCAATAAACAGGGTATATTGGATATCCCTAGAGATAATAAGAAAGGATCATTAGATATTCTGTAATTCTATAAAGATAGTAAATTAAGACTAATAAATATATCCTAAAAAGATAATAAGATAGGATCGTTAGATATCGTAAAAGATAGTAAGTTAGGGTTGGTAAAATACATTAGGAAAAGTTTCTCTAAAAGAAAAATGAATTTTGAATTAATACAACCAAATAAAATCCGAAAACTATTAAAACATGTGCACTCACCAACATAAAGTTGATGTTTTCAAAATTGCATGTGTTCCTAGGATGGAGTAGAAATCATGTCAAGGAAGGATTATGATCATGAAGACTTGTATTTTTTTTCATTTACATAGGTAATTATGATTGGTGCTCTGTGATTTGGGAAATATTTTTGTGGTCACCATTCAACATTTTATGCCATCGGTCGGGGAGGGTGTGACATCGACTAGAGGTTCTAGAGACTCTAATGAGGGAGATGGTATATGCTAAATTCTCCAAGTGTGAGTTTTGGTTGCGTGAGGTGCAGTTTTCGGGGGATCTTGTCAATCAACAGGGTATATTGGCTATCCTTAGAGATAATAAGAAAGGATCATTAGATATTCTGTAATTCTATAAAGATAGTAAATTAAGACTAATAAATATATCCTAAAAAGATAATAAGATAGGATCGTTAGATATCGTAAAAGATAGTAAGTTAGGGTTGGTAAAATACATTAGGAAAAGTTTCTCTAAAAGAAAAATGAATTTTGAATTAATACAACCAAATAAAATCCGAAAACTATTAAAACATGTGCACTCACCAACATAAAGTTGATGTTTTCAAAATTGCATGTGTTCCTAGGATGGAGTAGACATCATGTCAAGGAAGGATTATGATCATGAAGACTTGTATTTTTTTTCATTTACATAGGTAATTATGATTGGTGCTCTGTGATTTGGGAAATATTTTTGTAGTCACCATTCAACATTTTATGCCATCGGTCGGGGAGGGTGTGACATCGACTAGAGGTTCTAGAGACTCTAATGAGGGAGATGGTATATGCTAAATTCTCCAAGTGTGAGTTTTGGTTGCGTGAGGTGCAGTTTTCGGGGGATCTTGTCAATCAACAGGGTATATTGGATATCCCTAGAGATAATAAGAAAGGATCATTAGATATTCTGTAATTCTATAAAGATAGTAAATTAAGACTAATAAATATATCCTAAAAAGATAATAAGATAGGATCGTTAGATATCGTAAAAGATAGTAAGTTAGGGTTGGTAAAATACAATAGGAAAAGTTTCTCTAAAAGAAAAATGAATTTTGAATTAATACAACCAAATAAAATCCGAAAACTATTAAAACATGTGCACTCACCAACATAAAGTTGATGTTTTCAAAATTGCATGTGTTCCTAGGATGGAGTAGAGATCATGTCAAGGAAGGATTATGATCATGAAGACTTGTATTTTTTTTCGTTTACATAGGTAATTATGATTGGTGCTCTGTGATTTGGGAAATATTTTTGTGGTCACCATTCAACATTTTATGCCATCGGTCGGGGAGGGTGTGACATCGACTAGAGGTTCTAGAGACTCTAAGGAGAGAGATGGTATATGCTAAATTCTCCAAGTGTGAGTTTTGGTTGCGTGAGGTGCAGTTTTCGGGGGATCTTGTCAATCAACAGGGTATATTGGATATCCCTAGAGATAATAAGAAAGGATCATTAGATATTCTGTAATTCTATAAAGATAGTAAATTAAGACTAATAAATATATCCTAAAAAGATAATAAGATAGGATCGTTAGATATCGTAAAAGATAGTAAGTTAGGGTTGGTAAAATACAATAGGAAAAGTTTCTCTAAAAGAAAAATGAATTTTGAATTAATACAACCAAATAAAATCCGAAAACTATTAAAACATGTGCACTCACCAACATCAAGTTGATGTTTTCAAAATTGCATGTGTTCCTAGGATGGAGTAGAGATCATGTCAAGGAAGGATTATGATCATGAAGACTTGTATTTTTTTTCGTTTACATAGGTAATTATGATTGGTGCTCTGTGATTTGGGAAATATTTTTGTGGTCACCATTCAACATTTTATGCCATCGGTCGGGGAGGGTGTGACATCGACTAGAGGTTCTAGAGACTCTAAGGAGAGAGATGGTATATGCTAAATTCTCCAAGTGTGAGTTTTGGTTGCGTGAGGTGCAGTTTTCGGGGGATCTTGTCAATCAACAGGGTATATTGGATATCCCTAGAGATAATAAGAAAGGATCATTAGATATTCTATAATTCTATAAAGATAGTAAATTAAGACTAATAAATATATCCTAAAAAGATAATAAGATAGGATCGTTAGATATCGTAAAAGATAGTAAGTTAGCGTTGGTAAAATACATTAGGAAAAGTTTCTCTAAAAGAAAAATGAATTTTGAATTAATACAACCAAATAAAATCCGAAAACTATTAAAACATGTGTACTCACCAACATAAAGTTGATGTTTTCAAAATTGCATGTGTTCCTAGGATGGAGTAGAGATCATGTCAAGGAAGGATTATGATCATGAAGACTTGTATTTTTTTTCATTTACATAGGTAATTATGATTGGTGCTCTGTGATTTGGGAAATATTTTTGTGGTCACCATTCAACATTTTATGCCATCGGTCGGGGAGGGTGTGTCATCGACTAGAGGTTCTAGAGACTCTAATGAGGGAGATGGTATATGCTAAATTCTCCAAGTGTGAGTTTTGGTTGCATGAGGTGCAGTTTTCGGGGGATCTTGTCAATCAACAGGGTATATTGGATATCCCTAGAGATAATAAGAAAGGATCATTAGATATTCTGTAATTCTATAAAGATAGTAAATTAAGACTAATAAATATATCCTAAAAAGATAATAAGATAGGATCGCTAGATATCGTAAAAGATAGTAAGTTAGGGTTGGTAAAATACATTATGAAAAGTTTCTCTAAAAGAAAAATGAATTTTGAATTAATACAACCAAATAAAATCCGAAAACTATTAAAACATGTGCACTCACCAACATAAAGTTGATGTTTTCAAAATTGCATGTGTTCCTAGGATGGAGTAGAGATCATGTCAAGGAAGGATTATGATCATGAAGACTTGTATTTTTTTTCATTTACATAGGTAATTATGATTGGTGCTCTGTGATTTGGGAAATATTTTTGTGGTCACCATTCAACATTTTATGCCATCGGTCGGGGAGGGTGTGTCATCGACTAGAGGTTCTAGAGACTCTAATGAGGGAGATGGTATATGCTAAATTCTCCAAGTGTGAGTTTTGGTTGCATGAGGTGCAGTTTTCGGGGGATCTTGTCAATCAACAGGGTATATTGGATATCCCTAGAGATAATAAGAAAGGATCATTAGATATTCTGTAATTCTATAAAGATAGTAAATTAAGACTAATAAATATATCCTAAAAAGATAATAAGATAGGATCGCTAGATATCGTAAAAGATAGTAAGTTAGGGTTGGTAAAATACATTAGGAAAAGTTTCTCTAAAAGAAAAATGACTTTTGAATTAATACAACCAAATAAAATCCGAAAACTATTAAAACATGTGCACTCACCAACATAAAGTTGATGTTTTCAAAATTGCATGTGTTCCTAGGATGGAGTAGAGATCATGTCAAGGAAGGATTATGATCATGAAGACTTGTATTTTTTTTCATTTACATAGGTAATTATGATTGGTGCTCTGTGATTTGGGAAATATTTTTGTGGTCACCATTCAACATTTTATGCCATCGGTCGGGGAGGGTGTGACATCGACTAGAGGTTCTAGAGACTCTAATGAGAGAGATGTTATATGCTAAATTCTCCAAGTGTGAGTTTTGGTTGCGTGAGGTGCAGTTTTCGGGGGATCTTGTCAATCAACAGGGTATATTGGATATCCCTAGAGATAATAAGAAAGGATCATTAGATATTCTGTAATTCTATAAAGATAGTAAATTAAGACTAATAAATATATCCTAAAAAGATAATAAGATAGGATCGCTAGATATCGTAAAAGATAGTAAGTTAGGGTTGGTAAAATACATTAGGAAAAGTTTCTCTAAAAGAAAAATGACTTTTGAATTAATACAACCAAATAAAATCCGAAAACTATTAAAACATGTGCACTCACCAACATAAAGTTGATGTTTTCAAAATTGCATGTGTTCCTAGGATGGAGTAGAGATCATGTCAAGGAAGGATTATGATCATGAAGACTTGTATTTTTTTTCATTTACATAGGTAATTATGATTGGTGCTCTGTGATTTGGGAAATATTTTTGTGGTCACCATTCAACATTTTATGCCATCGGTCGGGGAGGGTGTGACATCGACTAGAGGTTCTAGAGACTCTAATGAGAGAGATGTTATATGCTAAATTCTCCAAGTGTGAGTTTTGGTTGCGTGAGGTGCAGTTTTCGGGTGATCTTGTCAATCAACAGGGTATATTGGCTATCCTTAGAGATAATAAGAAAGGATCATTAGATATTCTGTAATTCTATAAAGATAGTAAATTAAGACTAATAAATATATCCTAAAAAGATAATAAGATAGGATCGTTATATATCGTAAAAGATAGTAAGTTAGGGTTGGTAAAATACATTAGGAAAAGTTTCTCTAAAAGAAAAATGAATTTTGAATTAATACAACCAAATAAAATCCGAAAACTATTAAAACATGTGTACTCACCAACATAAAGTTGATGTTTTCAAAATTGCATGTGTTCCTAGGATGGAGTAGAGATCATGTCAAGGAAGGATTATGATCATGAAGACTTGTATTTTTTTTCATTTACATAGGTAATTATGATTGGTGCTCTGTGATTTGGGAAATATTTTTGTGGTCACCATTCAACATCTTATGCCATCGGTCGGGGAGGGTGTGTCATCGACTAGAGGTTCTAGAGACTCTAATGAGGGAGATGGTATATGCTAAATTCTCCAAGTGTGAGTTTTGGTTGTATGAGGTGCAGTGTTCGGGGGATCTTGTCAATCAACAGGGTATATTGGATATCCCTAGAGATAATAAGAAAGGATCATTAGATATTCTGTAATTCTATAAAGATAGTAAATTAAGACTAATAAATATATCCTAAAAAGATAATAAGATAGGATCGCTAGATATCGTAAAAGATAGTAAGTTAGGGTTGGTAAAATACATTAGGAAAAGTTTCTCTAAAAGAAAAATGAATTTTGAATTAATACAACCAAATAAAATCCGAAAACTATTAAAACATGTGCACTCACCAACATAAAGTTGATGTTTTCAAAATTGCATGTGTTCCTAGGATGGAGTAGAGATCATGTCAAGGAAGGATTATGATCATGAAGACTTGTATTTTTTTTCATTTACATAGGTAATTATGATTGGTGCTCTGTGATTTGGGAAATATTTTTGTGGTCACCATTCAACATTTTATGCCATCGGTCGGGGAGGGTGTGACATCGACTAGAGTTTCTAGAGACTCTAATGAGGGAGATGGTATATGCTTAATTCTCCAAGTGTGAGTTTTGGTTGCGTGAGGTGCAGTTTTCGGGGGATCTTGTCAATCAACAGGGTATATTGGCTATCCTTAGAGATAATAAGAAAGGATCATTAGATATTCTGTAATTCTATAAAGATAGTAAATTAAGACTAATAAATATATCCTAAAAAGATAATAAGATAGGATCGTTAGATATCGTAAAAGATAGTAAGTTAGGGTTGGTAAAATACAATAGGAAAAGTTTCTCTAAAAGAAAAATGAATTTTGAATTAATACAACCAAATAAAATCCGAAAACTATTAAAACATGTGCACTCACCAACATAAAGTTGATGTTTTCAAAATTGCATGTGTTCCTAGGATGGAGTAGAGATCATGTCAAGGAAGGATTATGATCATGAAGACTTGTATTTTTTTTCATTTACATAGGTAATTATGATTGGTGCTCTGTGATTTGGGAAATATTTTTGTGGTCACCATTCAACATTTTATGCCATCGGTCGGGGAGGGTGTGTCATCGACTAGAGGTTCTAGAGACTCTAATGAGGGAGATGGTATATGCTAAATTCTCCAAGTGTGAGTTTTGGTTGCATGAGGTGCAGTTTTCGGGGGATCTTGTCAATCAACAGGGTATATTGGATATCCCTAGAGATAATAAGAAAGGATCATTAGATATTCTGTAATTCTATAAAGATAGTAAATTAAGACTAATAAATATATCCTAAAAAGATAATAAGATAGGATCGCTAGATATCGTAAAAGATAGTAAGTTAGGGTTGGTAAAATACATTAGGAAAAGTTTCTCTAAAAGAAAAATGACTTTTGAATTAATACAACCAAATAAAATCCGAAAACTATTAAAACATGTGCACTCACCAACATAAAGTTGATGTTTTCAAAATTGCATGTGTTCCTAGGATGGAGTAGAGATCATGTCAAGGAAGGATTATGATCATGAAGACTTGTATTTTTTTTCATTTACATAGGTAATTATGATTGGTGCTCTGTGATTTGGGAAATATTTTTGTGGTCACCATTCAACATTTTATGCCATCGGTCGGGGAGGGTGTGACATCGACTAGAGGTTCTAGAGACTCTAATGAGAGAGATGTTATATGCTAAATTCTCCAAGTGTGAGTTTTGGTTGCGTGAGGTGCAGTTTTCGGGGGATCTTGTCAATCAACAGGGTATATTGGCTATCCTTAGAGATAATAAGAAAGGATCATTAGATATTCTGTAATTCTATAAAGATAGTAAATTAAGACTAATAAATATATCCTAAAAAGATAATAAGATAGGATCGTTAGATATCGTAAAAGATAGTAAGTTAGGGTTGGTAAAATACATTAGGAAAAGTTTCTCTAAAAGAAAAATGAATTTTGAATTAATACAACCAAATAAAATCCGAAAACTATTAAAACATGTGTACTCACCAACATAAAGTTGATGTTTTCAAAATTGCATGTGTTCCTAGGATGGAGTAGAGATCATGTCAAGGAAGGATTATGATCATGAAGACTTGTATTTTTTTTCATTTACATAGGTAATTATGATTGGTGCTCTGTGATTTGGGAAATATTTTTGTGGTCACCATTCAACATTTTATGCCATCGGTCGGGGAGGGTGTGTCATCGACTAGAGGTTCTAGAGACTCTAATGAGGGAGATGGTATATGCTAAATTCTCCAAGTGTGAGTTTTGGTTGTATGAGGTGCAGTGTTCAGGGGATCTTGTCAATCAACAGGGTATATTGGATATCCCTAGAGATAATAAGAAAGGATCATTAGATATTCTGTAATTCTATAAAGATAGTAAATTAAGACTAAAAAATATATCCTAAAAAGATAATAAGATAGGATCGCTAGATATCGTAAAAGATAGTAAGTTAGGGTTGGTAAAATACATTAGGAAAAGTTTCTCTAAAAGAAAAATGAATTTTGAATTAATACAACCAAATAAAATCCGAAAACTATTAAAACATGTGCACTCACCAACATAAAGTTGATGTTTTCAAAATTGCATGTGTTCCTAGGATGGAGTAGAGATCATGTCAAGGAAGGATTATGATCATGAAGACTTGTATTTTTTTTCATTTACATAGGTAATTATGATTGGTGCTCTGTGATTTGGGAAATATTTTTGTGGTCACCATTCAACATTTTATGCCATCGGTCGGGGAGGGTGTGACATCGACTAGAGTTTCTAGAGACTCTAATGAGGGAGATGGTATATGCTAAATTCTCCAAGTGTGAGTTTTGGTTGCGTGAGGTGCAGTTTTCGGGGGATCTTGTCAATCAACAGGGTATATTGGCTATCCTTAGAGATAATAAGAAAGGATCATTAGATATTCTGTAATTCTATAAAGATAGTAAATTAAGACTAATAAATATATCCTAAAAAGATAATAAGATAGGATCGTTAGATATCGTAAAAGATAGTAAGTTAGGGTTGGTAAAATACATTAGGAAAAGTTTCTCTAAAAGAAAAATGAATTTTGAATTAATACAACCAAATAAAATCCGAAAACTATTAAAACATGTGCACTCACCAACATAAAGTTGATGTTTTCAAAATTGCATGTGTTCCTAGGATGGAGTAGAGATCATGTCAAGGAAGGATTATGATCATGAAGACTTGTATTTTTTTCATTTACATAGGTAATTATGATTGGTGCTCTGTGATTTGGGAAATATTTTTGTGGTCACCATTCAACATTTTATGCCATCGGTCGGGGAGGGTGTGACATCGACTAGAGGTTCTAGAGACTCTAATGAGGGAGATGGTATATGCTAAATTCTCCAAGTGTGAGTTTTGGTTGCGTGAGGTGCAGTTTTCGGGGGATCTTGTCAATCAACAGGGTATATTGGATATCCCTAGAGATAATAAGAAAGGATCATTAGATATTCTGTAATTCTATAAAGATAGTAAATTAAGACTAATAAATATATCCTAAAAAGATAATAAGATAGGATCGTTAGATATCGTAAAAGATAGTAAGTTAGGGTTGGTAAAATACAATAGGAAAAGTTTCTCTAAAAGAAAAATGAATTTTGAATTAATACAACCAAATAAAATCCGAAAACTATTAAAACATGTGCACTCACCAACATAAAGTTGATGTTTTCAAAATTGCATGTGTTCCTAGGATGGAGTAGAGATCATGTCAAGGAAGGATTATGATCATGAAGACTTGTATTTTTTTTCATTTACATAGGTAATTATGATTGGTGCTCTGTGATTTGGGAAATATTTTTGTGGTCACCATTCAACATTTTATGCCATCGGTCGGGGAGGGTGTGTCATCGACTAGAGGTTCTAGAGACTCTAATGAGGGAGATGGTATATGCTAAATTCTCCAAGTGTGAGTTTTGGTTGCGTGAGGTGCAGTTTTCGGGGGATCTTGTCAATCAACAGGGTATATTGGCTATCCTTAGAGATAATAAGAAAGGATCATTAGATATTCTGTAATTCTATAAAGATAGTAAATTAAGACTAATAAATATATCCTAAAAAGATAATAAGATAGGATCGTTAGATATCGTAAAAGATAGTAAGTTAGGGTTGGTAAAATACATTAGGAAAAGTTTCTCTAAAAGAAAAATGAATTTTGAATTAATACAACCAAATAAAATCCGAAAACTATTAAAACATGTGTACTCACCAACATAAAGTTGATGTTTTCAAAATTGCATGTGTTCCTAGGATGGAGTAGAGATCATGTCAAGGAAGGATTATGATCATGAAGACTTGTATTTTTTTTCATTTACATAGGTAATTATGATTGGTGCTCTGTGATTTGGGAAATATTTTTGTGGTCACCATTCAACATTTTATGCCATCGGTCGGGGAGGGTGTGTCATCGACTAGAGGTTCTAGAGACTCTAATGAGGGAGATGGTATATGCTAAATTCTCCAAGTGTGAGTTTTGGTTGTATGAGGTGCAGTGTTCGGGGGATCTTGTCAATCAACAGGGTATATTGGATATCCCTAGAGATAATAAGAAAGGATCATTAGATATTCTGTAATTCTATAAAGATAGTAAATTAAGACTAATAAATATATCCTAAAAAGATAATAAGATAGGATCGCTAGATATCGTAAAAGATAGTAAGTTAGGGTTGGTAAAATACATTAGGAAAAGTTTCTCTAAAAGAAAAATGAATTTTGAATTAATACAACCAAATAAAATCCGAAAACTATTAAAACATGTGCACTCACCAACATAAAGTTGATGTTTTCAAAATTGCATGTGTTCCTAGGATGGAGTAGAGATCATGTCAAGGAAGGATTATGATCATGAAGACTTGTATTTTTTTTCATTTACATAGGTAATTATGATTGGTGCTCTGTGATTTGGGAAATATTTTTGTGGTCACCATTCAACATTTTATGCCATCGGTCGGGGAGGGTGTGACATCGACTAGAGTTTCTAGAGACTCTAATGAGGGAGATGGTATATGCTAAATTCTCCAAGTGTGAGTTTTGGTTGCGTGAGGTGCAGTTTTCGGGGGATCTTGTCAATCAACAGGGTATATTGGCTATCCTTAGAGATAATAAGAAAGGATCATTAGATATTCTGTAATTCTATAAAGATAGTAAATTAAGACTAATAAATATATCCTAAAAAGATAATAAGATAGGATCGTTAGATATCGTAAAGGATAGTAAGTTAGGGTTGGTAAAATACATTAGGAAAAGTTTCTCTAAAAGAAAAATGAATTTTGAATTAATACAACCAAATAAAATCCGAAAACTATTAAAACATGTGCACTCACCAACATAAAGTTGATGTTTTCAAAATTGCATGTGTTCCTAGGATGGAGTAGAGATCATGTCAAGGAAGGATTATGATCATGAAGACTTGTATTTTTTTCATTTACATAGGTAATTATGATTGGTGCTCTGTGATTTGGGAAATATTTTTGTGGTCACCATTCAACATTTTGTGCCATCGGTCGGGGAGGGTGTGACATCGACTAAAGATTCTAGAGACTCTAAGGAGGGAGATGGTATATGCTAAATTCTCCAAGTGTGTGTTTTGGTTGCGTGAGGTGCAGTTTTCGGGGGATCTTGTCAATCAACAGGGTATATTGGATATCCCTAGAGATAATAAGAAAGGATCATTAGATATTCTGTAATCCTATAAAGATAGTAAATTAAGACTAATAAATATATCCTAAAAAGATAATAAGATAGGATCGTTAGATATCGTAAAAGATAGTAAGTTAGGGTTGGTAAAATACATTAGGAAATGTTTCTCTAAAAGAAAAATGAATTTTGAATTAATACAACCAAATAAAATCCGAAAACTATTAAATCCTATGCACTCACCAACATAAAGTTGATGTTTTCAAAATTGCATGTGTTCCTAGGATGGAGTAGAGATCATGTCAAGGAAGGATTATGATCATGAAGACTTGTATTTTTTTTTCGTTTACATAGGTAATTATGATTGGTGCTCTGTGATTTGGGAAATATTTTTGTGGTCACCATTCAACATTTTATGCCATCGGTCGGGGAGGGTGTGTCATCGACTAGAGGTTCTAGAGACTCTAATGAGGGAGATGGTATATGCTAAATTCTCCAAGTGTGAGTTTTGGTTGCGTGAGGTGCAGTTTTCGGGGGATCTTGTCAATCAACAGGGTATATTGGCTATCCTTAGAGATAATAAGAAAGGATCATTAGATATTCTGTAATTCTATAAAGATAGTAAATTAAGACTAATAAATATATCCTAAAAAGATAATAAGATAGGATCGTTAGATATCGTAAAAGATAGTAAGTTAGGGTTGGTAAAATACATTAGGAAAAGTTTCTCTAAAAGAAAAATGAATTTTGAATTAATACAACCAAATAAAATCCGAAAACTATTAAAACATGTGCACTCACCAACATAAAGTTGATGTTTTCAAAATTGCATGTGTTCCTAGGATGGAGTAGAGATCATGTCAAGGAAGGATTATGATCATGAAGACTTGTATTTTTTTTCATTTACATAGGTAATTATGATTGGTGCTCTGTGATTTGGGAAATATTTTTGTGGTCACCATTCAACATTTTATGCCATCGGTCGGGGAGGGTGTGACATCGACTAGAGGTTCTAGAGACTCTAATGAGGGAGATGGTATATGCTAAATTCTCCAAGTGTGAGTTTTGGTTGCGTGAGGTGCAGTTTTCGGGGGATCTTGTCAATCAACAGGGTATATTGGATATCCCTAGAGATAATAAGAAAGGATCATTAGATATTCTGTAATTCTATAAAGATAGTAAATTAAGACTAATAAATATATCCTAAAAAGATAATAAGATAGGATCGTTAGATATCGTAAAAGATAGTAAGTTAGGGTTGGTAAAATACAATAGGAAAAGTTTCTCTAAAAGAAAAATGAATTTTGAATTAATACAACCAAATAAAATCCGAAAACTATTAAAACATGTGCACTCACCAACATAAAGTTGATGTTTTCAAAATTGCATGTGTTCCTAGGATGGAGTAGAGATCATGTCAAGGAAGGATTATGATCATGAAGACTTGTATTTTTTTTTCATTTACATAGGTAATTATGATTGGTGCTCTGTGATTTGGGAAATATTTTTGTGGTCACCATTCAACATTTTATGCCATCTGTCGGGGAGGGTGTGTCATCGACTAGAGGTTGTAGAGACTCTAATGAGGGAGATGGTATATGCTAAATTCTCCAAGTGTGAGTTTTAGTTGTATGAGGTGCAGTGTTCGGGGGATCTTGTCAATCAACAGGGTATATTGGATATCCCTAGAGATAATAAGAAAGGATCATTAGATATTCTGTAATTCTATAAAGATAGTAAATTAAGACTAATAAATATATCCTAAAAAGATAATAAGATAGGATCGCTAGATATCGTAAAAGATAGTAAGTTAGGGTTGGTAAAATACATTAGGAAAAGTTTCTCTAAAAGAAAAATGAATTTTGAATTGATACAACCAAATAAAATCCGAAAACTATTAAAACATGTGCACTCACCAACATAAAGTTGATGTTTTCAAAATTGCATGTGTTCCTAGGATGGAGTAGAGATCATGTCAAGGAAGGATTATGATCATGAAGACTTGTATTTTTTTTCATTTACATAGGTAATTATGATTGGTGCTCTGTGATTTGGGAAATATTTTTGTGGTCACCATTCAACATTTTATGCCATCGTTCGGGGAGGGTGTGACATCGACTAGAGTTTCTAGAGACTCTAATGAGGGAGATGGTATATGCTAAATTCTCCAAGTGTGAGTTTTGGTTGCGTGAGGTGCAGTTTTCGGGGGATCTTGTCAATCAACAGGGTATATTGGCTATCCTTAGAGATAATAAGAAAGGATCATTAGATATTCTGTAATTCTATAAAGATAGTAAATTAAGACTAATAAATATATCCTAAAAAGATAATAAGATAGGATCGTTAGATATCGTAAAAGATAGTAAGTTAGGGCTGGTAAAATACATTAGGAAATGTTTCTCTAAAAGAAAAATGAATTTTGAATTAATACAACCAAATAAAATCCGAAAACTATTAAAACATGTGCACTCACCAACATAAAGTTGATGTTTTCAAAATTGCATGTGTTCCTAGGATGGAGTAGAGATCATGTCAAGGAAGGATTATGATCATGAAGACTTGTATTTTTTTTCATTTACATAGGTAATTATGATTGGTGCTCTGTGATTTGGGAAATATTTTTGTGGTCACCATTCAACATTTTATGCCATCGGTCGGGGAGGGTGTGACATCGACTAGAGGTTCTAGAGACTCTAATGAGGGAGATGGTATATGCTAAATTCTCCAAGTGTGAGTTTTGGTTGCGTGAGGTGCAGTTTTCGGGGGATCTTGTCAATCAACAGGGTATATTGGATATCCCTAGAGATAATAAGAAAGGATCATTAGATATTCTGTAATTCTATAAAGATAGTAAATTAAGACTAATAAATATATCCTAAAAAGATAATAAGATAGGATCGTTAGATATCGTAAAAGATAGTAAGTTAGGGTTGGTAAAATACAATAGGAAAAGTTTCTCTAAAAGAAAAATGAATTTTGAATTAATACAACCAAATAAAATCCGAAAACTATTAAAACATGTGCACTCACCAACATAAAGTTGATGTTTTCAAAATTGCATGTGTTCCTAGGATGGAGTAGAGATCATGTCAAGGAAGGATTATGATCATGAAGACTTGTATTTTTTTTCATTTACATAGGTAATTATGATTGGTGCTCTGTGATTTGGGAAATATTTTTGTGGTCACCATTCAACATTTTATGCCATCGGTCGGGGAGGGTGTGTCATCGACTAGAGGTTCTAGAGACTCTAATGAGGGAGATGGTATATGCTAAATTCTCCAAGTGTGAGTTTTGGTTGCGTGAGGTGCAGTTTTCGGGGGATCTTGTCAATCAACAGGGTATATTGGCTATCCTTAGAGATAATAAGAAAGGATCATTAGATATTCTGTAATTCTATAAAGATAGTAAATTAAGACTAATAAATATATCCTAAAAAGATAATAAGATAGGATCGTTAGATATCGTAAAAGATAGTAAGTTAGGGTTGGTAAAATACATTAGGAAAAGTTTCTCTAAAAGAAAAATGAATTTTGAATTAATACAACCAAATAAAATCCGAAAACTATTAAAACATGTGCACTCACCAACATAAAGTTGATGTTTTCAAAATTGCATGTGTTCCTAGGATGGAGTAGAGATCATGTCAAGGAAGGATTATGATCATGAAGACTTGTATTTTTTTTCATTTACATAGGTAATTATGATTGGTGCTCTGTGATTTGGGAAATATTTTTGTGGTCACCATTCAACATTTTATGCCATCGGTCGGGGAGGGTGTGACATCGACTAGAGGTTCTAGAGACTCTAATGAGGGAGATGGTATATGCTAAATTCTCCAAGTGTGAGTTTTGGTTGCGTGAGGTGTAGTTTTCGGGGGATCTTGTCAATCAACAGGGTATATTGGCTATCCTTAGAGATAATAAGAAAGGATCATTAGATATTCTGTAATTCTATAAAGATAGTAAATTAAGACTAATAAATATATCCTAAAAAGATAATAAGATAGGATCGTTAGATATCGTAAAAGATAGTAGGTTAGGGTTGGTAAAATACATTAGGAAAAGTTTCTCTAAAAGAAAAATGAATTTTGAATTAATACAACCAAATAAAATCCGAAAACTATTAAAACATGTGCACTCACCAACATAAAGTTGATGTTTTCAAAATTGCATGTGTTCCTAGGATGGAGTAGAGATCATGTCAAGGAAGGATTATGATCATGAAGACTTGTATTTTTTTTCATTTACATAGGTAATTATGATTGGTGCTCTGTGATTTGGGAAATATTTTTGTGGTCACCATTCAACATTTTATGCCATCGGTCGGGGAGGGTGTGACATCGACTAGAGGTTCTAGAGACTCTAATGAGAGAGATGTTATATGCTAAATTCTCCAAGTGTGAGTTTTGGTTGCGTGAGGTGCAGTTTTCGGGGGATCTTGTCAATCAACAGGGTATATTGGCTATCCTTAGAGATAATAAGAAAGGATCATTAGATATTCTGTAATTCTATAAAGATAGTAAATTAAGACTAATAAATATATCCTAAAAAGATAATAAGATAGGATCGTTAGATATCGTAAAAGATAGTAAGTTAGGGTTGGTAAAATACATTAGGAAAAGTTTCTCTAAAAGAAAAATGAATTTTGAATTAATACAACCAAATAAAATCCGAAAACTATTAAAACATGTGTACTCACCAACATAAAGTTGATGTTTTCAAAATTGCATGTGTTCCTAGGATGGAGTAGAGATCATGTCAAGGAAGGATTATGATCATGAAGACTTGTATTTTTTTTCATTTACATAGGTAATTATGATTGGTGCTCTGTGATTTGGGAAATATTTTTGTGGTCACCATTCAACATTTTATGCCATCGGTCGGGGAGGGTGTGTCATCGACTAGAGGTTCTAGAGACTCTAATGAGGGAGATGGTATATGCTAAATTCTCCAAGTGTGAGTTTTGGTTGTATGAGGTGCAGTGTTCAGGGGATCTTGTCAATCAACAGGGTATATTGGATATCCCTAGAGATAATAAGAAAGGATCATTAGATATTCTGTAATTCTATAAAGATAGTAAATTAAGACTAAAAAATATATCCTAAAAAGATAATAAGATAGGATCGCTAGATATCGTAAAAGATAGTAAGTTAGGGTTGGTAAAATACATTAGGAAAAGTTTCTCTAAAAGAAAAATGAATTTTGAATTAATACAACCAAATAAAATCCGAAAACTATTAAAACATGTGCACTCACCAACATAAAGTTGATGTTTTCAAAATTGCATGTGTTCCTAGGATGGAGTAGAGATCATGTCAAGGAAGGATTATGATCATGAAGACTTGTATTTTTTTCATTTACATAGGTAATTATGATTGGTGCTCTGTGATTTGGGAAATATTTTTGTGGTCACCATTCAACATTTTATGCCATCGGTCGGGGAGGGTGTGACATCGACTAGAGGTTCTAGAGACTCTAATGAGGGAGATGGTATATGCTAAATTCTCCAAGTGTGAGTTTTGGTTGCGTGAGGTGCAGTTTTCGGGGGATCTTGTCAATCAACAGGGTATATTGGCTATCCTTAGAGATAATAAGAAAGGATCATTAGATATTCTGTAATTCTATAAAGATAGTAAATTAAGACTAATAAATATATCCTAAAAAGATAATAAGATAGGATCGTTAGATATCGTAAAAGATAGTAAGTTAGGGTTGGTAAAATACATTAGGAAAAGTTTCTCTAAAAGAAAAATGAATTTTGAATTAATACAACCAAATAAAATCCGAAAACTATTAAAACATGTGCACTCACCAACATAAAGTTGATGTTTTCAAAATTGCATGTGTTCCTAGGATGGAGTAGAGATCATGTCAAGGAAGGATTATGATCATGAAGACTTGTATTTTTTTCATTTACATAGGTAATTATGATTGGTGCTCTGTGATTTGGGAAATATTTTTGTGGTCACCATTCAACATTTTATGCCATCGGTCGGGGAGGGTGTGACATCGACTAGAGGTTCTAGAGACTCTAATGAGGGAGATGGTATATGCTAAATTCTCCAAGTGTGAGTTTTGGTTGCGTGAGGTGCAGTTTTCGGGGGATCTTGTCAATCAACAGGGTATATTGGATATCCCTAGAGATAATAAGAAAGGATCATTAGATATTCTGTAATTCTATAAAGATAGTAAATTAAGACTAATAAATATATCCTAAAAAGATAATAAGATAGGATCGTTAGATATCGTAAAAGATAGTAAGTTAGGGTTGGTAAAATACAATAGGAAAAGTTTCTCTAAAAGAAAAATGAATTTTGAATTAATACAACCAAATAAAATCCGAAAACTATTAAAACATGTGCACTCACCAACATAAAGTTGATGTTTTCAAAATTGCATGTGTTCCTAGGATGGAGTAGAGATCATGTCAAGGAAGGATTATGATCATGAAGACTTGTATTTTTTTTTCATTTACATAGGTAATTATGATTGGTGCTCTGTGATTTGGGAAATATTTTTGTGGTCACCATTCAACATTTTATGCCATCGGTCGGGGAGGGTGTGTCATCGACTAGAGGTTCTAGAGACTCTAATGAGGGAGATGGTATATGCTAAATTCTCCAAGTGTGAGTTTTGGTTGCGTGAGGTGCAGTTTTCGGGGGATCTTGTCAATCAACAGGGTATATTGGCTATCCTTAGAGATAATAAGAAAGGATCATTAGATATTCTGTAATTCTATAAAGATAGTAAATTAAGACTAATAAATATATCCTAAAAAGATAATAAGATAGGATCGTTAGATATCGTAAAAGATAGTAAGTTAGGGTTGGTAAAATACATTAGGAAAAGTTTCTCTAAAAGAAAAATGAATTTTGAATTAATACAACCAAATAAAATCCGAAAACTATTAAAACATGTGTACTCACCAACATAAAGTTGATGTTTTCAAAATTGCATGTGTTCCTAGGATGGAGTAGAGATCATGTCAAGGAAGGATTATGATCATGAAGACTTGTATTTTTTTTCATTTACATAGGTAATTATGATTGGTGCTCTGTGATTTGGGAAATATTTTTGTGGTCACCATTCAACATTTTATGCCATCGGTCGGGGAGGGTGTGTCATCGACTAGAGGTTCTAGAGACTCTAATGAGGGAGATGGTATATGCTAAATTCTCCAAGTGTGAGTTTTGGTTGTATGAGGTGCAGTGTTCGGGGGATCTTGTCAATCAACAGGGTATATTGGATATCCCTAGAGATAATAAGAAAGGATCATTAGATATTCTGTAATTCTATAAAGATAGTAAATTAAGACTAATAAATATATCCTAAAAAGATAATAAGATAGGATCGCTAGATATCGTAAAAGATAGTAAGTTAGGGTTGGTAAAATACATTAGGAAAAGTTTCTCTAAAAGAAAAATGAATTTTGAATTAATACAACCAAATAAAATCCGAAAACTATTAAAACATGTGCACTCACCAACATAAAGTTGATGTTTTCAAAATTGCATGTGTTCCTAGGATGGAGTAGAGATCATGTCAAGGAAGGATTATGATCATGAAGACTTGTATTTTTTTTCATTTACATAGGTAATTATGATTGGTGCTCTGTGATTTGGGAAATATTTTTGTGGTCACCATTCAACATTTTATGCCATCGGTCGGGGAGGGTGTGACATCGACTAGAGTTTCTAGAGACTCTAATGAGGGAGATGGTATATGCTAAATTCTCCAAGTGTGAGTTTTGGTTGCGTGAGGTGCAGTTTTCGGGGGATCTTGTCAATCAACAGGGTATATTGGCTATCCTTAGAGATAATAAGAAAGGATCATTAGATATTCTGTAATTCTATAAAGATAGTAAATTAAGACTAATAAATATATCCTAAAAAGATAATAAGATAGGATCGTTAGATATCGTAAAGGATAGTAAGTTAGGGTTGGTAAAATACATTAGGAAAAGTTTCTCTAAAAGAAAAATGAATTTTGAATTAATACAACCAAATAAAATCCGAAAACTATTAAAACATGTGCACTCACCAACATAAAGTTGATGTTTTCAAAATTGCATGTGTTCCTAGGATGGAGTAGAGATCATGTCAAGGAAGGATTATGATCATGAAGACTTGTATTTTTTTCATTTACATAGGTAATTATGATTGGTGCTCTGTGATTTGGGAAATATTTTTGTGGTCACCATTCAACATTTTGTGCCATCGGTCGGGGAGGGTGTGACATCGACTAAAGATTCTAGAGACTCTAAGGAGGGAGATGGTATATGCTAAATTCTCCAAGTGTGTGTTTTGGTTGCGTGAGGTGCAGTTTTCGGGGGATCTTGTCAATCAACAGGGTATATTGGATATCCCTAGAGATAATAAGAAAGGATCATTAGATATTCTGTAATCCTATAAAGATAGTAAATTAAGACTAATAAATATATCCTAAAAAGATAATAAGATAGGATCGTTAGATATCGTAAAAGATAGTAAGTTAGGGTTGGTAAAATACATTAGGAAATGTTTCTCTAAAAGAAAAATGAATTTTGAATTAATACAACCAAATAAAATCCGAAAACTATTAAATCCTATGCACTCACCAACATAAAGTTGATGTTTTCAAAATTGCATGTGTTCCTAGGATGGAGTAGAGATCATGTCAAGGAAGGATTATGATCATGAAGACTTGTATTTTTTTTTCGTT
Source organism: Lactuca sativa (assembly GCF_002870075.4). Lineage (NCBI taxonomy): Eukaryota > Viridiplantae > Streptophyta > Magnoliopsida > Asterales > Asteraceae > Lactuca > Lactuca sativa. The sequence goes on from NC_056630.2 coordinate 171,019,605, forward strand.
TACATAGGTAATTATGATTGGTGCTCTGTGATTTGGGAAATATTTTTGTGGTCACCATTCAACATTTTATGCCATCGGTCGGGGAGGGTGTGTCATCGACTAGAGGTTCTAGAGACTCTAATGAGGGAGATGGTATATGCTAAATTCTCCAAGTGTGAGTTTTGGTTGCGTGAGGTGCAGTTTTCGGGGGATCTTGTCAATCAACAGGGTATATTGGCTATCCTTAGAGATAATAAGAAAGGATCATTAGATATTCTGTAATTCTATAAAGATAGTAAATTAAGACTAATAAATATATCCTAAAAAGATAATAAGATAGGATCGTTAGATATCGTAAAAGATAGTAAGTTAGGGTTGGTAAAATACATTAGGAAAAGTTTCTCTAAAAGAAAAATGAATTTTGAATTAATACAACCAAATAAAATCCGAAAACTATTAAAACATGTGCACTCACCAACATAAAGTTGATGTTTTCAAAATTGCATGTGTTCCTAGGATGGAGTAGAGATCATGTCAAGGAAGGATTATGATCATGAAGACTTGTATTTTTTTTCATTTACATAGGTAATTATGATTGGTGCTCTGTGATTTGGGAAATATTTTTGTGGTCACCATTCAACATTTTATGCCATCGGTCGGGGAGGGTGTGACATCGACTAGAGGTTCTAGAGACTCTAATGAGGGAGATGGTATATGCTAAATTCTCCAAGTGTGAGTTTTGGTTGCGTGAGGTGCAGTTTTCGGGGGATCTTGTCAATCAACAGGGTATATTGGATATCCCTAGAGATAATAAGAAAGGATCATTAGATATTCTGTAATTCTATAAAGATAGTAAATTAAGACTAATAAATATATCCTAAAAAGATAATAAGATAGGATCGTTAGATATCGTAAAAGATAGTAAGTTAGGGTTGGTAAAATACAATAGGAAAAGTTTCTCTAAAAGAAAAATGAATTTTGAATTAATACAACCAAATAAAATCCGAAAACTATTAAAACATGTGCACTCACCAACATAAAGTTGATGTTTTCAAAATTGCATGTGTTCCTAGGATGGAGTAGAGATCATGTCAAGGAAGGATTATGATCATGAAGACTTGTATTTTTTTTTCATTTACATAGGTAATTATGATTGGTGCTCTGTGATTTGGGAAATATTTTTGTGGTCACCATTCAACATTTTATGCCATCTGTCGGGGAGGGTGTGTCATCGACTAGAGGTTGTAGAGACTCTAATGAGGGAGATGGTATATGCTAAATTCTCCAAGTGTGAGTTTTAGTTGTATGAGGTGCAGTGTTCGGGGGATCTTGTCAATCAACAGGGTATATTGGATATCCCTAGAGATAATAAGAAAGGATCATTAGATATTCTGTAATTCTATAAAGATAGTAAATTAAGACTAATAAATATATCCTAAAAAGATAATAAGATAGGATCGCTAGATATCGTAAAAGATAGTAAGTTAGGGTTGGTAAAATACATTAGGAAAAGTTTCTCTAAAAGAAAAATGAATTTTGAATTGATACAACCAAATAAAATCCGAAAACTATTAAAACATGTGCACTCACCAACATAAAGTTGATGTTTTCAAAATTGCATGTGTTCCTAGGATGGAGTAGAGATCATGTCAAGGAAGGATTATGATCATGAAGACTTGTATTTTTTTTCATTTACATAGGTAATTATGATTGGTGCTCTGTGATTTGGGAAATATTTTTGTGGTCACCATTCAACATTTTATGCCATCGTTCGGGGAGGGTGTGACATCGACTAGAGTTTCTAGAGACTCTAATGAGGGAGATGGTATATGCTAAATTCTCCAAGTGTGAGTTTTGGTTGCGTGAGGTGCAGTTTTCGGGGGATCTTGTCAATCAACAGGGTATATTGGCTATCCTTAGAGATAATAAGAAAGGATCATTAGATATTCTGTAATTCTATAAAGATAGTAAATTAAGACTAATAAATATATCCTAAAAAGATAATAAGATAGGATCGTTAGATATCGTAAAAGATAGTAAGTTAGGGCTGGTAAAATACATTAGGAAATGTTTCTCTAAAAGAAAAATGAATTTTGAATTAATACAACCAAATAAAATCCGAAAACTATTAAAACATGTGCACTCACCAACATAAAGTTGATGTTTTCAAAATTGCATGTGTTCCTAGGATGGAGTAGAGATCATGTCAAGGAAGGATTATGATCATGAAGACTTGTATTTTTTTTCATTTACATAGGTAATTATGATTGGTGCTCTGTGATTTGGGAAATATTTTTGTGGTCACCATTCAACATTTTATGCCATCGGTCGGGGAGGGTGTGACATCGACTAGAGGTTCTAGAGACTCTAATGAGGGAGATGGTATATGCTAAATTCTCCAAGTGTGAGTTTTGGTTGCGTGAGGTGCAGTTTTCGGGGGATCTTGTCAATCAACAGGGTATATTGGATATCCCTAGAGATAATAAGAAAGGATCATTAGATATTCTGTAATTCTATAAAGATAGTAAATTAAGACTAATAAATATATCCTAAAAAGATAATAAGATAGGATCGTTAGATATCGTAAAAGATAGTAAGTTAGGGTTGGTAAAATACAATAGGAAAAGTTTCTCTAAAAGAAAAATGAATTTTGAATTAATACAACCAAATAAAATCCGAAAACTATTAAAACATGTGCACTCACCAACATAAAGTTGATGTTTTCAAAATTGCATGTGTTCCTAGGATGGAGTAGAGATCATGTCAAGGAAGGATTATGATCATGAAGACTTGTATTTTTTTTCATTTACATAGGTAATTATGATTGGTGCTCTGTGATTTGGGAAATATTTTTGTGGTCACCATTCAACATTTTATGCCATCGGTCGGGGAGGGTGTGTCATCGACTAGAGGTTCTAGAGACTCTAATGAGGGAGATGGTATATGCTAAATTCTCCAAGTGTGAGTTTTGGTTGCGTGAGGTGCAGTTTTCGGGGGATCTTGTCAATCAACAGGGTATATTGGCTATCCTTAGAGATAATAAGAAAGGATCATTAGATATTCTGTAATTCTATAAAGATAGTAAATTAAGACTAATAAATATATCCTAAAAAGATAATAAGATAGGATCGTTAGATATCGTAAAAGATAGTAAGTTAGGGTTGGTAAAATACATTAGGAAAAGTTTCTCTAAAAGAAAAATGAATTTTGAATTAATACAACCAAATAAAATCCGAAAACTATTAAAACATGTGCACTCACCAACATAAAGTTGATGTTTTCAAAATTGCATGTGTTCCTAGGATGGAGTAGAGATCATGTCAAGGAAGGATTATGATCATGAAGACTTGTATTTTTTTTCATTTACATAGGTAATTATGATTGGTGCTCTGTGATTTGGGAAATATTTTTGTGGTCACCATTCAACATTTTATGCCATCGGTCGGGGAGGGTGTGACATCGACTAGAGGTTCTAGAGACTCTAATGAGGGAGATGGTATATGCTAAATTCTCCAAGTGTGAGTTTTGGTTGCGTGAGGTGTAGTTTTCGGGGGATCTTGTCAATCAACAGGGTATATTGGCTATCCTTAGAGATAATAAGAAAGGATCATTAGATATTCTGTAATTCTATAAAGATAGTAAATTAAGACTAATAAATATATCCTAAAAAGATAATAAGATAGGATCGTTAGATATCGTAAAAGATAGTAGGTTAGGGTTGGTAAAATACATTAGGAAAAGTTTCTCTAAAAGAAAAATGAATTTTGAATTAATACAACCAAATAAAATCCGAAAACTATTAAAACATGTGCACTCACCAACATAAAGTTGATGTTTTCAAAATTGCATGTGTTCCTAGGATGGAGTAGAGATCATGTCAAGGAAGGATTATGATCATGAAGACTTGTATTTTTTTTCATTTACATAGGTAATTATGATTGGTGCTCTGTGATTTGGGAAATATTTTTGTGGTCACCATTCAACATTTTATGCCATCGGTCGGGGAGGGTGTGACATCGACTAGAGGTTCTAGAGACTCTAAGGAGAGAGATGGTATATGCTAAATTCTCCAAGTGTGAGTTTTGATTGCGTGAGGTGCAGTTTTCGGGGGATCTTGTCAATCAACAGGGTATATTGGATATCCCTAGAGATAATAAGAAAGGATCATTAGATATTCTGTAATTCTATAAAGATAGTAAATTAAGACTAATAAATATATCCTAAAAAGATAATAAGATAGGATCGTTAGATATCATAAAAGATAGTAAGTTAGGGTTGGTAAAATACAATAGGAAAAGTTTCTCTAAAAGAAAAATGAATTTTGAATTAATACAACCAAATAAAATCCGAAAACTATTAAAACATGTGCACTCACCAACATAAAGTTGATGTTTTCAAAATTGCATGTGTTCCTAGGATGGAGTAGAGATCATGTCAAGGAAGGATTATGATCATGAAGACTTGTATTTTTTTTCATTTACATAGGTAATTATGATTGGTGCTCTGTGATTTGGGAAATATTTTTGTGGTCACCATTCAACATTTTATGCCATCGGTCGGGGAGGGTGTGACATCGACTAGAGGTTCTAGAGACTCTAAGGAGAGAGATGGTATATGCTAAATTCTCCAAGTGTGAGTTTTGGTTGCGTGAGGTGCAGTTTTCGGGGGATCTTATCAATCAACAGGGTATATTGGCTATCCTTAGAGATAATAAGAAACGATCATTAGATATTCTGTAATTCTATAAAGATAGTAAATTAAGACTAATAAATATATCCTAAAAAGATAATAAGATAGGATCGTTAGATATCGTAAAAGATAGTAAGTTAGGGTTGGTAAAATACATTAGGAAAAGTTTCTCTAAAAGAAAAATGAATTTTGAATTAATACAACCAAATAAAATCTGAAAACTATTAAAACATGTGCACTCACCAACATAAAGTTGATGTTTTCAAAATTGCATGTGTTCCTAGGATGGAGTAGAGATCATGTCAAGGAAGGATTATGATCATGAAGACTTGTATTTTTCTTCGTTTACATAGGTAATTATGATTGGTGCTCTATGATTTGGGAAATATTTTTGTGGTCACCATTCAACATTTTATGCCATCGGTCGGGGAGGGTGTGACATCGACTAGAGGTTCTAGAGACTTTAAGGAGGGAGATGGTATATGCTAAATTCTCCAAGTGTGAGTTTTGGTTGCGTGAGGTGCAGTTTTCGGGGGATCTTGTCAATCAACAGGGTATATTGGATATCCCTAGAGATAATAAGAAAGGATCATTAGATATTCTGTAATTCTATAAAGATAGTAAATTAAGACTAATAAATATATCCTAAAAAGATAATAAGATAGGATCGTTAGATATCGTAAAAGATAGTAAGTTAGGGTTGGTAAAATACAATAGGAAAAGTTTCTCTAAAAGAAAAATGAATTTTGAATTAATACAACCAAATAAAATCCGAAAACTATTAAAACATGTGCACTCACCAACATAAAGTTGATGTTTTCAAAATTGCATGTGTTCCTAGGATGGAGTAGAGATCATGTCAAGGAAGGATTATGATCATGAAGACTTGTATTTTTTTTCATTTACATAGGTAATTATGATTGGTGCTCTGTGATTTGGGAAATATTTTTGTGGTCACCATTCAACATTTTATGCCATCGGTCGGGGAGGGTGTGACATCGACTAGAGGTTCTAGAGACTCTAAGGAGAGAGATGGTATATGCTAAATTCTCCAAGTGTGAGTTTTGGTTGCGTGAGGTGCAGTTTTCGGGGGATCTTATCAATCAACAGGGTATATTGGCTATCCTTAGAGATAATAAGAAAGGATCATTAGATATTCTGTAATTCTATAAAGATAGTAAATTAAGACTAATAAATATATCCTAAAAAGATAATAAGATAGGATCGTTAGATATCGTAAAAGATAGTAAGTTAGGGTTGGTAAAATACATTAGGAAAAGTTTCTCTAAAAGAAAAATGAATTTTGAATTAATACAACCAAATAAAATCTGAAAACTATTAAAACATGTGCACTCACCAACATAAAGTTGATGTTTTCAAAATTGCATGTGTTCCTAGGATGGAGTAGAGATCATGTCAAGGAAGGATTATGATCATGAAGACTTGTATTTTTCTTCGTTTACATAGGTAATTATGATTGGTGCTCTATGATTTGGGAAATATTTTTGTGGTCACCATTCAACATTTTATGCCATCGGTCGGGGAGGGTGTGACATCGACTAGAGGTTCTAGAGACTCTAAGGAGAGAGATGGTATATGCTAAATTCTCCAAGTGTGAGTTTTGGTTGCGTGAGGTGCAGTTTTCGGGGGATCTTATCAATCAACAGGGTATATTGGCTATCCTTAGAGATAATAAGAAAGGATCATTAGATATTCTGTAATTCTATAAAGATAGTAAATTAAGACTAATAAATATATCCTAAAAAGATAATAAGATAGGATCGTTAGATATCGTAAAAGATAGTAAGTTAGGGTTGGTAAAATACAATAGGAAAAGTTTCTCTAAAAGAAAAATGAATTTTGAATTAATACAACCAAATAAAATCCGAAAACTATTAAAACATGTGCACTCACCAACATAAAGTTGATGTTTTCAAAATTGCATGTGTTCCTAGGATGGAGTAGAGATCATGTCAAGGAAGGATTATGATCATGAAGACTTGTATTTTTTTTCATTTACATAGGTAATTACGATTGGTGCTCTGTGATTTGGGAAATGTTTTTGTGGTCACCATTCAACATTTTATGCCATCGGTCGGGGAGGGTGTGACATCGACTAGAGGTTCTAGAGACTCTAAGGAGAGAGATGGTATATGCTTAATTCTCCAAGTGTGAGTTTTGGTTGCGTGAGGTGCAGTTTTCGGGGGATCTTATCAATCAACAGGGTATATTGGCTATCCTTAGAGATAATAAGAAAGGATCATTAGATATTCTGTAATTCTATAAAGATAGTAAATTAAGACTAATAAATATATCCTAAAAAGATAATAAGATAGGATCGTTAGATATCGTAAAAGATAGTAAGTTAGGGTTGGTAAAATACATTAGGAAAAGTTTCTCTAAAAGAAAAATGAATTTTGAATTAATACAACCAAATAAAATCTGAAAACTATTAAAACATGTGCACTCACCAACATAAAGTTGATGTTTTCAAAATTGCATGTGTTCCTAGGATGGAGTAGAGATCATGTCAAGGAAGGATTATGATCATGAAGACTTGTATTTTTCTTCGTTTACATAGGTAATTATGATTGGTGCTCTATGATTTGGGAAATATTTTTGTGGTCACCATTCAACATTTTATGCCATCGGTCGGGGAGGGTGTGACATCGACTAGAGGTTCTAGAGACTTTAAGGAGGGAGATGGTATATGCTAAATTCTCCAAGTGTGAGTTTTGGTTGCGTGAGGTGCAGTTTTCGGGGGATCTTGTCAATCAACAGGGTATATTGGATATCCCTAGAGATAATAAGAAAGGATCATTAGATATTCTGTAATTCTATAAAGATAGTAAATTAAGACTAATAAATATATCCTAAAAAGATAATAAGATAGGATCGTTAGATATCGTAAAAGATAGTAAGTTAGGGTTGGTAAAATACAATAGGAAAAGTTTCTCTAAAAGAAAAATGAATTTTGAATTAATACAACCAAATAAAATCCGAAAACTATTAAAACATGTGCACTCACCAACATAAAGTTGATGTTTTCAAAATTGCATGTGTTCCTAGGATGGAGTAGAGATCATGTCAAGGAAGGATTATGATCATGAAGACTTGTATTTTTTTTCATTTACATAGGTAATTATGATTGGTGCTCTGTGATTTGGGAAATATTTTTGTGGTCACCATTCAACATTTTATGCCATCGGTCGGGGAGGGTGTGACATCGACTAGAGGTTCTAGAGACTCTAATGAGGGAGATGGTATATGCTAAATTCTCCAAGTGTGAGTTTTGGTTGCGTGAGGTGCAGTTTTCGGGGGATCTTGTCAATCAACAGGGTATATTGGCTATCCTTAGAGATAATAAGAAAGGATCATTAGATATTCTGTAATTCTATAAAGATAGTAAATTAAGACTAATAAATATATCCTAAAAAGATAATAAGATAGGATCGTTAGATATCGTAAAAGATAGTAGGTTAGGGTTGGTAAAATACATTAGGAAAAGTTTCTCTAAAAGAAAAATGAATTTTGAATTAATACAACCAAATAAAATCTGAAAACTATTAAAACATGTGCACTCACCAACATAAAGTTGATGTTTTCAAAATTGCATGTGTTCCTAGGATGGAGTAGAGATCATGTCAAGGAAGGATTATGATCATGAAGACTTGTATTTTTTTTCATTTACATAGGTAATTATGATTGGTGCTCTGTGATTTGGGAAATATTTTTGTGGTCACCATTAACCATTTTATGCCATCGGTCGGGGAGGGTGTGACATCGACTAGAGGTTCTAGAGACTCTAAGGAGAGAGATGGTATATGCTAAATTCTCCAAGTGTGAGTTTTGGTTGCGTGAGGTGCAGTTTTCGGGGGATCTTATCAATCAACAGGGTATATTGGCTATCCTTAGAGATAATAAGAAAGGATCATTAGATATTCTGTAATTCTATAAAGATAGTAAATTAAGACTAATAAATATATCCTAAAAAGATAATAAGATAGGATCGTTAGATATCGTAAAAGATAGTAAGTTAGGGTTGGTAAAATACATTAGGAAAAGTTTCTCTAAAAGAAAAATGAATTTTGAATTAATACAACCAAATAAAATCTGAAAACTATTAAAACATGTGCACTCACCAACATAAAGTTGATGTTTTCAAAATTGCATGTGTTCCTAGGATGGAGTAGAGATCATGTCAAGGAAGGATTATGATCATGAAGACTTGTATTTTTCTTCGTTTACATAGGTAATTATGATTGGTGCTCTATGATTTGGGAAATATTTTTGTGGTCACCATTCAACATTTTATGCCATCGGTCGGGGAGGGTGTGACATCGACTAGAGGTTCTAGAGACTTTAAGGAGGGAGATGGTATATGCTAAATTCTCCAAGTGTGAGTTTTGGTTGCGTGAGGTGCAGTTTTCGGGGGATCTTGTCAATCAACAGGGTATATTGGATATCCCTAGAGATAATAAGAAAGGATCATTAGATATTCTGTAATTCTATAAAGATAGTAAATTAAGACTAATAAATATATCCTAAAAAGATAATAAGATAGGATCGTTAGATATCGTAAAAGATAGTAAGTTAGGGTTGGTAAAATACAATAGGAAAAGTTTCTCTAAAAGAAAAATGAATTTTGAATTAATACAACCAAATAAAATCCGAAAACTATTAAAACATGTGCACTCACCAACATAAAGTTGATGTTTTCAAAATTGCATGTGTTCCTAGGATGGAGTAGAGATCATGTCAAGGAAGGATTATGATCATGAAGACTTGTATTTTTTTTCATTTACATAGGTAATTATGATTGGTGCTCTGTGATTTGGGAAATATTTTTGTGGTCACCATTCAACATTTTATGCCATCGGTCGGGGAGGGTGTGACATCGACTAGAGGTTCTAGAGACTTTAAGGAGGGAGATGGTATATGCTAAATTCTCCAAGTGTGAGTTTTGGTTGCGTGAGGTGCAGTTTTCGGGGGATCTTATCAATCAACAGGGTATATTGGCTATCCTTAGAGATAATAAGAAAGGATCATTAGATATTCTGTAATTCTATAAAGATAGTAAATTAAGACTAATAAATATATCCTAAAAAGATAATAAGATAGGATCGTTAGATATCGTAAAAGATAGTAAGTTAGGGTTGGTAAAATACAATAGGAAAAGTTTCTCTAAAAGAAAAATGAATTTTGAATTAATACAACCAAATAAAATCCGAAAACTATTAAAACATGTGCACTCACCAACATAAAGTTGATGTTTTCAAAATTGCATGTGTTCCTAGGATGGAGTAGAGATCATGTCAAGGAAGGATTATGATCATGAAGACTTGTATTTTTTTTCATTTACATAGGTAATTACGATTGGTGCTCTGTGATTTGGGAAATGTTTTTGTGGTCACCATTCAACATTTTATGCCATCGGTCGGGGAGGGTGTGACATCGACTAGAGGTTCTAGAGACTCTAAGGAGAGAGATGGTATATGCTAAATTCTCCAAGTGTGAGTTTTGGTTGCGTGAGGTGCAGTTTTCGGGGGATCTTATCAATCAACAGGGTATATTGGCTATCCTTAGAGATAATAAGAAAGGATCATTAGATATTCTGTAATTCTATAAAGATAGTAAATTAAGACTAATAAATATATCCTAAAAAGATAATAAGATAGGATCGTTAGATATCGTAAAAGATAGTAAGTTAGGGTTGGTAAAATACATTAGGAAAAGTTTCTCTAAAAGAAAAATGAATTTTGAATTAATACAACCAAATAAAATCTGAAAACTATTAAAACATGTGCACTCACCAACATAAAGTTGATGTTTTCAAAATTGCATGTGTTCCTAGGATGGAGTAGAGATCATGTCAAGGAAGGATTATGATCATGAAGACTTGTATTTTTCTTCGTTTACATAGGTAATTATGATTGGTGCTCTATGATTTGGGAAATATTTTTGTGGTCACCATTCAACATTTTATGCCATCGGTCGGGGAGGGTGTGACATCGACTAGAGGTTCTAGAGACTTTAAGGAGGGAGATGGTATATGCTAAATTCTCCAAGTGTGAGTTTTGGTTGCGTGAGGTGCAGTTTTCGGGGGATCTTGTCAATCAACAGGGTATATTGGATATCCCTAGAGATAATAAGAAAGGATCATTAGATATTCTGTAATTCTATAAAGATAGTAAATTAAGACTAATAAATATATCCTAAAAAGATAATAAGATAGGATCGTTAGATATCGTAAAAGATAGTAAGTTAGGGTTGGTAAAATACAATAGGAAAAGTTTCTCTAAAAGAAAAATGAATTTTGAATTAATACAACCAAATAAAATCCGAAAACTATTAAAACATGTGCACTCACCAACATAAAGTTGATGTTTTCAAAATTGCATGTGTTCCTAGGATGGAGTAGAGATCATGTCAAGGAAGGATTATGATCATGAAGACTTGTATTTTTTTTCATTTACATAGGTAATTATGATTGGTGCTCTGTGATTTGGGAAATATTTTTGTGGTCACCATTCAACATTTTATGCCATCGGTCGGGGAGGGTGTGACATCGACTAGAGGTTCTAGAGACTCTAAGGAGGGAGATGGTATATGCTAAATTCTCCAAGTGTGAGTTTTGGTTGCGTGAGGTGCAGTTTTCGGGGGATCTTGTCAATCAACAGGGTATATTGGCTATCCTTAGAGATAATAAGAAAGGATCATTAGATATTCTGTAATTCTATAAAGATAGTAAATTAAGACTAATAAATATATCCTAAAAAGATAATAAGATAGGATCGTTAGATATCGTAAAAGATAGTATGTTAGGGTTGGTAAAATACAATAGGAAAAGTTTCTCTAAAAGAAAAATGAATTTTGAATTAATACAACCAAATAAAATCCGAAAACTATTAAAACATGTGCACTCACCAACATAAAGTTGATGTTTTCAAAATTGCATGTGTTCCTAGGATGGAGTAGAGATCATGTCAAGGAAGGATTATGATCATGAAGACTTGTATTTTTTTTCATTTACATAGGTAATTATGATTGCTGCTCTGTGATTTGGGAAATATTTTTGTGGTCACCATTCAACATTTTATGCCATCGGTCGGGGAGGGTGTGACATCGACTAGAGGTTCTAGAGACTCTAATGAGGGAGATGGTATATGCTAAATTCTCCAAGTGTGAGTTTTGGTTGCGTGAGGTGCAGTTTTCGGGGGATCTTGTCAATCAACAGGGTATACTGGCTATCCTTAGAGATAATAAGAAAGGATCATTAGATATTCTGTAATTCTATAAAGATAGTAAATTAAGACTAATAAATATATCCTAAAAAGATAATAAGATAGGATCGTTAGATATCGTAAAAGATAGTAGGTTAGGGTTGGTAAAATACATTAGGAAAAGTTTCTCTAAAAGAAAAATGAATTTTGAATTAATACAACCAAATAAAATCCGAAAACTATTAAAACATGTGCACTCACCAACATAAAGTTGATGTTTTCAAAATTGCATGTGTTCCTAGGATGGAGTAGAGATCATGTCAAGGAAGGATTATGATCATGAAGACTTGTATTTTTTTTCATTTACATAGGTAATTATGATTGCTGCTCTGTGATTTGGGAAATATTTTTGTGGTCACCATTCAACATTTTATGCCATCGGTCGGGGAGGGTGTGACATCGACTAGAGGTTCTAGAGACTCTAATGAGGGAGATGGTATATGCTAAATTCTCCAAGTGTGAGTTTTGGTTGCGTGAGGTGCAGTTTTCGGGGGATCTTGTCAATCAACAGGGTATACTGGCTATCCTTAGAGATAATAAGAAAGGATCATTAGATATTCTGTAATTCTATAAAGATAGTAAATTAAGACTAATAAATATATCCTAAAAAGATAATAAGATAGGATCGTTAGATATCGTAAAAGATAGTAGGTTAGGGTTGGTAAAATACATTAGGAAAAGTTTCTCTAAAAGAAAAATGAATTTTGAATTAATACAACCAAATAAAATCCGAAAACTATTAAAACATGTGCACTCACCAACATAAAGTTGATGTTTTCAAAATTGCATGTGTTCCTAGGATGGAGTAGAGATCATGTCAAGGAAGGATTATGATCATGAAGACTTGTATTTTTTTTCATTTACATAGGTAATTATGATTGGTGCTCTGTGATTTGGGAAATATTTTTGTGGTCACCATTCAACATTTTATGCCATCGGTCGGGGAGGGTGTGACATCGACTAGAGGTTCTAGAGACTCTAATGAGGGAGATGGTAGATGCTAAATTCTCCAAGTGTGAGTTTTGGTTGCGTGAGGTGAAGTTTTCGGGGGATCTTGTCAATCAACAGAGTATATTGGCTATCCTTAGAGATAATAAGAAAGGATCATTAGATATTCTGTAATTTTATAAAGATAGTAAATTAAGACTAATAAATATATCCTAAAAAGATAATAAGATAGGATCGTTAGATATCGTAAAAGATAGTAAGTTAGGGTTGGTAAAATACATTAGGAAAAGTTTCTCTAAAAGAAAAATGAATTTTGAATTAATACAACCAAATAAAATCCGAAAACTATTAAAACATGTGCACTCACCAACATAAAGTTGATGTTTTCAAAATTGCATGTGTTCCTAGGATGGAGTAGAGATCATGTCAAGGAAGGATTATGATCATGAAGACTTGTATTTTTTTCATTTACATAGGTAATTATGATTGGTGCTCTGTGATTTGGGAAATATTTTTGTGGTCACCATTCAACATTTTATGCCATCGGTCGGGGAGGGTGTGACATCGACTAGAGGTTCTAGAGACTCTAATGAGGGAGATGGTATATGCTAAATTCTCCAAGTGTGAGTTTTGGTTGCGTGAGGTGAAGTTTTCGGGGGATCTTGTCAATCAACAGAGTATATTGGCTATCCTTAGAGATAATAAGAAAGGATCATTAGATATTCTGTAATTTTATAAAGATAGTAAATTAAGACTAATAAATATATCCTAAAAAGATAATAAGATAGGATCGTTAGATATCGTAAAAGATAGTAAGTTAGGGTTGGTAAAATACATTAGGAAAAGTTTCTCTAAAAGAAAAATGAATTTTGAATTAATACAACCAAATAAAATCCGAAAACTATTAAAACATGTGCACTCACCAACATAAAGTTGATGTTTTCAAAATTGCATGTGTTCCTAGGATGGAGTAGAGATCATGTCAAGGAAGGATTATGATCATGAAGACTTGTATTTTTTTTCATTTACATAGGTAATTATGATTGGTGCTCTGTGATTTGGGAAATATTTTTGTGGTCACCATTCAACATTTTGTGCCATCGGTCGGGGAGGGTGTGACATCGACTAGAGGTTCTAGAGACTCTAAGGAGGGAGATGGTATATGCTAAATTCTCCAAGTGTGAGTTTTGGTTGTGTGAGGTGCAGTTTTCGGGGGATCTTGTCAATCAACATGGTATATTGGATATCCCTAGAGATAATAAGAAAGGATCATTAGATATTCTGTAATCCTATAAAGATAGTAAATTAAGACTAAAAAATATATCCTAAAAAGATAATAAGATAGGATCGTTAGATATCGTAAAAGATAGTAAGTTAGGGTTGGTAAAATACATTAGGAAAAGTTTCTCTAAAAGAAAAATGAATTTTGAATTAATACAACCAAATAAAATCCGAAAACTATTAAAACCTGTGCACTCACCAACATAAAGTTGATGTTTTCAAAATTGCATGTGTTCCTAAGATGGAGTAGAGATCATGTCAAGGAAGGATTATGATCATGAAGACTTGTATTTTTTTTCATTTACATAGGTAATTATGATTGGTGCTCTGTGATTTAGGAAATATTTTTGTGGTCACCATTCAACATTTTATGCCATCGGTCGGGGAGGGTGTGGCATCGACTAGAGGTTCTAGAGACTCTAAGGAGGGAGATGGTATATGCTAAATTCTCCAAGTGTGAGTTTTGGTTGCGTGAGGTGCAGTTTTCGGGGGATCTTGTCAATCAACAGGGTATATTGGCTATCCTTAGAGATAATAAGAAAGGATCATTAGATATTCTGTAATTCTATAAAGATAGTAAATTAAGACTAATAAATATATCCTAAAAAGATAATAAGATAGGATCGTTAGATATCGTAAAAGATAGTAAGTTAGGGTTGGTAAAATACATTAGGAAAAGTTTCTCTAAAAGAAAAATGAATTTTGAATTAATACAACCAAATAAAATCCGAAAACTATTAAAACATGTGCACTCACCAACATAAAGTTGATGTTTTCAAAATTGCATGTGTTCCTAGGATGGAGTAGAGATCATGTCAAGGAAGGATTATGATCATGAAGACTTGTATTTTTTTTCATTTACATAGGTAATTATGATTGGTGCTCTGTGATTTGGGAAATATTTTTGTGGTCACCATTCAACATTTTATGCCATCGGTCGGGGAGGGTGTGACATCGATTAGAGGTTCTAGAGACTCTAAGGAGGGAGATGGTATATGCTAAATTCTCCAAGTGTGAGTTTTGGTTGCGTGAGGTGCAGTTTTCGGGGGATCTTGTCAATCAACAGGGTATATTGGCTATCCTTAGAGATAATAAGAAAGGATCATTAGATATTCTGTAATTCTATAAAGATAGTAAATTAAGACTAATAAATATATCCTAAAAAGATAATAAGATAGGATCGTTAGATATCGTAAAAGATAGTAAGTTAGGGTTGGTAAAATACATTAGGAAAAGTTTCTCTAAAAGAAAAATGAATTTTGAATTAATACAACCAAATAAAATCCGAAAACTATTAAAACATGTGCACTCACCAACATAAAGTTGATGTTTTCAAAATTGCATGTGTTCCTAGGATGGAGTAGAGATCATGTCAAGGAAGGATTATGATCATGAAAACTTGTATTTTTTTCATTTACATAGGTAATTATGATTGGTGCTCTGTGATTTGGGAAATATTTTTGTGGTCACCATTCAACATTTTGTGCCATTGGTCGGGGAGGGTGTGACATCGACTAGAGGTTCTAGAGACTCTAAGGAGGGAGATGGTATATGCTAAATTCTCCAAGTGTGAGTTTTGGTTGCGTGAGGTGCAGTTTTCAGGGGATCTTGTCAATCAACAGGGTATATTGGCTATCCTTAGAGATAATAAGAAAGGATCATTAGATATTATGTAATTCTATAAAGATAGTAAATTAAGACTAATAAATATTTCCTAAAAAGATAATAAGATAGGATCGTTAGATATCGTAAAAGATAGTAAGTTAGGGTTGGTAAAATACATAAGGAAAAGTTTCTCTAAAAGAAAAATGAATTTTGAATTAATACAACCAAATAAAATCCGAAAACTATTAAAACATGTGCACTCACCAACATAAAGTTGATGTTTTCAAAATTGCATGTGTTCCTAAGATGGAGTAGAGATCATGTCAAGGAAGGATTATGATCATGAAGACTTGTATTTTTTTTCATTTACATAGGTAATTATGATTGGTGCTCTGTGATTTGGGAAATATTTTTGTGGTCACCATTCAACATTTTATGCCATCGGTCGGGGAGGGTGTGACATCGACTAGAGGTTCTAGAGACTCTAATGAGAGAGATGGTATATGCTAAATTCTCCAAGTGTGAGTTTTGGTTGCGTGAGGTGCAGTTTTCGGGGGATCTTGTCAATCAACAGGGTATATTGGCTATCCTTAGAGATAATAAGAAAGGATCATTAGATATTCTGTAATTCTATAAAGATAGTAAATTAAGACTAATAAATATATCCTAAAAAGATAATAAGATAGGATCGTTAGATATCGTAAAAGATAGTAAGTTAGGGTTGGTAAAATACATTAGGAAAAGTTTCTCTAAAAGAAAAATGAATTTTGAATTAATACAACCAAATAAAATCCGAAAACTATTAAAACATGTGCACTCACCAACATAAAGTTGATGTTTTCAAAATTGCATGTGTTCCTAGGATGGAGTAGAGATCATGTCAAGGAAGGATTATGATCATGAAGACTTGTATTTTTTTTCATTTACATAGGTAATTATGATTGGTGCTCTGTGATTTGGGAAATATTTTTGTGGTCACCATTCAACATTTTATGCCATCGGTCGGGGAGGGTGTGACATCGACTAGAGGTTCTAGAGACTCTAAGGAGGGAGATGGTATATGCTAAATTCTCCAAGTGTGAGTTTTGGTTGCGTGAGGTGCAGTTTTCGGGGGATCTTGTCAATCAACAGGGTATATTGGATATCCCTAGAGATAATAAGAAATGATCAATAGATATTCTGTAATTCTATAAAGATAGTAAATTAAGACTAATAAATATATCCTAAAAAGATAATAAGATAGGATCGTTAGATATCGTAAAAGATAGTAAGTTAGGGTTGGTAAAATACATTAGGAAAAGTTTCTCTAAAAGAAAAATGAATTTTGAATTAATACAACCAAATAAAATCCGAAAACTATTAAAACATGTGCACTCACCAACATAAAGTTGATGTTTTCAAAATTGCATGTGTTCCTAGGATGGAGTAGAGATCATGTCAAGGAAGGATTATGATCATGAAGACTTGTATTTTTTTTCATTTACATAGGTAATTATGATTGGTGCTCTGTGATTTGGGAAATATTTTTGTGGTCACCATTCAACATTTTGTGCCATCGGTCGGGGAGGGTGTGACATCGACTAGAGGTTCTAGAGACTCTGGGGAGGGAGATGGTATATGCTAAATTCTCCAAGTGTGAGTTTTGGTTGCGTGAGGTGCAGTTTTCGGGGGGTCTTGCCAATCAACAGGGTATATTGGATATCCCTAGAGATAATAAGAAAGGATCATTAGATATTCTGTAATTCTATAAAGATAGTAAATTAAGACTAATAAATATATCCTAAAAAGATAATAAGATAGGATCGTTAGATATCGTAAAAGATAGTAAGTTAGGGTTGGTAAAATACATTAGGAAAAGTTTCTCTAAAAGAAAAATGAATTTTGAATTAATACAACCAAATAAAATCCGAAAACTATTAAAACATGTGCACTCACCAACATAAAGTTGATGTTTTCAAAATTGCATGTGTTCCTAGGATGGAGTAGAGATCATGTCAAGGAAGGATTATGATCATGAAAACTTGTATTTTTTTCATTTACATAGGTAATTATGATTGGTGCTCTGTGATTTGGGAAATATTTTTGTGGTCACCATTCAACATTTTGTGCCATCGGTCGGGGAGGGTGTGACATCGACTAGAGGTTCTAGAGACTCTAAGGAGGGAGATGGTATATGCTAAATTCTCCAAGTGTGAGTTTTGGTTGCGTGAGGTGCAGTTTTCAGGGGATCTTGTCAATCAACAGGGTATATTGGCTATCCTTAGAGATAATAAGAAAGGATCATTAGATATTATGTAATTCTATAAAGATAGTAAATTAAGACTAATAAATATTTCCTAAAAAGATAATAAGATAGGATCGTTAGATATCGTAAAAGATAGTAAGTTAGGGTTGGTAAAATACATAAGGAAAAGTTTCTCTAAAAGAAAAATGAATTTTGAATTAATACAACCAAATAAAATCCGAAAACTATTAAAACATGTGCACTCACCAACATAAAGTTGATGTTTTCAAAATTGCATGTGTTCCTAAGATGGAGTAGAGATCATGTCAAGGAAGGATTATGATCATGAAGACTTGTATTTTTTTTCATTTACATAGGTAATTATGATTGGTGCTCTGTGATTTGGGAAATATTTTTGTGGTCACCATTCAACATTTTATGCCATCGGTCGGGGAGGGTGTGACATCGACTAGAGGTTCTAGAGACTCTAATGAGAGAGATGGTATATGCTAAATTCTCCAAGTGTGAGTTTTGGTTGCGTGAGGTGCAGTTTTCGGGGGATCTTGTCAATCAACAGGGTATATTGGCTATCCTTAGAGATAATAAGAAAGGATCATTAGATATTCTGTAATTCTATAAAGATAGTAAATTAAGACTAATAAATATATCCTAAAAAGATAATAAGATAGGATCGTTAGATATCGTAAAAGATAGTAAGTTAGGGTTGGTAAAATACATTAGGAAAAGTTTCTCTAAAAGAAAAATGAATTTTGAATTAATACAACCAAATAAAATCCGAAAACTATTAAAACATGTGCACTCACCAACATAAAGTTGATGTTTTCAAAATTGCATGTGTTCCTAGGATGGAGTTGAGATCATGTCAAGGAAGGATTATGATCATGAAGACTTGTATTTTTTTTCATTTACATAGGTAATTATGATTGGTGCTCTGTGATTTGGGAAATATTTTTGTGGTCACCATTCAACATTTTATGCCATCGGTCGGGGAGGGTGTGACATCGACTAGAGGTTCTAGAGACTCTAAGGAGGGAGATGGTATATGCTAAATTCTCCAAGTGTGAGTTTTGGTTGCGTGAGGTGCAGTTTTCGGGGGATCTTGTCAATCAACAGGGTATATTGGATATCCCTAGAGATAATAAGAAATGATCAATAGATATTCTGTAATTCTATAAAGATAGTAAATTAAGACTAATAAATATATCCTAAAAAGATAATAAGATAGGATCGTTAGATATCGTAAAAGATAGTAAGTTAGGGTTGGTAAAATACATTAGGAAAAGTTTCTCTAAAAGAAAAATGAATTTTGAATTAATACAACCAAATAAAATCCGAAAACTATTAAAACATGTGCACTCACCAACATAAAGTTGATGTTTTCAAAATTGCATGTGTTCCTAGGATGGAGTAGAGATCATGTCAAGGAAGGATTATGATCATGAAGACTTGTATTTTTTTTCATTTACATAGGTAATTATGATTGGTGCTCTGTGATTTGGGAAATATTTTTGTGGTCACCATTCAACATTTTGTGCCATCGGTCGGGGAGGGTGTGACATCGACTAGAGGTTCTAGAGACTCTGGGGAGGGAGATGGTATATGCTAAATTCTCCAAGTGTGAGTTTTGGTTGCGTGAGGTGCAGTTTTCGGGGGGTCTTGCCAATCAACAGGGTATATTGGATATCCCTAGAGATAATAAGAAAGGATCATTAGATATTCTGTAATTCTATAAAGATAGTAAATTAAGACTAATAAATATATCCTAAAAAGATAATAAGATAGGATCGTTAGATATCGTAAAAGATAGTAAGTTA
The DNA here is from genome assembly GCF_002870075.4 of Lactuca sativa. Lineage (NCBI taxonomy): Eukaryota > Viridiplantae > Streptophyta > Magnoliopsida > Asterales > Asteraceae > Lactuca > Lactuca sativa. Next base: position 171,039,449 of record NC_056630.2, read on the forward strand.
GGGTTGGTAAAATACATTAGGAAAAGTTTCTCTAAAAGAAAAATGAATTTTGAATTAATACAACCAAATAAAATCCGAAAACTATTAAAACATGTGCAGTCACCAACATAAAGTTGATGTTTTCAAAATTGCATGTGTTCCTAGGATGGAGTAGAGATCATGTCAAGGAAGGATTATGATCATGAAGACTTGTATTTTTTTTCATTTACATAGGTAATTATGATTGGTGCTCTGTGATTTGGGAAATATTTTTGTGGTCACCATTCAACATTTTGTGCCATCGGTCGGGGAGGGTGTGACATCGACTAGAGGTTCTAGAGACTTTAAGGAGGGAGATGGTATATGCTAAATTCTCCAAGTGTGAGTTTTGGTTGCGTGAGGTGCAGTTTTTGGGGGATCTTGTCAATCAACAGGGTATATTGGATATCCCTAGAGATAATAAGAAAGGATCATTAGATATTCTGTAATTCTATAAAGATAGTAAATTAAGACTAATAAATATATCCTAAAAAGATAATAAGATAGGATCGTTAGATATCGTAAAAGATAGTAAGTTAGGGTTGGTAAAATACATTAGGAAAAGTTTCTCTAAAAGAAAAATGAATTTTGAATTAATACAACCAAATAAAATCCGAAAACTATTAAAACATGTGCACTCACCAACATAAAGTTGATGTTTTCAAAATTGCATGTGTTCTTAGGATGGAGTAGAGATCATGTCAAGGAAGGATTATGATCATGCAGACTTGTATTTTTTTTTCATTTACATAGGTAATTATGATTGGTGCTCTGTGATTTGGGAAATATTTTTGTGGTCACCATTCAACATTTTATGCCATCGGTCGGGGAGGGTGTGACATCGACTAGAGGTTCTAGAGACTCTAAGGAGGGAGATGGTATATGCTAAATTCTCCAAGTGTGAGTTTTGGTTGTGTGAGGTGCAGTTTTCGGGGGATCTTGTCAATCAACAGGGTATATTGGATATCCCTAGAGATAATAAGAAAGGATCATTAGATATTCTGTAATTCTATAAAGATAGTAAATTAAGACTAATAAATATATCCTAAAAAGATAATAAGATAGGATCGTTAGATATCGTAAAAGATAGTAAGTTAGGGTTGGTAAAATACATTAGGAAAAGTTTCTCTAAAAGAAAAATGAATTTTGAATTAATACAACCAAATAAAATCCGAAAACTATTAAAACATGTGCAGTCACCAACATAAAGTTGATGTTTTCAAAATTGCATGTGTTCCTAGGATGGAGTAGAGATCATGTCAAGGAAGGATTATGATCATGCAGACTTGTATTTTTTTTTCATTTACATAGGTAATTATGATTGGTGCTCTGTGATTTGGGAAATATTTTTGTGGTCACCATTCAACATTTTATGCCATCGGTCGGGGAGGGTGTGACATCGACTAGAGGTTCTAGAGACTCTAATGAGGGAGATGGTATATGCTAAATTCTCCAAGTGTGAGTTTTGGTTGCGTGAGGTGCAGTTTTCGGGGGATCTTGTCAATCAACAGGGTATATTGGATATCCCTAGAGATAATAAGAAAGGATCATTAGATATTCTGTAATTCTATAAAGATAGTAAATTAAGACTAATAAATATATCCTAAAAAGATAATAAGATAGGATCGTTAGATATCGTAAAAGATAGTAAGTTAGGGTTGGTAAAATACATTAGGAAAAGTTTCTCTAAAAGAAAAATGAATTTTGAATTAATACAACCAAATAAAATCCGAAAACTATTAAAACATGTGCACTCACCAACATAAAGTTGATGTTTTCAAAATTGCATGTGTTCTTAGGATGGAGTAGAGATCATGTCAAGGAAGGATTATGATCATGCAGACTTGTATTTTTTTTTCATTTACATAGGTAATTATGATTGGTGCTCTGTGATTTGGGAAATATTTTTGTGGTCACCATTCAACATTTTATGCCATCGGTCGGGGAGGGTGTGACATCGACTAGAGGTTCTAGAGACTCTAAGGAGGGAGATGGTATATGCTAAATTCTCCAAGTGTGAGTTTTGGTTGTGTGAGGTGCAGTTTTCGGGGGATCTTGTCAATCAACAGGGTATATTGGATATCCCTAGAGATAATAAGAAAGGATCATTAGATATTCTGTAATTCTATAAAGATAGTAAATTAAGACTAATAAATATATCCTAAAAAGATAATAAGATAGGATCGTTAGATATCGTAAAAGATAGTAAGTTAGGGTTGGTAAAATACATTAGGAAAAGTTTCTCTAAAAGAAAAATGAATTTTGAATTAATACAACCAAATAAAATCCGAAAACTATTAAAACATGTGCACTCACCAACATAAAGTTGATGTTTTCAAAATTGCATGTGTTCCTAGGATGGAGTAGAGATCATGTCAAGGAAGGATTATGATCATGAAGACTTGTATTTTTTTTTCATTTACATAGGTAATTATGATTGGTGCTCTGTGATTTGGGAAATATTTTTGTGGTCACCATTCAACATTTTATGCCATCGGTCGGGGAGGGTGTGACATCGACTAGAGGTTCTAGAGACTCTAAGGAGGGAGATGGTATATGCTAAATTCTCCAAGTGTGAGTTTTGGTTGCGTGAGGTGCAGTTTTCGGGGGATCTTGTCAATCAACAGGGTATATTGGTTGATCCGCCCAAGATCAAATCCATGATGTAGTGGAAGGTTCTGAGGTCTCCATCTGATATTTGGAGTTTCCTTGGTTTAGCAGGTATTTTCGGAGGTTTTTTGATAATTTCTCCAAGATTGTAGTTTTGTTGACCAGGTTGACGAAGAAGTCTGTCAATTTTCGTTGGGAGTCGGAGTAGCAGGCGAAATTTGAGACTTTGAGAAAAAAGTTATGTGAGGCTCTGATGTTGATCCTTCCAGGGGTGTGGATGATATCTTGGTGTACTCGATATGTCGATTATGGGATTAGGTCCGGTATTGATGAATAGGGTAATTTCTTTGATTATGCTTCGAGGCAGCTAAAGCCTCATGCGTCAAAATATCCCACTCATGACTTCGAGCTAGGGGAGGTGGTTTTCTCCCTCCAGATTTGGAGTCATTAATTATATGGGGTCCATTGTATCATCCATATGGACCACAAGAGTTTGAGTTATTTGATGGATCATCCAAATCTGAACATGAGGCAACGCAGGTGGCTCGATATGGTGAATAATTGTGATCATGATATCCTTTATCACTCAGGGAAGGCCAATGTGGTGGTCGATTCTCTTAGCCGCAAGGAGGCTGATGCCCCTATTAGGGATATATGTTTAGGGATTACAGTGATTACCCCCCTCTTGGAGTAGATCCGAGAGGCTTAGTTGGAGGCTATGAAAGAGGATCACCGGAAGTGTGAGCGTATAGTGGGATATGTGTCCTCTTTTTATTATAATAGCCAAGGATTGTTATCTCTTCATCAAATGGTTTGAGTTCCATATTTTGGGGGTATGCAATAGGTTTTGATGGAAGAGGCACATAATTCGAGGTCTTTTATTCACTAGGGAGCGACAAAGATGTATAGAGACCTTCAACTTGATTATTGGTGGCCATGCGTGAAGCCGGATGTGACATGGTATGTGGAGTGGTGCGTAACTTGCAGGAATGTCCTGGCCGAGCATCAGAGACCTCACAACAAGACGGAGCCATTGGGTGTTCCCATTTCAAAATAAGAAGAGATTATGATGGATTTTATCACAAAGCTACCGTGGACCATGCGAGGAGTAGATTCGATATGGGTCATGGTGAATCTATTGACCAAGAATGCACAATTCATTCCTATTTAGGAGAGCATTTATGCAGAGATGTTGGCGGATGTCTATATCCGATAGGTTGTGGCACGACATGGGATTCCAGCTTCGATGGTTTCAAATCGGGATGTTCGGTTCACTTCCAGGTTTTGGAAGAGATTCCATGAGGATTTGGGTAATCATATGAATTTTAGCACGAATTTCCATCTGCAAACTGATAGGTAGAGTTAGTGGAATATTTAGACTTTGGAGGATATGCTAAAGGCATGTGTACTAGATTCTGGCGGTGGATGGGATATATATCTCCCATTGGATGAGGTTTCTTACAAAAATAGCTATCATGCCAACATTGATCAACCACCTTTCGAGATGCTCTATAGGAGGAAGTGTCGAACCCTAATTTGTTGGAGCAAGGTCAGTCAGCGAGTGATGGGTAGCACATATATGCTTCTCTAGATTACCGCGTTGATCCAACAGGTAAGCGGGAGGTTGCAAACTGCGCATAGCTGGCAGAAGAGTTATGTTGATAGGTGCCGATCGGATTTGAAGTTTCAGGCCAGGGACATGGTACTCCTGAAGTTGACACCTTTGAAAGATGTCATCCGGTTAAGGAAGCGGGGCTAGCTAGGACCTAGATATATAGGTCCTTTCAAGGTTATTTCCCGGGTTTGCAGGTTTGCTTATGGTTTGGTGTTACCCGAGACTCAGTCGTTCATATGTTGGAAGTAGATATGAATGAAGATTGTCGTGAATTGGTGCGTAGATTGTCTAAATGGTATTAGACATGGCAAAAGATTGTACGACGTTCATGAGTGCTTATGAACTGGTTTTGAGCATTGGAACAAACCCGCACTTGCTGGAATCACCTTATGGAATATGATATAAAAGGGTGATCGCAAGACGATAATATCATATAGTCTTAAAACCTAGATATATGGTTTGTTATTTGTTAATTGATTGTACATTGATAATGCGAAAACGCATCAGTAACTCGGTGTTATAAAACGCATTGTTGTGTATAGTTGATTAATGAATAAGTAAATGCATATAAGTCGAAGTTTATCTGTAACTTTTATCCTAAGAAGGTAAAAGCGATATCTCGGCCGCTCGATGATTTGATTTGACTTATGTGTCGGGCCCGGTCAGAACTGAATTGATGTGTTCGATTAAGTTCTATGTCAAATAAATCAGAGATCAAGAAACCTAAATGCTAGACTAATCATTCCATAGAAATAGTCAGCATGATATCTAACAGAGGACTATACGATCCCTTATCTAAAGGACAAGATTGATTAGATCAGAGTTTGACAGCGTCTTTGAGAGCTCTGATTTCGAATCGGATTGTACTTGTGCATATAGTTACTAGACTTATCCAAGTGGGAGACTGTTGGAATAGTGTCTAAGGCTGCAACTATATTAGGCAAGTATTTGACCCGATTGTGCGTGGTCCTTTTGGGTTGCCTTCACCATAGCAACTTGACAGGATGATTTATTATGAGAGAATAAATATTATTGATATATTATGAGAATAATATAAATAATAATAATATTTTTATTTGATTAATATAAGTCATAGAATTAATTAGAATTAATTTGGTGACTTAAAGAGATTAATTAAATAAAAGGGTATAAACTGTGAATTGTTTGATAGTTACACTTTAGACTGTAAATCCTTATTGGATGAAGGGTGGACGGATTCTAGGGCTAGGTTTAGCCTCAAATCATCCAATGCATATCTAAGGAAAGGATTTGGATTGCTTTAAGGAAAGATTATCCAACTAGAGTTTAAGGTGAAACCCTTAAGGAGTCTACAAGTATAAATAGACCCCATGGCTAAGGGAAATCGGCATCTCTTCTAAAGTAAGAAAACCCTGGCCGAATTTCTTCCCTCTCCTCTCTCTCAAATCAACCTCTTTGTTATTTGGTGTTTGTAAGCCATTAGAGGAGTGACAATTGTGACTCTAGAGCTCCATGACAACAAGATCAAACAAGAGATTCAAAGGTAAACTTCTAGATCTGATTTTGTATTGTTCTTATACTCAATTAGTTGTTAGAAGTCTTGGATTCAAAAGCATGTTTAATTAGAAAGCCTAGATCCAAGCATTAGGGTTTTGCATGTGCACATAGGAAAGTTCTTATGGCTAAAACCCATCAGCAACAACCTGAGAGTGTGATTCGTTTATCATCTGATTGAGGTGATTCTCCTAACTATACTTATGGGTTGAAGGCACCAATTTCGGCCCACTAGATTATGTTTTCGGATTATAGTGGCCTTCGTGACACTTACTGATATGAATGTATGTGATTGCTATCTTTGTGACTCTTGCTAGTAGGATTGTATGCTTAAATGTAGGGGTGAAATAGACCCGTATCGGCTGAAAGATATCGAAGAAGTCGGAAGGGACTCAGAGAGTCGAAAGGGACTCAATGATTCAGAAGGGACTCAATGAACCAGGGGTGGAATATACCTGATACATGTTTTTGTCTGATATGCATGTGTGATGAATGGAATGTGGTACTTTGGGGAAACTCACTAAGCTTTGTGCTTATAGTGTATGTTTATTCAGGTACTTCCAATTGAAAAGGGAAGGGCCCGACATTATCACATCACATCTACCCATGTTTGATATATTATGATTTTAGGATTGCATTATGATAACTATTTTTCTACTATGACATACATGATGTTTTTTCAAAATGTATGGTTGATGGTTGGGTTGATTTAAAAAAATTACTTAGTATTTTTGGGATGTTACACTGGGCATGATCAACTTAATGGATTAAGCCATTATACCTTAATCCTAACAACTCTAACATTCTGATCTGGATCCCCTCAAGGTCTTGATGGATAATATTTCGAATTATCAACTTAATACTTGAATTAAAACAATGGCCATGCCATGCTCCAAGCATGCACACTATGTTTACCTATGATCCTTTCTTTTGTGAAATAGATCAATTGAACACAACTCCAATGATGCTCATTTCACAATCCCAATCCCTTTTGTAAATGTAAGAATACCAAACTCTTGCCATTTACAGTAATCTGTTAGATTCTAAACTTATATGCAATGATTCTCTTGTCATGACTATGCACAAAAGTCACAAAGACTTGGCAACAGACATTACAAAGTATTCCGATGGAGATCAATTCCATGGAAACGAAGTCTCATATTAAAAGTACATTCCTTTGAACATCCTTCTTTGAATTAAGTTTTCTAATCTTACACAGATTCAGAGAATAACTTCCACCTATGGAAACAATTCCATATTACCATTTTGACTATCACTTCTGAAAAAGAGTTACCTCTTTTCAGAATATGTCAATATGGTCATTTCCAAAGTTTAGACTATACTTCCAATTGTCCATGAGCAACCAATCTTTGGTAAACCTCAAATTGTCCTCATCAATTACTTAATCATTTTAGTCAAATCCAGTTCTATTCCTTTTTCCCTCTTAATTCCCTAGGTATTTGGAAAATTTAGAATGGATGAATATTATAGCACATGTAATCGATCCTATACCTGAAGCATATGGAACACGATTCATGATGTCTCACATAAAGACGTGGTACTTGACCAGTCTTTTGCTAAAATATTTTATTTCCCAAGTTCTCACAATTTGAACTATGAAGAGGGATGTCGTAATCATAATCGAATTTTGAGAACGCAACATATATAGAATTTCCTTATGTTGAACTATTCCATCATAACATTCATATAGATCTTT